>NW_028274820.1:89454152-89757183 GCF_037043125.1 Eumetopias jubatus
GTTCTGTAAGATGCTCAGATGATCCCAGCATGCAGCCAGAATTAGTGCCACTGGTCTGGATCTTTCTACTCCGTAGAATCAATTATTGCCCTGAGGGGAAGTGTATACGAAATTATAGTTGAGACATTCTTGAATTCAGTCAGGCTTTTTTTTTTTTAAAGATTTTATTTATTTATTAGAGAGAGAATGAGAGACAGAGAGCACAAGAGGGAAGAGGGTCAGAGGGAGAAGCAGACTCCCTGCCGAGCAGGGAGCCCGATGCGGGACTCGATCCCGGGACTCCAGGATCATGACCTGAGCCTCAGGCAGTCGCCGAACCGACTGAGCCACCCAGGCTCCCCATCAGTCAGGCCTTTGACAGAGGTCATATCAAAGTATGTCTTTGATACTTTGAACCAACTTTGATACATACGCCTTGGAATCAGATACAAATGATTTTACATCGCAGCCATTTCATCCGATAACTCTGTGGACAGGACCAAATTGTTAATTTCTCTGTACCTGTTTTTCCTCCTCTATAAAACGAGAATAATAAAATGGGTGTCAAAGGAACACAGGAATTATTTCTAATGATTAGGTGGAGTAATGTTTATAAAATGTGTCTCCTTCCTGCCCCATGTCACCCATGTGTGCATTTTAGCATTGATTCACTCTCGCCTTTACAGAATTCTGACTTCTGCTGACTCCCCCACCCCTGCCATCTGTCTCGATTTCAGAAACCCCTGCATCTCCTCCCCTCACGAATTTGTGTTTACCTGCTCCTGTCCTTTGTACTGCAGCACCCACCTAGTAACCTGTTTCCTGCCTGCCCACCCTAGCGTGACAGCACGTGATGACACTATTTTAACCTCTTTCTCTTTTTCCTGGAGTTTGTCCACTGATGGTTCTTCAGCAGCAGAAGTAACATGCAGTGTTTATTACCATTAAAGCTAGTGTATCTGTTTCCTAGGCCAGCCATAACAAATGACCACACCTGGGTGGCTTTAAACAGCAGAAACGTCTCCTGTCACAGTTCTGGAAGCCAGGGGCCACATTGCCTCCGGAGGGTCTAGAGGAGGACCTTCCCTTGCCTCTTCCAGCTTCTGGTGGGCCTGGCGTGTCTGGGCTTCCATCCTGACATGGCCTTCTTCCCTGTGTCTCCATCCTTCTCTGGGTCTTAGAAGGACGGTCTCATTGCATTTAGGGCCCACCTTAATCCAGCCTGATCCTATATCAGTCTTTACTGTAATTACATCTGCAAAGACCCTATTTTCAAGTGAGATCACATTCTGAGGTTCTGTGTAGAATTTTGGGGGAACACTGTTCAACTGGCTATAGCTGATCACTGGAAGCAAGCTACATGGAATGCAGTGTATTTAATTTGCTGTTTGTTCCTCGACAACCCTCTGACAGGAAGCAGTGTAGAAGTATTGCTATTCGGGCAGTAGGGCCGGGATGGTCTAGATTCTGGTGTCAGCAAGGTTCCTGGTGACGGTTTGTGGTAGGCTGAGTGATTGCTGGAGCTCCCAGCAAGTCTCACCAAAGGCTGGTAGACACAGCTGCCTGTGGTATAATGATCTGCTAGAGATAATTACACTGATGCCCAAAGCCAAAGTACTGCCCGTAACCTTTTGCTGGTTTCCCAAGGAAGTGTAGCCGGAAGCAGTAGCATAGCGTCTTCATCATATCAAATTATGTTAATATGAAAAATGTTGCTTTTGAGTGGTATTTGCATCACGGCCAGTTTTTACCATCCACTCTGTGGTACAGAATAGATTCAGCTTTTATTAGTGTAAATAGATTAGTCCCATTTAAGGTCTGCTGGAAGTCATCATGAAAATCATTAAGTTGAAAAGAGAGCTGATCAATTGATTCCCCCCCCCCCCCCCCCCCCCCCCCCCCCCCGTGCACTCTGAGAGGTGGTGCTGATGGTCCCACTGTGTTAACATAAGCCTTAGAAGCAAAATGCCTTAGGGTCTAATCTGATCTTCATTGTCTCTCCAGACTGAAAGAAATACTAATTCACCACAGTTTGTAGTGTTGATTTTCTTCGGATTTTACTCTTACTATTTTATTCACTAGCAGTATTATTTGGTCTCTTTATGACAAGTAGGGGCCTCACATAACCGACCAGTAGTAGCTGCCTCAGGCTTCAGCCAGGAAGATGGAGTTGAAGACGCCTTTATTCTTGTCTTTGCTTGTTTCTCTTGTCACTGTGGCTTCCAACTCTCACCTGTTCACTTCTGAGACAGCTGAGCAAATGAAATCTTTCATTACTAATGGGGACTTACAGGATCTTAGAACATTCATTTGTGTCTTCAAATTGTCGTATTTGTGTTAGTTTTGTAGTATTAATTCTGTTACTAGCTGAAATACCTTCTATTTTTGTGGAGTTAATGTTGTGATGCTTCATAGCCATTCGGGAACATAACTAATGTGAATTTTACCATGGCATGTGGGAAAAGCATCTAGAACGTGGATCTAGTCTCCTTGTCAGCTCAGTGACCTTAGACGAGCCCAAGCCACTTCTCTTCCCTGGCACCCCTCCCTTCCCTCATCTATAAAGTAGGAAGGATGCTCAAGCTACCTCATAAAACTAAGGTGAGAAGTCCGTACGGGCTCATGTATTCAGCAGGGCTCTGGGAACGGCTCTCCATTTTGACTTGGTGGTTTCATAACTTACTGTTATTGGCCCCCACACACACCTGATCACTGCATTCAGGAAAATCCGTTAGCATTGAAGGGAATGGTGTTAAGAAAAAACCTACAGGAATGAAAAATGTTTCCTATTAAATAAAGAGCTTCACGAGTTTTTACCAACAGTGTGTCTTAAGCATGACTAGACAACCAGTGTAAGAACCTGGCAATAGTTTTTCCACAGTGTATCATGAATATTTTAAATTCCTGAAAAGGCTGAAAAAAAATTGTGCGAGCAACACCCACACACTCACCATCCAGATTCTACAGTAAACACTGTATGCTATATTTGTTTCATAGCTTAACCAAACCCGGTCATTTTAATTCTTCAGCTGGCCCCGAAGTGAATTCCCAGTCATGCCCTAAGCACTTTACCGTGGTGTTATTCACAGGTTTTTAATATCTTAGAAAAAATCTGAATATAAAGAGAAATAAATTAAGTGGGAAAGTTGTTGCTTTGTTCAATTTCTAAAAGTACTCAGTTTCTAAAAGCTTTTAAGTAGTGTCTTGGAACAGTGAATGGACCAGCTTATACTTGTGATTAATCTGTAAGTACCGCCTTTGTTGGTATGATACCACAAGGGATCTGTCATCATAACTATCGATGGAAAAGACTGAAGTGAGCAAACGAGAGGTGATTTTTATATGCAGACAACAGACACGTTATATGGTCAACTTGAATTTTTACAAATATCTTTATAGTCTTATCTCTGAATGAGATGGTTTTCTTAGAAAGTTCCTCCTTAACTAGACTTCTATAAATAGCTTTCTGCAAAGCAAGGAGAGAGGGGGAAATACAGACAGAGAACGCGCACGCGTGCACCCAGAGCAGCTAAAAATGAAGATTTTTTTTTTGTATGTGTGTAGAAAATCTTCGCAACTAGCCCTATGCATGGTATAAGAATTATTAACGATTTCCAAGTTTGTTTTTACAAGTCAGTTATAATTACAAATGTTTTCTTCAACAATCTATCATCCCTCATAATGTGTTTGGAACAGCTTTTAATTTAGATGCAACTTTTCAAGAATTTATCATATCTGGGTTATGAGGTCAGTTTAGAAAAAAGCAAGCTGGAAGACTTTACCCACGTGGATAGAGAAGTCATGAGGGACTGCTGAATGAGAAAGTAATTACAGTGAGTGACACTTGTTTACTGGCTTTGCTTGCTACTAAGAAACTTGTCTGAGCACGAGGCTGTTTCAGAGTGACATCAGTATAGGGACAAGCCCTGGGTTTTAAACGATGATTCCGAATGTATTTTCTAAGTCAAGGTAGGCCCATGGATGGCTGTCTCCGTTGTCACTTGGGCTGTTCTATGAAACAGGGCTCATTTGGGGGTATTTGAGACATTGATTGGCTGCTGTCTGCTTTGATCTTGCCTCTGCCCACTCCTGGTGGATGAGCAGGAGAGGAGGTAATGACTTACGACAGGTCTGCTGACAGCCACCCAACTACATCAACACGCTGTCGCTCAGATCCGTGGAGAGCTGCCTTTGCCCGACGCATATTTGACTTTACTTGCTAACAAAGGCATCTTCAGATGTATTTCTTTTCCTTAAATGCTAGAGAAGAGGAAGAACATCCCATCAAGAGATACCAGGAGAGAAAAGGCTAGCTCAACAGCCCAAGCAAATGATAGTTATCATTCTTGGGAGCAGCACGGTTGCTGAGCTCACAAGATTACTGGTAGGAGCCAGATGAGTGTGGACAGAGAGAACTGCTGCTCTTGGGGCATTGTTGAGGTTCTTATCCTAAGTCATTTTTGCCCTGTCTGAATGTTGCAGCTCTGGCTTGGGTATGTTCTAGGGAGAAAATGAGGAGGGAGAAAGCAGATTTCTGAGCTTGAAAGTTAATTGGCCCTTCAAGAGCGTTCAGATAAAGCCGCTGTTCCTGCTCTGGCTTTTTGCTTGCATGTGTTTGTGTTCCTTTAGACCCTGTAAGATGGGCTGGTAAAAATCTGATCCATCGACTGTGACGAGTGATACAGCGCATACAGTTGAGTAATTTCTACTGTTGAAATTCTAGATAACATTAAATGATAAATCTTGATTAAACACCTGCTTGATGCCATCACTGGAAAAGGAAGTGTGGGGATCCCATTTCACGGAAACTTCCAGGTTAGTTAGGGAATCGAAATTCCTCCTGCCTGCAGACCCGAGAGCAGTGGGGTAGAGCTTGTAACTAGCACTGCATGCAGTGTTCCAGAAGGCTTGCGGTCTGAAAGTTGAGAGCACTGAGGGCTAGAGAATTCAAGAGACTTTAGGCGAGCTCTGGATCCCGACCTGGGCATCACAGGCTGTGTAGAAACAGAGAAACAGTGGAGAAAGTAACCCGAACAAGGAATGTAACATCAGTAGAGACACTAAAGGTATGTTCCTGAGACAGTGAGGTTAGACCACCTGAGTGAAGGGATGAGTGCAGAGTGAGAAATCAGGTTGACAGGGGGCACAAAACTCTTAAGAAGGTCTTAAACTTGGAGCAGAACAGTTTACGTTTAAAGTGGGAAGAGGTACAGTCATGAAAGGTTCTAGTGAAGGGGCTCATTGGCTCCTGTCTCATTTGATCTTGCGTAACAGAGAGATGAGCTGATAAGGGAGAGTGGGCTCTGGCAGTTCCCAGACAGGATTAGAGAGTAGTGAGCCTGGGGTCAGGGAGGCCATCCAAGGAGGAGATCTAGGAGTCCAGCTCAGAAGGGAAGACAAAGTTTCCTGTGAGTGTTGCTCTGCAGACCGAAGCTTCAGGTAGTGACCTCCTGGCTGCCCCCACATTTTGCTCAGCTCAGCATTTGAAGTCATTCTTTTGACTGCTCATCATAATTAGTCAAACAGGCTGACTTTCTGGGACAAGTATTGTGCTCTATCAAGTTTTTCTCCAAGCCCGCACAGACAGTGACTGGATGGGGTTCTTAAGATTAGGCTGTATATTTCTCGTTTATTACCTCTTCAGACACCCAGGAGCTCTGTCAGTTAAAGTCCTGCTTGGGGAAAAGGCAGCACACAGCTAGCTCATTAACAGGTTATCTGTGTCATTATGTCCTTTTTGGATTGTGCATATTGGAAATAGAATCTTTTGAGAAGGAAAAAAAAATCCATCTAGGCTTCTAGTTTCCCTTTCTTTTTCTTCCTCATTTTTATCTGCTTCTCTTCCCTCCATAGTTACAGCTATTCCCATGATGGATGGTCCTATCTTTGGAGCCCAGAATACCCTGAGTATATTCACTTGCAAATAGCTACAAAGTCAAATTCAGATGACTGCACTTAAATGAAAGGCTTTCTGTACCTCTCTTCTCTGGACACGTAGACTTCTCCTTGCCCCATTTCAGCCACAGGAGCTTAATTGCTTCTTCCTTTTGATTCCACAAAGCATGTTTTAATTTGTTCTCCCCTTGGTCATTCCAAGGTCAAGGCTGCCTATCAGGTGCTCGCAGACGTGCTCTGGTGACCTTGCATGCTGTGTTTGCCCCTAGCTTCCAAGACTTTACCAAAATGAACAGCCTGCCTATGTAGAGAGGGCTGAGCTATCAGTTCATTTCTTGCCTCTTGGACAAGAAGAGTCTCCTTTTCTTCCATCCTCTCAGAGTTTTGCTTTAGAGCCAAAAGGAATCTCTGACACATAGTAGGTGCTCATTTGGTGAATGAATAAAGTGGAAATTGCCAACAGTTATGTTAAAGGGTGGCCTCTGGCTTACACAGTTAGGGATATGCTTTGTAGAAGCAAACCTGTGCTGTTGCCAAGGAAAGTAGCATTAAGTGTTTGGTTTTTTTAATAAGCTTTTTATTTCAAAAAGTTTGAGGTTTACAGAAAAGTTGCGGAGATAGTACAGAGAGCTTTCCTACACTCCATACCTTGTTTCCCTGTTCCCAGCATCTTCTGTTAGTCTGATGCATTTGTTAACGTTTAACCAACCAGTATTGATACATACTTATTAGTGTCCGTAGTTTGATCAGATTGCCTTGGTTTTTATATGTCTTTCTTCTGTTCCAGTATCCCGTCCAGGACAGCACCTTGTATTTAGTTGTCTTAACTTCTTGGGTCCCTCTTGGATATAGCAGTTTCTCAGACTTTTTGAGTGGCCTTCCCAGCGGATAGGTATGGTATCCCAGTGGGTATACCCAGTCCAGCGATCTGGGTCTATCTGATGTTTTTCTTATGATTTGACAAGAGGGTATGTGTTTTGGGGAGGAAGACCCCAGAGGTAAAGTGCCACTCTTATCACATCATATCAGATAGACATGCTGTCAACAAGACTTATCACTGTCAAAGTTAACCTTGAGCGCCCGGCTGAGGCAGTGTTTGCCAGGTTTCTCCACTAGAAAGTTATCTTCCTCCTTCCTTTCCATACTCTACTCTATGGAAGGAAGTCTCTGTGCGGCCCACACACTCAGGGAGTAGGGAGTTATGCTCTACTCCCTTGAAGGGAGAGTATTTGCATAAATTATTTGGAATGCTTCTGCATGAGAGATGTGTCTCTTCTCTCCTATTTTTGTATTTATTTAATTGCTAATTGATGTCAGTATGAACTCATGGGTTTCTATTGGAGACAGCGGGTTTATAATGCAATACTACTTTATTTTTATTGCTCAGATTATTCCAGCGTTGGCCATTGGGAGCTCTTTCAGTTGGCACCTGTGTCTCCTGTGTCCCCATCTTTGTGATTTTTTTTTTTTAGCATTCTTTGTTTTCTGGCACAACAAGATACTCCAAGCTCCATCTGTATATTTTCTGCCCCAGTCCTAGAATCAGCCTTTTTCCCAAGGAGCCCCAGTTGCTGTTATTGGAGAATAGTATTGGCAGCCAAGATCTGGGGACTTGGTATGATTGTTGCTACTTGGAGCATCATTACTTCTTGGTCATCTCAACTGGTAGAGAAAAGAAATATATGCATTTATACTAACCCTCGTATGTATTCATATCCATACATATTTCTACTTGGATTTACATATTTTTAAAAAGATTTATTTATTTATTTTAGGGGGGGAGGGACAGAGGAAGAAGGAGAAAGAATCTCAAGCTGAGTCTGCGCTGAGCGTACAGCCCAACGCAGGGCTCGATCGCACAACCCTGAGGTCACAACCTGAGCCGAACCAGACACTCAACAGACTGAGGCACTCAGGCGCCCCTACGTGTATTTACATACTAAGCTAAAAATGAGTTCATACTGATATCGCCAACTCTAATGCATCACTGTATGGATCATTTTAGCCTGCTCTTCTTACCTCCTTTATCTGTAACCGCCTTCTCCAACAGTGAAACACCTGCCCCCGCCCTCCGCCACCCATTTGCTTGATTGTTCTAGCCCAGCAAACACGTGTAGCATGTCAGAATTATTAACCCGCGCCCTGTGCGAAGCAACTTCATCAACTCATGCATAGTTCTTACGTACAATTTCTTTTGCCTTTATTTTTACATCCTGATCTCTGAAATTGCTTGGTTCAGTGCCTTTTCCTCCTACTCCTTTCAAGAAGATTGTTTTATACATTTTGTAATGCAGTTAGATGGTTTTGTCACATTCTGCACTACGTCCTGGGATCCCCTAACCTCCTTAAATGATTTTTTTTAATTTGCATACATCAAGGTTCATTCTCCATGCTTTAAAGGTCTGTGGGGTTTGACAAATACCTAACGTCATGTATCTGCCATTACAGCCTCATACAAAATGGATTTTACCACACCTCTCCCTCGTCCCAAAAATCTCTGTACTTGGTCTTGTCTTTTTTTCTTTCTTTCTTTCTTTTTTAAAGATTTTATTTATTTATTTGACAGAGAGACACAGCAAGAGAGGGAACACAAGCAGGGGGAGTGGGAGAGGGAGAAGCAGGCTTCCCGCCAAGCAGGGAGCCTGATGCGGGGCTCGATCCCAGGACCCTGGGACCATGACCTGAGCCGAAGGCAGACACTTAATGACTGAGCCACCCAGGCGCCCCTATACTTGGTCTTTTCAACCCATCTCCCTTTTGCCCACATCTCTGGCAATCATTAATCTTTTTACGGTCACTACAGTGTTGCCTTTTCCAGAATTCATATAATTGGAATCAGACAGTATTTAGCTTTTTTTCAGACTGGATTCTTTAATTAGCAATATGCATAGGATTCATTCATGGCTTTTCATGGCTTGATGGCTCATTTCTTTTCATCATTGAATAATATTCCAGGGTATGAGTTATGGATGTGGCATGTGGTATGGATATACCAGTTTATTTATCCATTCACCTATTAAAGGACATCTTGGTTGCTTCCATTTAGGATGGTTATGGATAAAGCTGCTGTAGACATCTACCTGTAGGTTTTTATGTGATCATAAGTTTTCAAATTGGTTGGATATTGTTTTAGCTGTTTCTAGAAGTTGTGAGGATTAATGGGGTTGCAACAGTGGTGAGGACAGACTTAAAAATAAACAAATATATCACAGTGGTAAGTGCTTTAATAAAAGTATGAACATGGTGAGTAAACTTGAATATAAGAAAAAGGCAAAAGTAAAAATACTTAAATTTACTCTTAAGTACTATTCTAAAACTTACTCTTAGGTTCTATTTTTTTAAAAATACTTAGCATTCCTTTCCAGGAAAAACATTCTCCCTCTAACGCCCCCCCCCCCCAACCTAGTAAAACCAGCTGCTGCTACAGCCACGGTACAGACAGTGAGTCAGGTGGTACAGAATTTTCTGTCTCCAGAGACAGTCCTAGGAGTTCACTGGTGACAGACACCTTCAGAACTTAATCCTGTGTCTTCTTCCAACTCAAAAAGTAGGAGAGAAAATCCATGTCTAAGGGTGAAAAAACAGCTCCTGCCCATTAGAAGGAGAAAAAATGGCTAGGGATTATTTGCCTTCTGGAAACATGGAATTCTTAGGCCAAAAGAGCAAATAAAATTATTTGACCAAGTCATTCAGTGCCAACAATAAGTAAATTTATTCTGGGATTTGGAATTCCTCCTCCAGGAATTTCTTTTTTTTTTTTTTTTTTTTTAGATTTTATTTATTTATTTGACACAGAGAGAGAGGGATGGGGAGAGAGCACAGGGAAAGCTTCAGACAGAGGGAAGCAGGCTCCCCGCTGAGCAGGGGCCAGATGCAGGGCTCGATCCCAGGACCCCAAGATCATGACCCGAGCCAAAGGCAGACACTTAACTGACTGAGACACCCAGTTGCCCCAGGAATTTCTTATAGAAGGAGCTAAACCCGAAGGAACTAGCCACATGGGAATGAATCCTTGCTTTGTCAAGAGCTAAGCTTGTGTCTTTCAAGAAGAGCTTTCGTGTTAAACGTCTAGGAAGAGATGCCAGGGGTCTGTTAAGGGGCCTCTGGTTTTCTGCTTGCACACCTTTAAATGTTGGATGGCAGGGTCAGCTGGGCTAACTGGATCCTGATTTGTGTACCAGTCAGTAGTGAAGTAGATGGATCGAGAAGAAAAAATGTGTTTACAGCCTGGGAGGTAGAATGGACAAGAGGTGGTGTGTGTACATCCTTCTTGAATGTCCAGTGACCTGTGGGATAGTAAAATAGAGCATGAGCTCAGAGGCTTGACTCGGTTAGCAAGTCCTCTTTGTTTGCAGAGGAATTAAAAGGGTGGAAGGAGTGTAGACAGAGGGACCAAACTTTAAGTGAAGAGAGAAGTTTCTCCAACACCCAGCATGACAAGAAATTTGTAAGCTGCCAGTTATCAGAGACTTTTTGATGTACAGAACATAAATAAGAGAAAATTAAATATTTCTCTTTAAGTGAAAGACAAAAGAATTCAGAGCGAAGTTGTAATTTATAATGTTACAATTTAGTTGGTGAGTGTTTTTAATTAATCCCTGGGTAACTATATTTTTTAAAATCTTGCTGTAGTTCATATATTTGTCCAAAATGCATTAGTTAAATATTTATGTGACTAGTTACATATTTATAATGTGCTTTTTTATGGAGTAGTTTTACAGAGAAAATCATAAGTGACTGGATCGAAAGCTATTTTTACTTTTTCCCAACTAACTCTGTCTAGGGAAAACCAAGCTAATTGGCTCACGAACCTATGGACCAGATTGACCTCCTGAGTTCTAACCCAGCTGCAGACCTCATACCTGGGTAGAAATAACCAATCACTGTAGAGCTAGCTTAGCAAATACACAAACTTCAAGAATTGGCACAGATTTGAGGTTTATTTTAATTCTACTTCCTTACTCCTTTCAGCTCCTGAACATAGCGGCACATGCTGGTTTACTTATATAACAGACATAAAACTTCATAGATGAGGAATGTTGTAACTGAACTTATATACGTGAGACAAATATTCTATGTATGTCCTCACTCTGTTTAGAAGAAGATTGTGCATGGTATGGTATACATTTTCCCCAGTTAGTGTTGGTGTTTTCTATCATAGAAAGACTAGACTCCCGAAGAACTGTAGAGCTAGAATTTTAACCCCACTCTGTGACTGAAGTCAAACTTAGCTAGTTAAGTGTCTGGTCTAACATGACACATCTGGTAAATGACAGCTCCAGTGGTAGAAATCCAGGCCCCTCTTTTGCTGACCCAGTTCACTTTCTGTTCTACCTGCGGTATTGTTTAAAGCCTGCTACCCTTTCATGTGCTGAGTAATTTATTTACATGGGATTTTAGCAGCCCCAATGCTTGTACTATAAGGAAACTATTTTGTTCTGCTGAACTTCCAAAAAAAGTAACATCTTGCACCCCCTCCTGTTTAGGGTGACTTTGCTTTCCATTTTGCTCCTTTCTCTAAAGGCAGAGCACGTTTCACTCCAAAACCAAATAACAAGCATCTCTCTCCTAATTTATGGTTTTCAAAATTTTAAGCTGTTTGTTCCCTTGCTGTCCAGAATGCTGTCTGAAAAGTCACAGTGATTTAAATAATTGATGGCTACTTTATGAAATTGTCAGCCTAGATCCATTCTCCTCCCTTCCCCAACCACAAGTCCTTGAGCAGCTAATCCTTTTATGTTGCATCCTTTTTTTTTTCCCCTTCCTGGTTTCATTTAGATAATTATATTATTCACCCTGGAATATAATTGCCATTATACTGTGGGGGAAGGGGGACAGATTAGGGTGGGCTGCCTGCTGTTGGCATCTGCAGGTTGTAAAATGTCTGTTATGCTCTAGCCTCTAATTTCTTTGCCATTCCACCTTTTAAAGATTTAATTATACCTGTGTAAAAGCATAATTTGAAATATGACTTCTGGTTCTTTTGGAAGATAAAAGAGAGATTAATCCATTGTCAAACATGAACAAGCGGTATAATGGAAAATCTTTGGACTGGAATTCAGGGATTTCTTCGCAGCTGAACAAACAAGCTCTAAATACCTGCTGTGTACCAGGGCACTGGGCTGAGGATTAGGAAATGCAAAATTTAGGGGCGCCTGGGTGGCTCAGTTGGTTAAGCATCTGCCTTTAGCTCAGGGTCCTGGGATTGAGTCCCGCATCGGGCTCCCTGATCAGTGGGGAGCCTGCTTCTCCCTCTCCCTCTGCAGCTCCCCCTGCTTGTGCTCTCTCTCTCAAATAAATTAATTAATTAAATAAGTCTTTTTTTTTAAAGGTGCAAAATTTAAAAGAAAAGAGGAAACTGTCCTCCAGGATTGGATATCTTGATAATCTGCTACCCACTCGTGACCCAACTTTGGGCAGTGCACTTTAACCTCTGTGGGCCTACATGTCTCATCTCTAAACAAAGGATACCGTCCTCTTCAGATGTCCTTCCAGCTGTAACATTCCCTGATGTTCTGAAGAAAAGACCATCAAGTATCAGCCACATTCCTTCTTTGTCAGATCTAATTCGAAGAGTGGGGGGTGGTAAAAAGTATCAATTTTCTGTGACAGAAGTCAGTTTGTCACCTCTGAAATCAAAGACGGTCTCGTCTGAAAGCTCTTAAACAAAGGATTGCCTTTTCCTGAATATATTTTCTACCTGCTGAGTCCCGGGTGCCCAGCTCAGGGCGTGTTTGGGAGCAGAAGGTGACAGTCTCTGAGCAACTGCAAGTTGTTATTCACAGGAGCAATAACTTTTCCTCTCAAATTACGGCCCGACATCCTTTTTCCATCTCATGAAGCCATTTTTCCAGTGAGAATTTGGATTCTAACATGTGTTTTTCATAAGGCTTAATTGCACTGTACGTTGGGTGGAAGGAAGGTCACAAAATGGTTCTTGTGCTTCTTCAGATATTGTTATTTTTCTCTTTGGAGGTGTCTAGTTTTCTCTTTGGAGGTGTCTAGTCAAGGAACTTGTCAACCCGGGAACTTAGAAAACATAACGATATGAAATATAAACCTAATGATAGATCAGGCTGTGTAGCTTTGAGAGGAAGTGGTATTCATCTCTGTCAGGGCCTTCCAGTGTTGGATAAAGCAAACCCAAAATGACAGCATATAGCCTGTTACAAATGGAACACAAATAACACATAATAAAATAGAGATTTAAAGTGGGCTTTATAACATGTTTATTTCAGGGAGCAAATCATAACCCATTTGCCTTATTGGAAAAACAATTTTCCCGTTACACAGGGAAAATGGAGTATTTAAAAAGGAAATGAAAATGACCACCAAATGGACTTGGTTGAAATGGGCAAATTTGTTTCTTATTTACCTGTTGTTTTTGCACTGGGGAGAGCGATACAGGGCCTAGACCTGCTTTCAGCAGTAATGGTTCTTTTACCAAAAAAACCCTAGCCATCTGGGGTAAAGTAGCTTGTGCATGTCCCATCCTCTGTAGGGGTATAAATGGATGCTAGAACTCTCTCCCCTTCATATACAATCCTAATGCTGTCCATAATTTTCAATCTACCTCTTTTTTCCTCTTTATCTTTTTTTTTTAAGATTTTATTTATTTGGCAGAGAGAGAGCAAGAGAGGGAATACAAGCAGGGAGAGTGGGAGAGGGAGAAGCAGACTCCCCGCCGAGCAGGGAGCCCGATGCGGGGCTTGATCCCAGGACCCTGGGATCATGACCTGAGCCGAAGGCAGACGCTTAACGACTGAGCCACCCAGGCGCCCCTTTTCCTCTTTATCTTGATGCAGGTCTTTGCCAGTGACCCTCTCCTCTGTTGTCCAGTAATAAAATATTGTCAGTCTAGTAGTAGGCCTTCCTCTTTTGTGTCATTTTATTTATCTCTAGTACTGTGTTCCTTAGACCCATGCTTCTAAAATTTTAACATTCATGTTCGTCACCAGGGGGTCCTTTTCAAATGCATATTCTGACGCAGTCAGTCTCATTGAGTTCTGAATTTGTACATTTTGAACCAGCACTCCAGTCATGCTGAAGCTGCTGGTCCGTGAGCTGTCCTTTGACTAGAAGGCTGTACGCCACGAGCCAACAAGTTTTTTCTGTAAAGGGCCAGAGAGCAAATATTTCCATGCGGCTGTGTGAGCCATATGGCCTCTGTTTGAACAGTTGGGCCATCATGGTATAAGGGCCACCACGGACAGACAGTGTGTCAACGAACGAGCATGACTGTGTTCCAATAAAACTTTACTTAACAGCAACAACAAAATGCTGCAGCTGGATGTGGCTGGCAGACCACAGTCTGCCAACCCCTGCTTTAGACAGTGTCTTTGAAATGATGTATGTATTTTTTTAAACTTGAAGGTTTTCATCCAGATGTTTACACGAGACTGTTTTACAATGTCAGGCACATATATAAAGGGGATAGAGGTTAATTTGTGCGCTACCAAGATACTATGCAAGACAAAAACATAGGCCCAGAGACAAGAGATCTTTGCTTTCTAGAGGACGTAAAAGGAGGTGGGAGGCGTCATGTTTTAGTGTTGTGGTGGCATAATGTGATGACTTGAAAACCCACTTCCTGTTTGGCAAGGAGTGGTTTTGCAGTTATATATTGTTATAGGCATGTCTCTCTCCAAGCCCCGACTCTTGCCTGCCTGTGTGCATTTCTTTGATCACATCCCTTGCCATATCATTTGGCGCCAATCCATATTTGAGTAATGAGATAGTTTGTTGTGCCTGCAATGAAGAAAATGATTTAAAATGTTTTTTAATAAGTTAACAGGAGCGAGTGTTGAAATTACTGTAATGAGATAATGATAGTGCAGCATATTGCTTTGAAGATTGTGCTCTGGTGAAGAATGTACACTCTTAATAAATTCATTTTCACTGTATTTTCCTTGGCAAGGTTGTTTAGCATTTGCCTGTCTGCTGGCAGCCGAGAAATGGGCATATGAGTTGGTAATCAACGAAGAATGAAGACCAAAGGTGGTAATGATTTAGGAGTATTGAGCTTTAGGATATCAGCCGTGGAGGGCTTGTGCACTCAGCACCCAAATCATACAGCGACAGGTACTGTATGGGAAGGTTGAAATCCAAACTTCTGAACCTCAGGCCAGCATAGCAGGTTCAGCTTTTAAATCTGGCTATTGACATGGGTCACGTGTACTTTATTTCTTTGAGGTTTCAAATGTGAAACTTGAAAGTTATCTAAGTCTCCTTGCATGTGTTTAGCCAGCATGTATACTTTGTAAACTCAAAACACAGCATGGTGTAAGATAGGGAGCTACAGAGATGAAAAGGACCTGAGTCCTGCTGTCAAGTTTATTGTTGAGAAGAGAGCGGCAGACATATCAACAAATCAGCGTTAGGCCTGCCATGATCTATCTGCATTTGTACTGAGCACGTTGGGAGCTCAGGAAGGGGACTGGTCATTCAAGAAAGGTTTCAAAAAGGAGATGATATTTCATCTGAGTCCAGAAAGGTGGGACATATTCAAAGTAGAGGAAAAGACATGAACAAAATATAGAGGCAGTGAAATAGCATAGCACAGTAAGGGACATAGATACATTGTCTATATACCTGTGATGGAATTCCATACAGCAATGGAAATGAATGAACTGCATGTTATACATCATCTGGATGAATCCAACAAAATAACATTCAAAAAAGGAAGCAAGACACAAAAGAATATGTAAAATATGATTCCATTCTTAGGAAGCAAAATTATATTTTATAGTTGAGGGAAGTGGTAAAATCATACAGAATAGCGGAAAAAGGATAATTACAAAGATTGCCACAGGTGGGAAGAGAGAAGGTTTTGTCTGGGGCGGGGAGTACTTGGGATGCTGGAAAGTTGTGTTTCTTTACCACGTTGGTGGTTCCATTGGGTGTTTGCCTCATGATTAACATGAGTACACTATCATAAACCTTTTCATGCATATGTTACTGTGAAATATGTGGGTTATATTGCACAATAAAAGATTTTTTTTTTCCTCAAGGTGAAAACCTCTGCAATAGGCAGTAGGAAATGGAAGCGTGGTCATGAAAGGGATCAGTCCGTAGAATCATGTGGCCGCTGCTTCCAGTGGGTATGGACCCAAGTTTTTAATTTGTCAACTCTAAATATGGCATGTTGTTGCGACCAGGAACGTTGTCTCCATACTGGCAAGGCCTTTTCTGCTGTAGCGCTCACTCCTGTCAGGCCCATTCTTTTTCTACCCAAAGGTTATTATTCATACCTACTTCTTCAGATGAGTATAAATCACCACCACTTTCCTCACAGTCCTATCAAGAAAATCAGTCAGTTGCCCATCTTCCCACTCATTAATTCCAGGAGTCACCTCAAACTATACATAGTCTGTTTTACTTTTGTACCCAATGGAACCTCACTGAGTGTTTGCTCCACCACACACATTGTGTTCTTACCGGTCTGACGTACGCAGTCCTTCCTGCTCAGTCTTCCTTCCCTACCCTTGGCCATACGCCGCTGCCGTGCTTCCGTGAGAGGAACAGCATTGCTTTATCCTTTTCGTCCGATTCCACTCATTTTTATAACCAAACCAAAAATCCCCGTCAGAAGGCCATTCCTGACTAAAAAGGTCTACACTACCTCCTGAAAATATCTGCGTTTTACATGAAAACCACACTAAATTTTCTACTTCGACTGTGACAGACTTTTATCTTACTCATATGGATTTGTTTTGTTTGGTTTTTGATTTAAAAGGGACTTTCCTTAACTCAAACCTGAAAGTCCAAACGTATGTCTTGAAATTAAGATTGGTGTGTGTAAGTAGCCTCGGCATCATGGGAACTTCGGTTTGTAATGCTGCATGTTCTCTCTTTACATGAAATTGATTGAATAAACTGTTACCTATTTAGAAGGATGATATGGAGGCCGACTCTGACTAGGTAGGCACCTGCTTTATGCTGTTTTCCTAGTGCAGGAGGGCAGTCGCAGCATCCGCACAAGCAGCCATCTTACGAGGGGTGACGGAACATTCCATTCAATTGAAATGTACTGAGTGTCACCAACTAGCAGAGACAGCGGCGTTGGTAACAGAGCCTCTGCCCGTGGTACTGACTGGGACATCTGTGCGTCAGACTCCTCCCGAACCATCTGGAATCTGGTTCTCCCAGAAAAGTCAGAAAACCCTTTCGTGGGGCCCGGTGGGCTTTCTCCCTAACAGAAACACTTCACGTGTGGCAGCTCTCCGGCGCACCGCTCCTGCCACGTGTCCCAGCCGTGCCATTCCCCTCCCACCCAGCAAATCACATCTGTCTTGATAACTACTTGGGAGCTTTGTTGAAACAAAACGCTGCGCTTCTTGTTGCCATGCAGTGAGTTAAAGGCGGCTGTGCTTACTTTAACAGATTAAACGTTCACTTTAGAATCATGTCAGGAACCCAAGTCACAATAACCTGGTCTCTGCCGCAGTGGTGTCCAAGTGTGACGGGCACTCTTTGTTTTTCGGGGGGAAATGAAGTGTCTCTGGTTGACTGGCTAACCTTGTCGGTCTTAGAGGATTTAAAAGAACATAAAGGCAGGCGTTTGTTCACCATAATAAACCAAGAGACTTTGCAGTGAATTCTATGATGACTGCTCTCAACACCTCACTACCCCCTATATACACGCATGCATTGTACACATGCACATACATGTCCATGTGCATGCGCGCGCACACACGCACACACACACACTGGGGAAAATTTTAATTTATAACAAAAGAGTAAAACATGATGCTTATTTTATATCTCCAGAGTTGAAGATAACGATGTTACATAGAATGAAGTATCCTGTATAACATAGCTTCTAATTGGTCTGATCGCTATCTTCAAAAGCACACATAGCATTTTCTTGACCCCTTCAAGTCTTGCATATGATATTTTTAATACATGTTTCTTGAGTGAAAATATGTTTGGGTAGAAGTAAGTATGCTTTTTGGTATGGGAGAGCCTTTCAGAAGCCAAGAATACCAGGGTACAAAAATTTTGTTGGGTAGCTTTAACCTTTCAATGAAGGTCTCGTCTATTTTAACTGAAGGTTTGGGACTTGAAAATAGTTTTTAATCCAGGGGTGTTCTGGTAAATGTTCAACAACCTGCCCTCTGGGGAAAAAGAGTGGGGGGGGGTGGTGGTAGGGGGAAGGTCAATAAATCAAACCCTGGTTTATAGTGTTTGCGAATCTCCGTAGTGTAACTACTCCTACCACGGACAATTTTAATCTTACCAGCATGCTGCTGAATGCTGAGAAGAGGTGCACAGAATCACACCATTATATAGAATTCTCGCCATACAGATACAGTAGACTCAAATAACCTCAAGAGCGTAAATGATAATAATAATAATAATATGTGTTCGTTTAATAATGCCTGCGGTTCACCAAGTCTTAAAAATGGAACGGTTCACTCTTGAGAGCCGATAGGGGCCAACTCCAGCACATCACTATTCTTATCACAATGTATTATAATGGCTAATTTAATTGTTTGCCTCCTTTCCTAAATAATGAGCTTCCTGAAAACATGCATAATGTCTTGATTTGCTCACCCTTGCATCGCTAATGCCTAGCACATAGTAGGTACTCAAGTATTTGTCGACTGAATGAATCATTTCAATCTCACCAAATTAACATGCCATGAAACAAAAGATGAGAGTTTCTTTCCCTAAAAACTACATTTTGTTTTCTTGGTTTTGGTCAGCTCTGACAATATACTTACTATGAATGTTCATCTCTCAGCACTTCAGCATATGAAATATTAATGTTTTCAATATGGTGCAACTAAAGATATGTGAGTTATTCACGGGCATAGTGTTCAAAGAACTCATATAATATAGATATGTTCAGGAACTATTTTTCAATAGAATGTCAATTTCTTTGATCTGTTTGTGTTCTTCTAAACCAACAAAACACTACCAATTCCTGTGATATGTAGATTACTTGTCTTTATAAAATTGCAAAATTTTTTACAATTTTCTCTGGGTCCTGCCGAACTCCCATGTTTTCAGCCTAAAGCTTTGTCACTGACCAGAATTAGAAGTTCTAGCATATTTGCACTTAAGGCATTTTTAAGGAGAAAAGAATATTCTTCCCATAGCGTAGGCTAACATTTCCCAAGATGCGTTCCACAGGATCCAGTTGTGGGATGTTAATGGTACTGCGTGAGAACCAATTTCAAAGTAAAAATGAGCTGGGGAAAAAACTACTTTAACGTTAAACAGATATTTTTACAGTAGCACATTCCGGAAGTGGGCACAGTATATACTGTTTCCCCATGAATTTGTTTTCAGAAGAGTTTCACATGATGCTTAAGAAGTATCACACTTGCATATGAACAGACTTCCAGAATCATGTAATGTTTAGAATTGAAAGGCCTTAAAGGCTACCTGGCTCACCTCCCCACACCCCCCCACCTATCAAAATCCATTCTACTTCACCTCGGCTGCATGGCCGTCCAGCCTTTGCTGAATACCCGCTGTAGCAGGGAACTTGGACCTCCCAAGGCCGTCTCCTCCACTGGGGACTCCTGTCCTTTTTTGTTTTTGTTTTTCTTTTTCTTTTTTAAACAAAGTTATTCCTTGTGATTGAACCAAAGGTCTGTTTCTCTGTACCCTATCCATTACTTCTAGTTTTGCCACCTGGAATATTAGCAAAACAAGTTTGCTTCCATTTCTTCAAGATAATTATCATGCTTCCCAGTAGCCTTCTCTTCTCTAAATGGAACATGCCCAGTTTACTCATCTCTTCCTCATATGAGGAAGTTTCTCATCCTAATTACTCTATTCTGCATAATTTATATTTTCCTCTCCAAATGAGATACCTAAAACTGAACATAGTCTGCTGTGGTCTGCCAAGCACAGACGTTTAGCTTTCCATTCAGCAAATACTTCTGGAGCCCCTGTTCTTCGGGCACCATGCTAGACAGTGGGAAAACAGTAGGCAGTAAGAGGCAGGTCAGAGTTTTCATGGAACTTACCATCTAGTGGCGGAAAAAGAAACCAGAAAATAAGGAAATAAAGAAGGTGATCTCAAGTAGTCCAAACTGGTATAAGGGCAATAAAACAGAAACGTCTGTTATGCCAGAAAGTGTTTCGGAAGGAAGTGGCTTGTTTTCGATCAGTGGTAAGGAAAAGACTCTCAGGAGGTGATGTTTGAACTGTTCTTGAATGATACAAAGGAACCAGGAGTGAGCATCTGTGGGCAGTGTTGGCACAGGGAAGAAGGACCGCGTGTTGGAGTGTAGTAGCATACTAAGAGAAACAGTGAAATGAACTTCTAAAGAGTAATTCCAGTTTATTTGATCTCCATTGATAGGACAGTGATCTACTTTGCTAGGATATTCTACTACTGTTAAATCTGGCCAGAATTTTTCGTTGTTGCTATTATTTTTCTAAACCTGATCAAATCCTCAATCCTATTGACTTTTGATAAATTAAAATCCCCAGCCTTTTTCTTTTTTTAATGCTCTTGACAAAGCCAGTAGTTTGGAATTTAAGGGAAAAACATTTGTTGCTCTTAAATACCATAATTTTGGTTTCCTGCTTATCAGGAAAATGTTAAACCCTGGCTTTATTGTCAGTACTGATTGCAGTAGTCTCAGTTGTCTGGGTTTTTAAAATTTAATAAACCTTATATGTCCTTATTCAAAATTGTTAATTAAATTGTTGTACAGGTTATTTCCAAGGACTGTAGTCTATTGTGAGTGTCCCTTCGGGTTTAGAGAACCCAGTAAGCAACCTTTCTTAGTATATAGCGTTTCAACTGCCTGCTAATACTTAACTCCATGAGCTCTCCTCTATCCCATATTTTTACCATAAGGCTAGCCCTCAGGATACAGGAAGACCTCTAGATCACTCAGTCTACTAATCCTGTAGGAAAAGAAAATTAACGTAACAGCTTCGTGAATGCAAGATAGCTCTTAGATCACATTTGTTTTTCTAAATGCTCATAACCCAAAAGATGATTGAAATTTAATCAAGTCTTTCTAAAATGCACTCTCTCCCATTTTAAAAAATGAATAAATAATCACAGCATCTTCCTGACTCCAGTCAGGCTGGAGATTAGGGAGTAAGCAAAACTCGTGGCATCATCTTTGACAAAAGCACTGTCTCTAAGAGAAAGGAGCCTCAGCATCTTCTGTCACCTAACACCCTTGCATCACATGAATTCGCCCAAAACGAGTTTATATTTGTTGAGCCCTGGCACGGTGACCTAGGGGCCAACACTTTGTTAAGAACACAAAACATAATAATAAATAAATACAAGACCATCAGTACCTTGGCTCTGAAGTGCCCCCCCTTATAGGCCTAGGAGATCTGAGATGGGCTAAGTTCCTGGAAGCTAGGTTTAGTCAATTAACTGTCTTTTTGCTCCTCATGTTCAGAATCCAGTGAATGATTGTAGCCTGAGGTTAAGCGCAGTGCGGCTGGGTGTTAGGCAGTCAAGGTGGGCTCAGGCTTCTTGGGGCCAGTGCCATTCTTCAGCATGACGCAAAGCTAACTGTGAGCTTAGCCACAGCAGGAGTGCCTGCCTCGTAGAGCTGGCCAGGTTCTGTTGCCATCCCCTCCTTCTTAACCTTGTTATTGGCAAGAGCTCATCTGTTGTTTTGGTAATCGTCACCTCTATTTTATGGGAAGAGAAAATCCTTCTTTGCCTTAACATCTGAGTTGCTTAGCATGCGGCTTGGGCACCCCCGAGGCCCCGCAAACCATTCACACATGTTGCCGCTCAGTCATCTTGAATCCGTTTGGTTCAGTTCAGCAAGTGTTTATTGAGCCCTCCCTATGTGCTCATGTTCATATTCATCTCTGGGGGCCCAGAGATGCTGTTCTGGAGACCCTTTCTGCTTCGGGTCAGGTTTAACCTCAGAAGAACCCATCGGTTCCTGTCGGCTGGACAGCGTCCGTACTGCACCGTTCCCTGCCTCCCCGTCGAGAGCTCCCCTCCAGGTGGGTTCCTTCGCTGGCTTGTCTGTGAGCACAGAGGCACTCCTTAGCAGGTTCTGGTGGTTCCCAGTCCCTGGTGGGTACACTGTGTTTATGTTTGCCATATGGAGGTAGCATGTCGAACCCTCGGGATGGGCGGCGCACAGAAGCAGCAACGCTCCCCAGGAGCTGGTCGGCAGCAGCCTCATCAGAGAGGGGCAGCGCTCCTGGGAGACGGTGTGTGTGAACCGGTCCATCCCGTCTGACTCTGGGGAGAGGACTCACGGTGACAGACTAGCAGTGTCATTGTATACTTGCCTCTTCAGACACTGACCGTTCTCTGGGTGAGTGGGGGTGGAGCTTGTGAGACACAGGGCTTGTGGGGGCCCCGAAGACCCTGAGGACAACATACCCTCACCCGTGCATGCCCTCTCTTATTGGTATCCTGGTTACTGCGTATTTTTCTAGCGCATTCTCCTCCTGGGCTCAACTGTTCAAAAGAGAAAAAAAAATTAATCCTGTACTTCATATGCTCTGAAGCTAAAAAGAGGGCAAGAGGGAAGAAGTTTACATCAGACCTGACAGTCTTACTGATCGTTGCCGATAAAAACTGGCAAAGGGAAAGGTAATCGGAGCCTCGGGAATTCAATTCACTCTTTTTAATCCACTCAGCAGATATTTTATTTTTAAAACACAAGTGCAGCCATCAGCAAAATTGAGAGACTCTGTGGGGCCCCAAAGCACTTTATAGTTTGGAGCCTCTTAACCTCCCCCCATCCCTACCTTCAAATAGTCCCTCTCAGCCACTCCTTTTGGGGGGTATCCTCTCTACTGTCTCTTTCCTTTACTGCCTAGAAATCAATTAAAAAAAAAAAAAGAACTTGTCTTTTGGCATTAATTAAAGAAAGAAGGAGCCCTGTGATCTAGACCATCAGCTAGAGACTCGTGTGGCATATGACCCCTATTTCTCGTGAGTCACCTATGGCCCTGAGTCTTTCTTATATGCAGGAAATATGTAACACAGCGCTGCCCTCCTGCTGACCATGTATTGTAAATGGCTTCCCCTCCTATTCCTGGGGTACTGGCAAACCAGGTGTTTTTAGCCCCCAAGAGAACTGGACAGTTGCTTCTCATGTTTTATGAGCTTTTCCCAGGCATTATTAATAGAGAATAATTTTGCCACTTTCTACTCCTTTCTCAACCCCTCTCAAATCTCACCAACCTTCCTGGAAGGATCTAATAATCTGAACCAGAAAACCAATTTA
This sequence comes from Eumetopias jubatus, assembly GCF_037043125.1. Classification (NCBI taxonomy): domain Eukaryota; kingdom Metazoa; phylum Chordata; class Mammalia; order Carnivora; family Otariidae; genus Eumetopias; species Eumetopias jubatus. The sequence continues at coordinate 89,477,222 of NW_028274820.1, forward strand.
GTTTCACCTGTGAATTTTAATTGCTACTCTCTACTACAGTAGAAAGATTTCTCCTGTCCAGTAAGATATGAAAAGAAGATATGAGAACACCCATGTCCATATGACCTCCCTTGCTGGGCGGACAGGATTGCTTCTTGATCTCTTTTCTCAAGATGCCAGCACAATTGCTTTTGGAGGTGTGTGGCTTTGAGTGTAGGGCCTTGAGATCCATAGGTTAGCCTATATAACCTTCAAATCTCCAAATTAATGTTCTCTGTGCTAAGTGCCCAAATGGTGATGTAATAGTACTCTTAACATAGAATGATGAACAATTCTAAAAAGCATGTCTACCTTTTTCTTTGCGGAGAGGGTAGAACCAACCAGTGACAGGAAAAGTAGGCATCAAGTCAATGTTTCATCTCCAAGTCGAACTAGTTAACCCTGTATTCCCTTTTACACTTGAGAACATTGGCAAGCAATTATTACATATGTACACCGTAGTGGGACAAGCTTCGATTTAGAGTCTGGCACCTGGTTGTAAGCCTTAGGCTTTACCACTTCTTAGCCCTGTATATAGATACTGTCCCTTAACACCACTGAGCCTCAATTTCCTTACCTGCAATCTGAGATATTTACGTTACGGCCTTGTCTGGAAGATTAAATGACGTGGAACATGACAAGCACTTGGTAAAGTGAAACCCTACGTGAATATTGATTTTAAGAAGCTGGCCTGTGTAGTTAAAAAAGCATGGCCTTGGGGGCACCTGGGTGGCTCAGTCGGTTAAGCGTCCGTCTCTTAGTTTGGCTCAGGTCATGATCTCAGAGTCATGAGATCGAGCCCCGCGTGGGGCTCTGTGCTCATGTGGAGCCTGCTTGTCACTCTTCCCTCTGTTCCTCCCCGCACACTTTGCTCCCTCCCTCTCTCTCTCTCTTTCTCTCAAATAAATAAATAAAATCTTTAAAAAAAAAGCAGGGGGCAAGTCCTTTGAAATTAGACATGGGGGTGGATCCAAGCCCTGCTGCTTGCTAGCTGCATGGCCTTCCACAGGGAGCCAAACTTCCTTGAGCCTATAGCGTTGACCCTTGAACAGTGTGGGGGTCAGGGCCACTGACAGCCCCCCTGTGCAGCAAATCCATGTAAAAGTTTTGATTCTACCAAAACATAACTACTGATATGACGGGAAGCCTTACATGTAACATAAAAACTGATTTAACGTATCTTATTTGTATATGTATTATATAATGTATTCTTACAATAAAGTAAGCTAGAGAAAAGAAAATGTTAAGAAAATCATATGTAAATGGAAAATATATTTATAGTACTGTACTGTATTTAAAAAACTCCACATGTAAGTGGATCCACATAGTTCAAACCCATACTGTTCAAAGGTCAACTGTAATACTAATATGACCCCTACAGCATGAGTATGGGGATTAAATAAGTAATGCATAAAAGAATACATTATGAATGCAAGTTCTGCACAGTCATAAGTGGGAAAATATGTGTATGGTGCTGTAGGGACTAGAGTTGGTTAAACACCTGGGACATACTGCCCAGGCCTTATTCCTGATACTGTCACTTACCAACATATGACATCACCTCTTTGTAATTGCTTATCTTCCTCTGTCACCCACAAGTGTGGGAATTACTTGAAACTCGAGAGACTGTATTCTCACTGCATGTGCATCTCCTTAGTGGCTTCCCTACCATGTAGAGGTGCTCAGGAAAGGTCTGTTGAATAAACACATATGTGATTTTTTTTTTATCTGCTATTCCTTTTATACTGTAGTACCTCATAGGTATCACTTCGATTTGTAAAGATGACCATCAGTTGGAATTGGTAGGGCAATGGCCAGTTCAGGTAGCTCGTTTGAAACCCACAACACTGCTTCCTTCCTGCCTCTCCAGGCCTCTGGATTCAAGTTCTTTGCTCAGGAGGATCTTATCTAAGGCCAGAAATGCAGTAGAGAAGTAGAACGTTTTCTGGAAGTAATAACTCTACTTGATCTACCTGGATGATTGCCTTCTAATACCCTGAGACTAAGCAGACATCTTTTATTTGCCAGATAGTCTGATGAAGACACTCTGAGTGCCTTGTGGAATACATCTTGGAAACTCCTTGAGGGTAGGGATTTGGCATTTTGCAGGTGCTCAAGAAGTGTTGATTCTGAAATTAATAAATGGGGTTCTTTTCAGTTCACAGACCCCAGAGTTTTCCTGTGCTTCTGCCCCATGGCAGTTAATCCAAACCCTGTAGTATTCAACTATTTTCAGATAAATCAAAACAGTGTCACCTTCTTAGGCATCTCTTCTGCTTCATCTGTTTGGAACAGCAAGCGGCATCCTGTTGCAGCTTGCTGTCCGATCCCAGGGCGCATTTCAAATTCTAATTGCTTATTCTGTGACAGCCTTCCACTCCAGCAGGTCTCTGTGCCGCCATCTTTGGTACTCTCCCACCGCTTGACTCTTCTCCCCAAAACCTTGCAAAACCCCACCCATTGGCCCCAATTTGATTTTCCAGTACCTTAGTCCACTTGTCCCATTGGTCCTCTCTGGTTGAGCTAACTCGACAGCCGTTGTTTGTGCAGTCTTCGTTTTTCCAAGCAGCCATTAGAAGTCACCACAGCTCCTGCTACATTTCAAGCACATGTCCCAGAGGTAGCGCGGCAGAACATCAATCTTCGGTGCCACCTGGCTCCCTGTTATATAAGCTTTTGTTTTGTATGTGGCTGTATTGTCAGGAGCTTCCCTTCCTCTCTTCCCAGCACCCCATCCTGAGAGAGCGTTTCCGAATATGACAACCATCTAAAGACAAATTATCTCCTCACAAAGTTAATTTCTGTTTCTCAGCAGGGAGGCCACTGGCTCCCACTGGGTTTGCAAGTGCTGCTGTTTGGCTAATGGATGAGCGGCTCTTGGCTCCGGGAGCCCACACCGAAACTGCCGCAGCGCCTGCCTCCCCGTTTACTATAATTTCCTACTTGCAGCTGGTTTTAGGAGACCTAAATGGGTTTATTCACAGGGTAGTGGCTTCCAGTCATTAGCGCTGGAAGGAAATCAGATTGAAGACGAGGGCCAGAGAGCTGCTTTCGCGTCACCCATGATCAGTTAGGACAGCTTGCTTGGTTTTTTGTTTTGTTTTGTTTTGTTTTGTTTAGAGAGTGAAGTCACAGAATCCTTCTAGAGATAGACCAAATGACCTAACATAAGAGGTCCATCTCAGAGCTTTTGAGAGTTGAGAAAGCAGGGAAGTCTTGCGCGTGTCCCGTGTACCGGATGCTGAAGCGCAGGCTGGAAAATGCCCTGAGCACTCGGAAGTGTGTTGTCATTGTTTTGTATGCTAAAAGCTTTTTTAAAATGCAGGAAATTCTGTAACAAGTAGTTGTATCGTCGTCTAGAAAGCAGAGCCAGAAGCAACCTGGAAATTCCTGAGAACCTATCTGGAACACTTCTGTGGAGTTATAAAATGACTCCTTCTAGAGGTCAAACAAGGTCAACTATTGGCAATTTTGCATAGTCCCAGCTATACTGTGCTGGCTTTTTCGATACCATTCTGAAGGCCAGCCGCACCGTAGATATGTTTTCCCCTTTGAAAAACTGCAAAGCCTGTAGGCCAGTGCCCATATGTCCTTGAGAGGAGCCCAACTCTAAGCTGTAAATTGCATGAGTCAAAAATAGGCCTCAGCATTGCAGGCCTCGGGGAACAGCTGGTCACGCAGGCTGGCTCACATTGGCCAGCTCACGTCCCCTCGCGCAGCATCGTTTCCCACAGTACTTCTGCACGCTGCAGTCCAGCTCACGGAGCAGGAGAGACCATCAAACTAGAAGTTCTGAGGAAGAAAGGAAACGAGCCAGCAACTCCTCCTTCCTAAAAAGCCACTTACAGTGAAAAACTTCGGGGTCTCTGAGGAGTCGTTTGGCCATTTGTGAGAGGGAAGAAGGAACCCTGCAAAACAAATTAAATGCAAAACTCCTCCCCACCCTCCACGCCTCCCATATAGCTGCCATGTGACTTTGGGCAAATATCTTTTTTTTTTTTTTTAAAGATTTTATTTATTTATGAGAGAGGGAACACAGCGGGGGCGTGGGGGAGGGAGAAGCAGGCCTCCTGCAGAGCAGGGAGCCCAATGCAGGGCTTGATCCCAGGACCCTGGGATCATGACCTGAGCCGAAGGCAGACGCCCAACGACTAAGCCACCCAGGTGCCCCTGGGCAAATATCTTAATGTCTAATAGTTTTGTTTTCATACTAAGGAAAATAATATCTCAGAGAAATGTTGGCAAATTGAAGAAGATCAAATAGTAAAGTATCTAGTATACAGTCAAGATACATAAGTGCTTAATGGATGTTATTTCTCTTTTTCCTCTTTATTTCCGAGTTTTAGGCATGAATTTTAAATCTTTAGGTCCTTAAGGGGCACACCTGGGTGGCTCAGTCCACTGAGCATCGGACTCTTGATTTCGGCTCAGGTCATGATCTCAGGGTCATGAGATTGAGTCCCGCATCAGGCTCCATGCTGGGAGCCTGCTGAGTTTCATAACTAGTGGTCCTAGTGAACCTAGGTGCCAGAGCCCATATGCTTTACCCACAGACCCTTAGTCAAAGCCTATTCTAGAAAAGTGTGTCTGGTTTTCTGGTTCACAGTACTTTAAGCAGCAAATTAGCAGTTGCAGAAATTGACAACAGTGAATCTACTGCTCCTTTTTATTCAAAGCGTTAAGGTTTAATGGCTGCTAGTCTCTATAAGAAAAACTATATAAAATCATAAAAAAAACATGCTGGTCTGGAGCCATTTAAGTGGGTTGCAAATTGCTCTACCTGCCGTGATAGCCTTTAAGGGCATGGCTTATTGCTAAACAGAAAGGTTGATGTTAGTAATGGTGAATGATTAATTTGTAATGAGTCGTTATGAGGTTACCTTAAGATCTGTGGATTCTACTCCAATGGGCAGGAAAGTATGAACTTGTTTATTTACTCACTTTCAATTGAAGTATACTTGCCACACAACGTTACATTAGTTTCAGGTGTACAACACAGTAATTCAACAAGCCGACACACTATGCTGTGCTCACCACAAGTACAGCTACCATGTGGCACCATACAATGCTGTATGACTGTTCCCTATGCTGTGCCTTCTGTCCCCATGACTTACTCATTCCATGTCTGGAAGCCTGTATGTCACCACCCCTTCACCCATTTTGCTCATCTTCCAACCTCCCTCCCCTCTGGCAACTACCAGTTGTCTGTGTTTATGAGTCTGTTTCTGCTTTTTGTCTTGGTTTTTTTTTTTTTTTTTTGCTTTTTAGATTCCACGTATGAGTGAAATCATATGGTATTTGTCTTTCTCTGACTTATTTCACTTAGCATAATACCCTTTAGGTTCATCCATGTTATCACAAATGGCAAAACCTCACTAACTCCACATTATAATTTTTATCAGGGTTTAAGCTTTTGATGTTGTATCTAAATCACAAACCAAAATTTATGTAGATTTTCCCCTATGTTTTTTTATTTAAATTCAGTTAGCCAATATATAGTACATCATTCGTTTCAGATGTAGAGTTCAATAATTCATCAGTTGCATAGAGCATATCACATCAAGTGCCCTTCTTAATGCCCAATCACCCAATTACCCCATCCCTCCACCCAGCCTCCCCTCCAGCAACCCTCAGTTTGTTTCCTAGAGTTAAGAGTCTCTTATGGGTTGTCTCTCTCTCTCTCTCTCTCTCTGATTACTGTGTGGCTCATTTGGTTAAGCGTCTGTCTTGGGCTCAGGTCATGATCCTAGGGACCTGGTATCAAGCCCAGAGTCAGGCTCCCTGCTCAGCAGGAGCCTGTTTCTCCCCTATGTTTTTAATAGGACTTTTATAGCTTTGCATTTACATTTAAATATGAACTATTTTAAGTGAATTTATGTGTTAGGTGAACATTTGTATCTTCAGTTTTTTCCCATATTTGAATATATTAGAAAAATCATCAAAGATAGGAGTGTAAGAAATTATATAACAGGTATGGTTGTACTGGAATTTTGTTTTGTTAAATATTATTTTGAAATAAGTAAACCACCTGTTAGGAATTGGGATTTTATTTGAGAAATCCTGGTCTGAAAAAAGAAAGTGAATAGTGAAGAATTATTGTGCATGTAAAATGGCAACAACAGGGGCGCCTAAGTGGTGCGGTCCGTTAAGCATCCGACTCTTGATTTCAGCTCAGATCATGATCTCAGGGTCCTAAGATTGAGCCCCGCATCAGGCTCAGTGTTCACGGGGCAGGGAAGGTTGTGGGGGGTGCTGCTTGGGATTCTTTCCCTACCCCTACCCCCATGCTTGCGCCCTGCTTGCCCAATCTCTCTCACTCTCTGAAACAAAATAGCAATAACAGTACCTTCTTCACAAGGCTGTTCAAAGAAGTAGGTAAATTAACATGTAAGTTTCTAACTTGCCTATTGCTATGCAAACTTCCTAACACATGGTCGGCACCCAGGAGAAGCTTGGTGTTGCCACCATTGCTATCGCTGCCATCATCCTTCTGAAGCATGCAGACCTTCTGCCCCTTCTCACTCAGGCCGTCCAGCTTCTTCCTTTCCCAGAGACCTGGGTGGTAGATTTTCTTCTGGGGAGTTCCTTGAGGCAAGAGTAAGCTCTTAATCCTTTCCCCGGAGAAACAAAGGGTTGGTTCTTTTTTTGCAAATGGGAGCAGGGAAGGAGAAGAATCTCTTTTGAGTCCTTCTCCCTCCCCTTCCACCTGCCCCCCTGCATTTCCTGTGGCAGACCACGATTTAGTGTCTCAGAAGATGATCCTGCCACGTCTACCTAAATGTGATACATGGTATGACCTGTGGGGTAACAGCGGAAAACTCTAATCACTTACTTAAACCTTCCAAAGACTAATTTCTAGAAGCCTCAGAGGTAGGTGTGCATATTGAAAGACACCAGGTCCTCTCAGTAGAACCCTGAGCAAATGTGTATTGATTAACTTAATTAAAGGAAGATGATAGCGTGCGCACTGCACTCTGTGAGTTATCTCACTATATGATTCCAAGGGATCTTTAAAGCATGTGTGTTAATGGCCTTCTCATTTAAACCAGAATGAATTTGAGGTTATTTCATCAATTCAGTAATCAAATAATTGCCAGGAACACAGAAGGTAAAAAATAAGAAGGATTTGCTCTTGTAGGTAAATTATAATACTTTAAACTGTCTTTTGTAATAATTCTGGGTGGAGTTTGGTTCAAAGAGATTCTGCTTTTTAATATTAAAGGCAAGAGCTCTTTAGCTTTTATTTATTCTTCTGATCTCATTTCCTGGCTTGGGCTGGGGTCATAGAACCATGAAGATTTGATTGGGCCATTTGTTTGGGAAACCTCCAATGTGAGTATCTTTAGGTCATTCTTGGACCAGGCTCAACAGAGAAGGATTTTCTGATCTGCTCTCTGGAGATCAAAGGCCTCCCTGCCAGCATCCAGGAAACCAAATGGGAAGAGAATGGGAGAGAGGGCTGGGGCTTCTTGGCCTCCGATATGCATAAATTCACTTAATTCTCCTGTTTTTTTTTCCCCCGTTCTTAATTGTTTATCATGTCTCCTAGTCCAGAGATCTTCTGTTTTACAGAGAATAAGACTTCAGGTTTTTGCCAGAGTGGAGGAGAGACCACCCTGTTTTCCACTGGGGGGAGGGATCTGAGAAACTGACTCCCTCCTAAGTAGACTTTCAACTAATCCTTATAGTAACCACCCTTTTCCTTTTGCACCCCCCCCCCATCCAGATGTGCCTAGGGCCGTCGGAAATTCACAGCAGAGATTGGTTTGCTTTTCAGCTTTCCACTTTCTGACCTAGGATTGCACTTTCTTGAGTCTATTAGAGCCATTGACCGCTCTGATGGGCTTTCCAGCTTCCAGAGTTGTGTTAACCTTTGTCTTCTCCCCTCCTGTTCTTCTTAATCCTTAGAGGTTTATGTCTTGGACAAAAAACATCTCTTTACTGTCACTTCAGAGATTTGGGGAGCAAGAGAGAATAGATGTGTTTGTTAAATCTGTTTTCCTTACCCAGAAGTAAATTCTCGCCTAGGGCCATCGTTCTCACTCCTGCTACCTGTGTCTTTACTCAGAAGGCCCTGCCTTGCCTCTCCTCTCAGGTAACTGCAGCACTCTTTCTTTTCTACCTCCCCATGCCATTGGGGTCCCTCCATCTTTTCTACCCACCTTCCCTGAAGGCCCCAACTCAGATTGTAACTTGTCTATAAAACCTTTGAGAGTATCTCAGGCCATGATGAAAAGCACTCGTATATTCCACATGTGGGTAGCTGAATTTCTGTGTGTACATCTTTTATATCCTCTCCAAGAAGACTCAAACTGGACTGTGTCTCCTAACGCCCCGTCTGGCCTGAGAATTTGGGATTTAAGTTGCCAAGGGGAATAGTGGGAGGGAGCACGGGTTTGGAGTTGGATCAGTCTGAGGGCAGCTCTGGGCCCCATGACCTACTGTGTTATCTTGGACAGGGACTTTAACTTTTCTGAAGCTCCTATCTTCTCTGTCAGATGAGTTACGTGAGTACTAAATGAGATGACACGTGTGGCACTGGTTAGCATAATCCCGGGCACACAGAAGGTACTTAATGAAGCTTGGTTCCCTCCACCCCCCGCTTCTATGTTTACATCTCCTTAGTGCAGTAGGAGATGCTTGTAGTAGATGCTCAAGAATATTCACTAAGCGATTGTTCTGGGAAAAAGTTGATAAAGGCTAGACATTATTCTTCATTAGACATTATACTTTTCTGTGTCCAAGTTGTACCACATCAACCAGAGTTTTATGGCAGGAAATCCTTACTGCTCAAGTAAAGGGAGACCAGGGGAGCAGGAACACAATATTCAATAAAACTGAAAGGACCTCAATCTCAGTATTGGCTTTACCAAAGCCATCCTGAGGCTTGCAGCTGTGCTTCCTCTCTGCAATTATAAAAGTGAGAACTATGTTAACTAACTTCCAATTCAATCCACACTCTGCCACTTGGGATCTGGAAGCTAGCTGATTTTTTGACCTAAGGTGCTCTGCTGTGTAGGGTTGCCAGTTATAATTATATGTTCAGGTGTCAATTAGCAAAATAGCCCATTATTTGGCAGTTTGGAGTAATGAGATGAATCTTGCACTAATCTTTGAATTCAACAAGCATTTGATAAGTGCTATATACATAAAAATTCCATATCGGGCTGCACCTAGTAAGGTTATATGAAGAGCTGGAGGTCAGAAATTTTAAATGTGCATTCCTTTGTGAGCTCATGAATTCTCAAATATTACTAGAATCTTGAGCAACAAAGAAAAAGGCAGAAAGCTTTCCATAAAAAATAGGTCGCAGTCATACTCACACAGTGTCCCTTTGTATTCAAGTGACAAGAATTTCAAAGACGGTTACCTCATGGAACAGATATAATGGAAATTCATTTAGTGAAAAATACATTTACTGAATATGATTGCGCTTGACTCGGGGGAAAGCCTTGCTGAGTGAGACAGATTGGCTTTCTCCAAAGATTGCCAGTTCCACAGAACTTTTCTTCTGTGTGGTTCAGAGCTTTGTGTGCACATTTTTCTCTGTGCCATATCTAGATGTGCATACAAACAGTATTTGTTGAGTTCCTGATCTTACGTTCTTTTTGCACGGTTTATCATTAATGTTCACCTAAAGCTTGCCAGTTCATGAAATGTCCTCTGTCTCCAGCTTGACCTCTGTCCATATCCAGAAATAAAGAGTCTACATAGAACAGAGAATGAAGATGCAAGAGCTCACTTAGGGAGCGTGAGGATGGGTGGCACCACTCTGCAGGATTCTTTGGGTTTACCCCTCATGGTGCCTGTAGCATCTTTGAGAACACAGACTCAGGCCTTCTCCGAACTTACCTTCTCAAACTCTCTTTTATACACGTAACCTCTTTCTTCATTCCTCAGATTAGAGTAGATAATTTGTTTTTCAGAAGCTCTGTCATTTTTCTTTGTCTCCCTCTTCCTGCATTCATTTCTTCACTGTGGTGAATCTGGGACTTTATGAGGTTCAAGTCTCTAGACCCCTGCCCGTCCACTTACCTGAGAATAGATGCATTCGGTGCATCACCCCCATGGTTTGTGGCTGCTGGCTCCCACAGGCTTCTAAGAGCTGTTGTGAAATTTTCAGAAATTTTGTAAGCCGGCTATTAAACACAGTCATTATTAAAAAGTAAGTTCTAGGGCACCTGGGTGGCTTAGGCAGTTAAGTGTCTGCCTTCGGCTCAGGTCATGATCCCAGAGTCCTGGGATCGAGTCCCGCATCGGGCTCCCTGCTCAGCGGGGAGTCTGCTTCTTCCTCTGCCTCTCCCTCTGCCCCTCCCCCTGCTCGTGCTCACTGTATCTCTCAAATAAATAAATCTTTAAAAAAAATAAAAATAAAAGTAAGTTCTAAAATACTAAAAACAAAGGAAATAAATATTCAAACCCATCACTTCTTGATTATTTTACCACATTTTACTATTATCTGTGCTCTTGGGTTTTTGCATCAGTTGAGCTAATGCCAGAAATACTATATTTTTCTGGGTGTTACTGGGCATCTTTCCCCAGCTGTAAGTTCAGGGACATCACATTGGTAGTGAAATCTAGCCATGCTGGGAGTGTACCCACATGGAAAGCAGCAAACACTAACCAGTCGGGACTCCCTTTGTCTCCCTGGAGAGCCAGTGGTCAAACATTTCCCAGCACATTGCCAGTCACGTGACTCTCTTCTGCTGCTGATATTACTGTCACTAATGACCTTCAGCCACATCAATTACCATTTCTCTTCAAGGTGACAAAACTCTTCCTCCAGTGTGGCCATGCCTGCCTTCCATTTCTTTGCCCAGAGGCCTCGGGAACGCCGAGCCCAGATTTTTACAGTTGATCCATGGCCACTCCTAGACTGCCCTTCCCTCCATCCCACTCATCCTCAATGAATCAGTCATTAATTCTCTCTTTGTACCCCTGTTTTCTCCCTCCCCCTTCCTTCTCCTTCTTCCCTCTCCTTATTCTTCTTAAAGGCTAGGACTCTGGAGCCAGACTGACTGGCTTTTCCTCAGACCATACTATTCACTATATTGTGTTACCTCAGGCTTGCTCCTGAACTTGAGCTTTGAATGCCTCAGTTTTATCATCTGGCAAGTGGAGATAATTGTATCTACCTCATAAATACATGAGTTAACAGTTTAAGGGCACCTGGAATAATGTGTGGCATACAGTAGGCAACACATGCATACTTATTTACCAGAATCTACACTTGCAGCTGTTATCCAGCTCCGACCTGCAGACTTGCTGTGTGGTAGAGAATTGAAGTTCTCCATTCTAGAAGAGCAAAAGAAACACATGAAAATAAGGAAGAGCAGACCTGGCCTTGGGGTGGTGACACAGGAACAGTAGCTCTAGGGAACCAGGGAAAGGATTAACAAAATAAACCAGAGGAGGGGTCAAGAGCAGGAAGGAAGACAGCAAATAAGAAGAAAAATAGTCGCATTTCCGCATAATCGGCGAAGATTCAACTATATGTAATATAAACTTTTTCTGTCTTATTGCAAATATATGTACCTGGAAAATAAAGGGATACTTTAGAAATACATAGAGAATTCCCATTTTGATTGAAGCAATTAAGCCAATTTGGAGCCTCATTCTAGGCGGAAATGCGGTTGTCACACACTGAAGGTACTTAGGCTAAATCAAATTTGTATTGAGCAAGAGCCATGGAGACCGAGTGGGAGATGTCTGTCCGTGTCTATGAAAACCGCAAGCCCAGGAGCCTCAGGACCCATTTGTCTGACCATCTGGAAATCTCTAGTGATCTAAGCACTTAATTTTACCCTCATTTTTAGAACAAAAGGGAAACAATACAAGAAGAAAATGGGCAGCAGGGACATTCTACTTTTCATTTAAAAAAAAAAATCTTAGTGATAAAAGGAGCAGAGAGTTTAAAAGAAAAAAAATGAGAAACCATTAAAATGAATTGAATGCTCTCTCTGTATTTTGCAATAGGCTCTATTGTTTTCAGTTACATGGGAACTGTGGTAATTTTATGAATCATTAGAGTTTTCTTTCCAAATTGTATCTGCATGCTCTTAAAGTGCCTTCTAAGTTACCCACGTGAAGAGACTTTGAACAATTTTATTATTCCATTTAATACTTTTGAGTTTTGTATTAATTTTGTGTTTTAAAAAAATTCATACTTAAAATCCAAAGATAACATTGTGACAGCTGAATCTTTGTGTACTTAATTTCTCTTGCTTTTAAAAACATATGAGCCTGTCTCATCTTCTCATCCCTGGTCTAATAAGAGACTCTAGAGTAAATATGAGGCCCCGGTTTGGTAGAATGATGACTTCCTACTTAAAATCAAAACCCACCCCACCCCACGGTTGAGCACAATCACAACAGTTGAACATTGTCCTTTGGCATTTATGTCTCATTAGGCATAGTGGTCTGGAAAGCATGTACTCTGCGAATGATTCCTACCCCCTCCAGTCGTAGCACAGTGGTCCCCAGTTCAGTCGCACCTGGGCCAGCCAGTCGAACATGGGATGCACAGGAAATGGGAAAACTAAAAGTCAGTGTAGTGTGTGTGTGTGAGTGTGTGTGTGTGTGTGTGTTTTCCAGTTTACTTTCTTGGGAAGGACTTTTTTCTGGTATGTTCCTCCATTTTCTTAGTGTGAAAATATTCATGTTTTTATCATACTTTTATAAAAAGAGTGGTATTGTAAGTGATCTGTTTTTGTTTCGTTTTATTTTAAGCATCATAACTTGGCAAAATAAAGAGTTGGATCTATGTTGGTTCATTTATTTTTCCTGGTTGGTGAACTCCTAAAGTCTGGAAATTACTGTACATGTGTTGGCTGTACCCTTCCCAGTGGGCGTGGGTGTTTGCTGTGTGAAGAGATTGTCTTAGAAGGAAACACATCAAAGCTTCACTGTTCTGATTTTTTAACCACTAACCGTTCTTGGATTCAGGAGCAAAGCTGCTTTCCTGGGCAGTATGTGGGTGGTTCTCCTGCCATTCGTTTCACACAAACTTTGGCGGGATGCTGTTGAATTTAGTTCATCGGGATCCATTGTGGTAATTTCTGATCTCATGTAGGCCTCTCTCTTCATCAATAATGTGCTTTGATAATGAAAATCCAGGAAGGATAAATGCGAATGACTCATCTCCTAAACTTGGGAAGGTGGGTTAAAGGCCAAGTTGGTGGGCAGGCTGGAGATGTCACTGTGGTGGACAAAGAATACTGCACTCCTTGAGAATGAAGAAAGGGGGAATAACTTGTTCAGTGTCTCAGAGTTAGTCTTAAAACCATATTCGGAGTCCAGGTCTCCTGTGTCTTCGTCATTTGACTTCTGCTCAGTGGCGCATACTGGTTTGCTCAATGTGCAGCGATCATATGGAGCCGTTAACTTTATTCCTAGAAAATGGCTGGGATGCTGGGTTTGCAACAGCCAGTTTTGTCAAAAACAAGGCCTATTTTTTTTAAAAAGGTATTCGCTCTTCACAAATTTTATCGTCTCTCCCAGTATGAGGCATATCTGAGTTGTATCTCTAGCCTTGAACAAATTTTCCCTTGTGTGTGCATGCTTGCATGCTTGCTCGAACGCTGTCTCCCCCCAGTCAGTTCCATATGTTCTACTTTCCTGGAAGCCAAGCTCCCTGCTCATTCTTCCCCTAAGAGGGCTCCAGATCTCACCTCTGAGGTACATGAGTAACTGAGGCTGAAACAATGTGTAGGGAAACTTGTCAGCATAATTGATTGTTAGATGGAACGAGTCACCAAAGACAGGTGAGCCCGCACAGAGTGGAGCGAATGTGTGCAAAGTATGCGTCTCCCACTGGGTCCGGCCGGACTTCCTCCTCTGACACGATTTATATATTCGTAACGCTTCCCTAACGACTTGTGTCCCCACTGTGGGTCACTGAGCCTCCTGCCAAAGAGACCTTGCCTTTGCCAGCAAAAAGAAGAAACATAAAGGTTCTGCTCTGTGAATTTCCAGCTTTGGTTGTTTGTTGGCACTAAATGGAGCAGCTAAGGACACGAAATCTTTAAAAGGACAAAATGATCACGTAAAACGCTTGAATAATACTACTACCTCAAGAGAAGGGTTTCTGTGAATACAGATCCTTTGTAACATGACAGAAACGAATCCGAGTGGAACGAGGATTTGAGAAATATAAAGAAATGCAAACACTTCAGGCCACCTTTGGTGGCAGCTTGATATTCTGGAGTTCTTTAAAAACGTCTTCCTAAGTGTTATACTTGTTCCTTGAAACTGCTTTAAGTGTTAGACTTGCTAAAAAATAGGGATGATAAGGACTGCTCCACTTTCTCACAATCTGTTGGGATATTGACTGAGATATTTGCGAAGTACTCTGAGTTCTCTGGAAGAAGGGTGTTAGAAATCGTTATGGTGATGTTGTTAGCAGGGCATGGCAAATTATGCAAAAACATCATTTCCGAAAGATAACTTTAAGATAGTTTGGATTATTAGCCTGAGCCTGTATGGCAGTAGTAGGTCCATAGTCCAGTGCTTTCACACAAGATAGCCATTCTGGGTGAACAAAAGAGCCCAGATATTGGGAAGGTATGAAGAGACAGGAGCCCAGAGCCCTTGCTGCCTCAGAAGTGTCGCTGAAGAGTCTCTTGGCTGGGCTGCTGGCATTGGGGTGGCCTCTGCCCCCAGAAGGCTGCTCATACAGAGTAGCCTAGTGACCAGCAGCAGAGTTCAGTCTCCATTTCCTATCCTGACTCTGTCCTGTCTCCTTGCTGAGTTACTTCACACCTCCCTCTCACTAACAGATGTCTCAGATGAGCGGCTGTGTGCCCTCACCACACGCTGCCTCCACAGCTTCCCATAAATCTGGTTCTGGTTCCACCAGAGGCAGCACTGAAACCGTCATCTGAAGGTCATGGTGACACCCTTCCACAGTCAGTCCTTACTCGCCTTGACCGGGCTGCACCTGGCATCGTAGGCTGCCTGAAGAGATTAACTCATCACTCACTGTTTCTGTTTTTACTAGAAGCAGCAAAAGGCTCAGGCTGCCTGGGTTCACATCCTGACTGAAGCTACAATCTTCTAGTTGCGTGTCCTTGGACAACTCTTTGATCTCTTAGTACTTCAGTTTCCTCAGCTATAAAATGGGGATAGTAATACCCACCTTATAGATACATAAATAGAATTTATAAGGAGTTAAATGAGATGATGCCTATAAAGCTCTTAGACCTCTGTGTGACACCCTTCTTTATGATTGTTATATTCGCAGAATGTCGCATAGTGATAATGCCTGGCACAGAGTAGGTGTTCAGTAAATATTGGATAGATTGGCAGATGGATAGACAGGTAGGTAGCTTGTTCTCACATTCGTGTTTTTTATATCCCATAAATGCTGGTTATTTTTTATAGGTATTATCAAAAATAAGAGAAAGGAAACGGGGTAGGGGGATGGGTTAGCCTGGCGATGGGTATTGAGGGCACGTTCTGCGTGGAGCACTGGGTGTTATGCACAAACAATGAATCGTGGAACACTACATCAAAAACTAATGATGTAATGTATGGTGATTAACATAACAATAAAATTTAAAGTAAAAAAAGAGAGAGAGAAAGGAAACAAGGGTACTTGAGTATTATACATTCATCAATCAAGTCAACTAAGGGCTAGAATTTGGTTATCTTTGAATATATATCTGTTTCATGGAAGTTCACCTATATTTGTTCTTTTTCATGCCCTTTTACTTTTATGCTGCTGCTTGTTACTAAATTTTTCTTTGTGTAAATTACCTTTTTTATTTTTTTTTAAGATTTTATTTATTTATTCATTTGACAGGGAGGGAGAGTACAAGCAGGGGGAGCGGCAGGCAGAGGGAGAGGGAGAAGCAGGCTTCCCACGGAGCAGGGAGCCCGATGCGGGGCTCGATCCCAGGGCCCTGGGATCATGACCTGAGCCGAAGGCAGACGCTTAACGACTGAGCCACCCAGGCGCCCCATAAGTTACCTTTTTTAAAAAAACAATTTGTGTTGGTTGGGTTAAGGAAAAGAATGAAGGATGGGTTTTTTGTTTTTGTTTTTGTTTTTTAATGTGCATATAATTAGATGGTAGACCATGGAATAATATGGGCCCTTTAAGCAGAAAGAGAATATTTAGACATACACAACTGGGACACAGAATTCCAGGGCACACTGTTACCTGGGGTCAGTCTGACATTGGAGATTTTTCCTTCTCCATTGGAGGATTTTGTGAGTTGTTTGTTTGTTCATAAAGATCAGAGGCCCTTGCACAACCCCTCTTCCTTGAAACTCTTCTTTCTGGGCTTTTTGCACACTTTGTTTTCCTCACTTTTTTTGTCTTTGTCCCTGTTCTTTTTTTCTTTCTTAGACCCTCTTCTCCCCCTTTCACTGCTGCTCAGGCCACCCTGGACTCCTGCTGGGGCCCCGGGCAGTCTGCTTGCTGTGATGTCCTGTGTCTCTCACCTCCGTGCGTCTGCCTCGTCCACCTCCATCTCACACCACCCTGCCCAGGACTGGGCACAGAGTTGGGGGCATTAGAGAGAACATTGAAATGGGAGTCGGAGCGCCTGGGCGGCTCAGTCGTTAAGCGTCTGCCTTCGGCTCCGGTCATGATCCCAGGGTCCTGGGATCGAGCCCCGCATCGGGCTCCCTGCTCCGCGGGAGGCCTGCTTCTCCCTCTCCCACTCCCCCTGCTTGTGTTCCCTCTCTCGCTGTGTCTCTCTCTGTCAAATAAATAAAATCTTAAAAAAAAAAAAAAAGAAAGAAATGGGAGTCAAAACGCCTGAATTCTTCATTTTTCCTTTCAGACTTCATTTCCTTTATCCTTGCTGTTTTTAAGATTCTTTTCTGTTAATCTCACTGGTTTTCAACAATTTGGTGATAGCGTGCCTTGCTGTAGTCTTTGTCATCTTCCGTTTGAGGTTTGTTGAGCTTCTTGGATCTGTGGGCATATAGTTTTCATCAGATGTGGAAAAGGTTCAGCCATTATATTTTTTTTCCGCCTTCCACCTCCTTTGGGAACGTTAGTTACATATATTAGGTTGCTTGATACTGTCCCACGGACAGTTCGCTGACTCTCTGTTTCATCATTGTCATTTTTTTCTCTGTGTTTTATTTTGGATAGTTTCTATTGCTGTGTCTTCAATTTCTCTCTCTTCTTGTCATGTTCACGTTTTGCTTTATGTTCTTGAACATAGGAGCATATTTATCATGGTGGTTCTAACCTCCTTATCTACTAATTCTATTATCTGTGTCATTTCTGGGACTGTTCTTAACTGATTTTCCTTTTCCTTATGTAGTCTCTCACATCTTTGCATGCCAGGTAACCTTTTGTTGAATGCTGGACATGGTGATTTATTATTATATTTTTTGTTACATTTTTGGGTGCTGGATTTTGTTGTAGTGCTTTAAATATTATTGAGCTTTGTTTTAGGACACATTTTAGTGATAGAATTACACTGATCATTTTGAGGTTTGCTTCCAGGCTTTGTGAGACATGTCCAGGGCAACCTTTAGTCTAAGGCTAATTTGACCCCACTACCCGAGCTGCAGTACCTTCCTGAGGACTCAACCCGATGCCATATCTATGAGGTTGCTCATCCACTCTGGCTAATGGGAACCATCCCTCGCCCTGTGTGAAGTCTGGGAATTCTACCTGCTTTTTCCAGGTAGTTCTTTCACCAGTATTAGTAATTCCTGCCCCACTGGCACAGATCAGTACTCAGCCAAAGATTTGAGGGGACCCTGCTAAAGACCTCCAGAAAGATCTCAATCTCTCCCTCTCCCTTGCTCCCTCTGTACACCTCCTTCCCCTCCAGTATTTCACCCCACAAAGCCCTAATTGCCTTAACCTTCCAAAGCTCCAGATTCTATCTCCTTCACGCAGTATGACTCCCAGGCTCCATGCAGGTCCCCCCTTTCCTGCACCATGGCCTGGAAACTAGCTGGGGGCGTTCGTGGGGCCCACCTCATTTACCTTCCTTCTCCAGCATCTGAGAACTAGTACTTCATATGTTTCATCTGGTTTTCTCATGTTTGAAGCAAGGCTTCAAGCTATTTCCTGCCAAAATACCTTAGTATAACTTCTCTACAGAGCAAGAGCATTTTCTTCATTATCACCATCACATTGTCACAGTTAACGAGCATGAGCAGTAAGTTCTTAATATCTTCTGATATCTAGAAATTTGAAATTTCCCACATTTTGCAAAAATATTCTTTACAACTAGTTGGGCCAAACTAGGATTCCATCTAGGGCTGTAATTGTGATGCGGCTCTTTTAATCCAGAACAGTCCTTGTTCCAACGCTGACGTGTTGAGCAGACCCAGGCCCCTGTGCTCTACAATATTCCATGTTCTGTATTCATCTCATAGCTTCCTCTGTTTCCTGTTACTCGGTGTTAGATCTAAAAGTGATTGGATTGAAGTTAAATGGTGTCAGTAAGAATATATAATCGATGATGCTAGACTTCACGTTCCATCACGTCCACAGACCTGTAAGAGCTGGCTTCCTAACATTAGTGATGTGAAGGTTGACCCCTGGATGAGAGTTGTGACCGTCTGGTCCCTCCATCATGCAATTATGGTTTTCCTCGTGTGACCAGAAAGTAATCTGTGCAGTCTATCTTTGCCACTACAAAAACATTCATTTTCCCTGTCAACTTTCATCTATTTGTTTTAACACCAATTGATAATCTTTACCCAAATCAGTTGTTTTATTAGAGGCTATAAAATGATTTTCTAATTCTGTTACTTTTTCTATATTTCCTAGTTGGCATTCTTCATTAGAGGAGAGCTTTCCCTATTTGATACTCCTGAAATAGATATGGTTCCTACTGGAAAGACAGAGTAAATGCATAATTCTTTCTCTTTATCAGTTCTCAAAGAATTTGATTCAATAGTCACCTCAAAGGGTGACAAACAAGTTTTTCTCTTTCTTCCTGTATTGATTTATCATGTTTTTCAGTAAAAAATCATCAACTATAATAATTTATTCCATTTGGTGCTCTAATCATCAGCTTTGGCCAGAGGGAGCTCAGAGACCTGAAGTCTAGATTTTGAAGTGTCATAAGCTAGCTGTGTACATTTGACAGGCCCTTTAATATTTGTTTTGATTTTCTTTTTTAAAGCCAGAGAATTGGACTGTGGATAGCAAGGGTTCCTTTTGTCTCTAAGATGGGGATTCTGAGCTCCATCCACCCCCTCATCCACTGCCCTGCTTCTGTCCCCCCAGGAGGAAGCCCTCAGCCTGACATTCAGGCCTTCCTCAGGTGGGCTCCCCCTGGCCAGTCAGCCTTTCTCCTCTGGTTCCTCAACAGGAATCTCCCCCTCCAGCCACACTGTCTCCTGTTTGCTACGGAAGACCCGCTTTTCCCTGCTCTGAAATACCTTTCTGCTTCCTCCGCATGTCTTCTGAACCTCACCCATCTTCCAGATCCCAGTTCAGTCTTCCCCACCTTTTCGCTGCTATTTCCCTACAGTGTTTTTTGCACTTAACTGGCATCTTCTCTTGAAATATCACTTGTTTCAAGAGCATTGCTTGGCACAAAAGAAGTACTATAGCTGCTAACATTGTTCTATTTCTGTATCTTCTGTAGCACTGTGTATTTTGCCGAATAGCAACTTTAAGGTATTTTGGAAGAGAGTGTGTGTGTGTGTGTGTGTGTGTGTGTGTGTGTGTGTGTGTGTGTGTGTGTTGGGGGCTAGAGTTGAGGATATCTCTTACAGGTGCCAACGTTCACCTCTTCATTGATGTATTTCCACTCCCTGGGTTCCATTACCTATCCAGGGCAATTGATAACCTGGATATACAGTCATACTGATTGGAAGCATGTAAGGAAACAAAGATACCCCCTCGGATCTGACAGTCTAATTAAGCACCACTGTTGTATACTTCTTTCCCTTTTCCCGCTACATTGTTTTGTTTTGAATATGAAATCACAAGCCCCTAAATAAACCTCATAAAGAGCCAGCTGTGCTTATAAGATATATTAGGCACAGATTTTATTCAAGCATAGTGATCCTCTAGCCAAAATGCTAAGAAAATATTATGAGTAGTTTACATCATATACATTTTCCGAGTTATTAACTGACAGGTAAATTTTATAATCACGTATGTGAATTCTAAAGAGATATATAGTAGTGCTGGTTGCCCAAAATTCGACCTCATATTTTCTTTGATTAAGCCTATTTATAAACTATAATTCTCTTCAGCCTGCCAAATGGAGCTTCAGAATGTATTTCCCTGTTGGTTATAGAAGTTTGTCTTTTCTCAGGAGTAGAACCTTTTGAAATTACCTTCCTACACTTGGAGTGGATCATCTAATGATTAGTGACAGCAGACAGGATTAGTTTGTTGCATTTCCTTGCTGGAGAGGGTAAAAGAGGGATATTCCAAATATTTAGGTACCAAGTACACATATTGTTATGCAAGGACCTCCAACACCTAGCTCTGACTTCCTGTCACAGCCTTCCCGATCTACACGCGCGCGCGCGCAGGGGCGCGCACATACACGCCCCCTTCATCACAGCCATGAAGAACAGCTCACGCTTCCCTGAACCCCACGCTATTTCACGTTCATGCTGCTCTCTCTACCTGAAGTACTATTTCCCCATTTTTGTCAATCTGTAAGTCACTATTGATCTTTCAGAAATCAATTCAATGATAACTTCCTCTTTCCCACCACTCCCCCACCCCCACCCCAGTGCAGTTAACTTTCCTTCTCTCTGCCTCTCTTGTAAAATACACAGTTGCCCAGTATAGCACCTGTGAGACTTTATTGTCTTTATCTGTGAACTCGTTGGTCTCCTCCTACTAATATCTAAGACCACTGGAGGGTGGGAACCTTGTCTCATCTGGCTTTTTATCTCCTGCAGTTAGCCTACTATTTGGCCCAGAGAAAATATTGATGTAATAAAGGTGTATCTCTTTAACATTTAAGTTCCCAGCCCTATCCCCAGACAGCTTCTGGTCCTTCCCAACGGTTGGCATCCAGTGGTCTGTAGTAGTATTGCCAACAATATTGCTACATCTTCACAGTTTAAGCATGGCCCGTTGGTGAAAACCACTGTACTAGAATACTTACGCACGTATACAGATGGTACTCTCAGACGAGTTGTTGAAGGGGTACTATTCATTTGTATGATGGTTGGACAGAATTGTTTATGACTGACATCTAACATGCATGTACGTAACCACCAACCAGATGTCCCTCCCAGTCAGGATCTCTCCTGCCCCTAACAAAGGTGTATTCATCTGAGTTCTCCAGAGAAGTAGAACCAAAGGGGCAGGAGAGAGATGTTATAGGTGTTTTTAACAGGAGGGACCTAATGGGAGTTGGGAAGAGTTTTTCTACAGAAAGGAGGTTTTAGCTGAGATCCGAAAGATAAGGAGAAGTACTCTAAGAAAGGAAGACGGGGGACAGAACTTTGTAGGCAAGTACAGGGCCCTGAAATGGGAATGAAGAACCGAAGAAGCCCCAGGTAGCCGGTTCTCAGAGAGGCAAGGGGAAATGGTAGCTGACGAGGCTGGAGGAGTAGACAGAAGCCCTGTCATGAAGGGCCTTGCCAGTTACCTGAAGAATGCAGGGCCTCATGCATTGAAGAGTTAAGTTGGTGAGAACATAACCAGTTATCACTTTAAATGTTTTCTTTTGACATTGAACTTACAAACTATAAAGCGTACAAATCTTAAGTGTGAAGAATTTTTACATATGTGTTTACTCATGGAACAGCTGCCCAGTCAAGATCTTTCCAATACCTGGAAGGTTCTCGCCTTCCCAGTCAGGACCCACCCCCTCCAAGGGTGGCCACTGTTCTGACTCCTACCACCAGAAATGACTTCTGCTTGTTTTTGAACTACAATAATAGCAGGCATGCCGTTGTTTCCCTTTGTGTCTGAATGCTCTACTCAGCTCACGGTCAGTAAGATCCAGCCATGTTGTCACACGCAGTGGTGTCTCGTCCTTTTTCATTGCCCTGTAGTATTCCATTGTGTGACTACACCACACAGTATCTGCCCCTTCAGTTACTGATGCATATGACAATCGCCCCTTTTTTTTTTGCTATTATAAATAAAACTGCTATGACACCGTGTGTTCATGTCTTTCGATGGACATAAGCACTCATTTCTGTAGGAGACATAAGTTTTTAACAGATCCCTCTGCTTGTGAGGTGGAGGATGATGGGGAAGAGAGTAGAAGGGCATTTTCTCAGGTACCAGCTCCCTGGATGCATAGACTTTTACCAGATAGCTTATTAAAGGAACAGACCCTTTCAGAACATTTTAAACATCACACAAATCAAAATATAGATTAAAAAATGAGAAGCAGACTTCCTTTAGGCTTCCAGCATTACTGTCATTACCGTAGCTATTACATAGTGAGCTATCACGTGGAGCTGATAATAACTGGAAGGACAGTATGGTCCTTTACTGACTTGTAGCTGAATATGTCCCAATAAACAGAAACATTATTGTCCTCATCTAACATTTGTGAAGCCCCCTCCCTCCACAATTGCTGGTGTGTGGGTGGTAGTGTGGGGGTGTATCTGAATTTACTGTTTTCTCTCAAATGCTTCCTAAAGCAGTTTTCAAGAACCTTGGGGTCTTTGTAGCATCTCTGAAACATCCCTGCTCCGGGGACTAAAACGGCACGCATACAGAGACTGCATTCTCCAAACTCAAGGTTTTTGGTTTTGTTTTTCTTGAATTGTGAATTTATTTATATTTCTTAAAATTAGCACATTTGCTTGTATGTATAATGGGTTGCCATTACAGAAAATCATACAGTCAGGTGAAATTCAGGATATTTTTGTAGAGAAATCTGAAATCTGTAGTCACAATAAATATTCAGTCGTTAGAACCGTGGGAATTAAGATACAGTAATATAGTAATAAAGAGGCTGTGGTCTGATTCCACCTCACAGGTCAGGCTTTTCGCTCACTATTTTGCATCATAATTCTACTCTAAATCTGTCTTTTCACCGTTCTGAATGTGCTGTGCATTTTCATTAATAAACATTTCTTGAACACCTACAATATGCCAGACACTTTGCTACTAAGGAGTAGAAATATGAAGAGATAGTCACTGACCAAAGGAATAGATAGTCTAGCGGAAGAGACAGTCAAGCGAACCAGTGGGTGCCATACTCCACTGAGGGCTTGGGCTAAATTGTACCTAGGGTGTTCGGGTAGCACTGAGGAGGGGCATCTAAATCAGAGCAAGTAGCCTTTGGGCTGACTTTTCAAGGATGGCAGACATGTGCTGGGAAGGGCATCCCAGGCCCAGAGATCAGGAAGCTCAAAGACACAGAGGCAGGAAGTAGCTTGATGCAGTCAAGGAATAACTAATAGTTTCTTATGGTTGGAGCACAGGGTTAGCATGCTCGGTGGAGCTGGAGAGAAGGTTAGAGAGGTGGGGCAGGGGCCAGAACTTAAAAGGCTGGGCATGTAGAGAAGGGACTGAGGAGGAAGAGGCTCAGATTCTCACCCTGTTCCTAGCTGGACTCCCTGTGAGTCCTCAAGCATGTCGCTAGGCATAGGGTCCTCATCAGTACAACCAGAGAACTGGGGAGTCATTCCCAAACCGTGTTCTGGAAGCACTGTTCCAGAAGATGTGAAAAGATCTATGCTGTGCTATGAAAAATGTTTTCTTAAATAATTAAGGGAAGATTGAATACCACATTTGCCTCTTTCAGATTCACAATGACATTAGCATGGTAAAAGTCTCCAAAGTCCTCCAGTGAAGAAACCACCTCAGTTTTCTTTAACTCGGCATTTTCCAAATTACTTGAACTTCGAGTCCATTTTCTATAATATTACTATTAGTATCGTGCTGCAGAGCCCCATTTTGGCAAACAATGGACAAGGTCTTAAAGGCCCAATCATCTTCGTTCATTCGTTAAAGTTTTTTTTAAGAGCGCAGAACCAAAGAGCTGGTGTTTGAACACCCTCTTCCTATCGTAGCCCGCTGGAGCATCTGTATAAGAAACTTTAGTTATTTTTCATAGCAATGGCTTTTTTATTGCATCCGCTATCTTGGGATTTTTTTTCCTTTTCTCATTTTTCATGTCATGCCCAGACTTTATTACCTGGTAATAAGTTGCAAGAAATGAGAATTGAGTTGTTTCTAAACAAATATCAATCACCTGTGATACGTTTAGTAGAAATTATAATTAATATAATCAGGGTTTTACTTATTATAAAGTCATTATATTCAACATTGGCAAATCCCAAAATTAATAACAAGTCAATACATCATTTGAGATTCCAAAGAGATCAAATAAATAAAAACAGAATTGACCTTGTTAGAAATTTGATATTTTCAACACTTATCTGTCAGAGCCACTGATTTGGAAATTGTAATAAATTCTTGGAAAATGGGAACTTTTTTTTCCCCTTGTAAAAATACCCATTATTTGGCAAACTACAGTGTCATTTTCCTTGAAGAGAATGTAGTGATTGATTATCCAGAGTGCTACCATGACAAGGTAAACCAACCAAATAGCTGGAAAATTGTATGTAATCATATAGCATCACATTTAGGCTTTTTGTTGAGCACGATCATTAGAATTAAACTATGGCATTCTAATCATTCCCTTATAGGTACTCCCTATTTACCCCAAAACCTGTATCTCTGGGGGATGTTCCCATGTGCTTGAATTTTCCCCTTCCCCTCCGATGGTCACAGGAATAAACACAGACCACCCTGAACCCACCCAACGAGACTGCAGAATGCAGAGATGCTGGTGTCTAGCATCCCTGACGTATGTGACATTCGGAGTTTATTTATGTGTGCTAACATTATTATACTGTTTCTCTTATTAGTTGCATTGTCCTGAAGGTCCTGAGAAATCGTAAACCAGTGGGGGAGGGGAAGGATGGGAGATAGACAAAGGGAAATGAAGAATGCCACTCTTGCTGTTGAGAAGTTGACCATCTAATCAGGAAGACCAAACACACCTGAGATTACCTGAGAACAATTAGACATCTTTCCCTCTGTGTAAAAGCACCAGCCCACTGATCGAATCCCGGAGTGATGAAGGCCAGTCGAGGAGCCACCGAAGCATCCTTGGTTATTAAAAGACCCAAATGGAGTCATAAGAGAGGAAGAGGTTACCCAAACCTGCCTGGAGTTAATTATCAATAGCTTAATTGGAAATAGAACCAGGCCCCTTCTCTCAATAAACCCAAGCAGTCTCCCCGTGCTCCTCTTCCCTATGGTGTTTTAGATTTTAAGGAGGCTTTGTTAGGATGGCTGAACTCCACTCTCCTTTATTAATTGCTGTCCACATGTTACAGGATATCCTGTGTTCTGAATCAGGATGAGAGTTTTAGATTCTTCTGAGCAGCGTGGGGACATGTAGCGAGGCAGAATCAATTCCTGTCACTCACACACAAATACAGAGGAGCGGGATTATGGATCAGGGTGAAGCTGCAGTGCTTTATTCTTAAAATCAATACAGAAAACGAAGTTGAACTTGTGGGGATTCTATAGAGACTGTAATTTGGTTTCCTCTGAGGTTTGCCTTACAGAATATAACTGCTCCTTCCTTTCCGCCTTCTGACTATTTTACTTCGGGGTGGGGGGGAGGTAGTGGGGGAGCAGGACAGAAGATAAGAAACCTCTGCAGCCACATAATCTTGAATAAGCACACACGTGGAACTCATAACTCAAGCTGATCCTCCATTGTGTTGAGAAAAGCTGTACAATTTTATCCATTCTTTTTATTTTTAGAAGAAAAAAAAATTAACCAAGACCCTGTACCCCATAGTCCGCATTTAAGCAGAATAAAATGCCTTTGATTTTTTCCCACAGGTCACTGTCAGCATAGGAAAAAAAAAAATTTTTTAATGTTTACTCTTATGGCCAAGTCTACCATAGCTTCTGTAATTCTATGTAAATAAATACATATATAAATACATATTCATCTTCAACAAACCAGCTATTGATCAAAGGATTCCAAGGTGCTAGGCTTGCGATTAATATTTACTCCAGTGTAATTCTCCTTTTGAAAGAGGCATGAACTAATGGTTTCAACCACCCAGTCTTGTCTAAATCCAAGATTTAGAGTTGATTATGAATATGCCTCTTTGCAGATAGAACGCTGGTCTGCTGCACAGTGCTATCAGTCTCTAGCTGCAAGATGGGCTTATTATTGTTTCCCTGGGATATTTCTCTAAATCTGTTTTTAAAATATGTCTGAGTCCCTTTGGCCAGTGCTTCTGTGGTGGCAGCAACAATAGGAAATACTCTGATCTAACAAGAAAATGGTGGGACTACAAGCAGGGAACTCCGAGCTAGCTCCGAGGCAGAGTGGTATAGTTAAAAGAGTGAAGCCTGCAGCCCTTGGCTCTGCTTACTTCCTTTTCTAAGCCTGTTTCTTCATCTTTAAACTGGGGGTGATTGTGGGACTCACCTGACGCGTAGGCACGTTGAGAGGATGAAGTGAGCTGAAGTGTGTAGCATGCCTGGCCCTGCACTTTGCACTTGTTAATAATTTTTTTAAGATTTTTATTTATTTATTTGAGAAAGAGCATGAGCAGGGTGAAGGGCAGAGGGAAAAGCAGACTTCCCACTGAGCAGGGAGCCCGACACGGGGCTTGATCCCGGGACTCCAGGACCATGACCTGAGCCAAAGGCAGACGCTTAACTGACTGAGCCACCCAGGCGCCCCCCACCCCTGCACTTTGCACTTGGAAGAACCCAATGTTCATGATTACCATGATTAATGTGAGTCTCAAATAAGAGAACATATGCTGTGTATGTGAAAACATCCTACAAGCTGTAAGGCACAATACAAATGTTAGTTGTTGTTCTGAAGAGGTGGATGGTTTTGAAACTTTTAAAATGGATCCCGGAGGGCATTTTCTTTGAGCTGCCTTTCGTAGGTCCCTAATCTCAAAGTGCAACCCTGGAGGCGATAACTCAGTCTCCAACCAAATATGTATTTTCTTTCTTAAAAGCCATACCCATATCTTGCGGATACCAAGAATTCCATGAAACCAATCCATAAACCCCTGTCCTGCATCTTTCCACAGAAAGTACTTTCTCAGGCCTTTGGAAGACCGGCGTCATGTAAGATACTTATTTGAAGCTGTTTTTAATCGGTATTTGTCAGTGTCACATCCTCCCAGGAAACTCACGTCTTAAATGATAGCATCCTTTCAGTTGTCCTTCCTTGTCCTACACATGACTTGAATTAAAAAAACAACTCATGGATTTCTGTGTCCTCTCACAGAGCACAATCATTGTGGAGAAGACGGTGCAGGACCTCCTGAACCTGATGCACGACCTGAGCGCTTACTCGGATCAGTTCCTCAACATGGTGTGCGTGAAGCTGCAGGAGTACAGGGACACCTGCGCTGCCGCCTGCAGGTAGAGCATCATTGGCGAACCTGACCATTCCCCAGCTTGGGGACACTGGTTTTCCACCATTCTAGAAAAGGACCAGTTTTGCGTTTGTCAAGGGCCCTGACAAGGGCACATGCCACAGAAATAGCCTCCTGGATGCATGTGCAGTCACACCAATAGAGGGAATGCGAGGGACCAAGGGGCAGAGCCACTTAGGACTGCCATTGAGTGACAGAGAAAAAGTGTCAGCCTGGATTTCCATGAAAACCTAGAATCATTAAGATTGGTCTTCGAGGAAGTGCCAGGTCATGGTTAGTCCCATCTTGTGACCCTAAAAGATCTTTAAAGGAAAGCAATTTCGAATTCTTAGGATCCCTTAATAATCTGCAGTATGATTTCTTTTTAGTTCTTAAAATGTGCTTCTCCGGATGCTTAATCTATAGCCTTTCTACCATCATGACAGGACAGTTACACCTGTTTCCAGCATGCGCAGAACTGAAAAACCATTGTTATGAACTTGAAAACCTTTAGTTTTCCCTCTGATTTCTTTTCTCTGAGCTCAGAAATCTCACCGAGCCGTGGAAAAGATCATAGCACTTCTGGTAATAAGCTAATAATAGGAACCAATTGTGGTATGGTTGACAAGACCTGAAACAATTAGCGAAGAAAAGAGTATGTAATATAATACTAAATTTTATGTGATATATAATTAAGGATAGATAGGAAAATACAGTATGTAATCAGGTGCTACTTGCACAATGTGGGACAAAAGAGTAGAAGGAATGAAAGATGAGAGAGAAAAAGAAGGGGAGACTGGAGTCCGAAAAGATTTCACAAGTGAGTTGTGTGCTGGCCTTAGAAAGACAGATGGGATGAAGGGGGGCAGACAGAATAAAGGACATTGCAGGGACGCAGGGGAAGCACCAGTATGGTTGCCTGATAGCTCAGCAAAAGTCCTTCCTTGTGTAGAATCCAGTGCTGGACACGGTGCTTCTCATTACATCGGACTATCGCATTTGTCAGAGATGTATTGAGCCTTTACCAGATCCGAGACAATTTGAGTGTGTGAGGATAAAGCAGTCAGTCAGTCAGAGATTATACCTTTAATGAGTTTGCCTTCTCGGTAGAGAATAGAAAAGGAAATCAGAGACCAAGACACGTATGTCCACAGTGTTAACTTGTGATAGAAAATATAAGATAGGTAGACATGCTGTAGGAGGAAGAAACGACTTGAGGACCGGAGCGCCTCCTTGAAGGGTAGGAAGGAGGCCTCGTGAAGAATGAGGAGGAGTTAGACAGGATTTAGGCTAAAGGAGCTGAAGGAAGGAACCAGAGCATTGTCAAGGAGGTGGGAAGAGGAGGAAAAGAAAGAACGACTGATGAATGTTTGGGTTTTGGAAAGGAAGGCTGAGCCAAAATGGAGGATCTTGAATACCAGGCTCAAGGAACTTGGCCTTGTAAAATTAGGTAGTGGGGAACCACTGAGGAAGAATAAATGGGGAGTAGCAGGCCCAGACCTGTGCGTCGGGGACACTTTTCTGAGCTTTGTGTATGATGGACTGGAAAGGCAAGAGTGTGGAGGGAGAGGGAGAGGAAGAGGGGCAACGAGTTCCTGAATTGAAGAAGAGGCAAAGGAGGTGGTGGGAAAGGGACAAATCAAGAGACACTAGGAGGCAAATTTATGGGACATGGCCACTGGTTAGCTGTAGGGGGTAAGGTTGAAATTAGCCTTACCTTTTCTATGCTGTATTTGTAGAAGATTTTTTTAAACTTGAATTCAAGATCTCACATTTACCCATTAAATTTAATGTTATTTTTAGCTCATCATTTCAGTCTTTTGCGATATTTTTGAATCCTCATTCTGTCATCAGAAAATCTTAGCTCTTCCCCAAATTCCTTGTCATTCTTGATTTTATAAGCAATCTTTTAGTTTCTTTATGTATGTCATTTGAAAAAAATGTTCAACAGGACAGAGCTAAGTTGAGAATTTGGGGGGCGTACCTCTTGAGACTTCCTTTGAGATTCTCATTCCTATATTACTCAGTACTTCGGGAGTTCATGGGGTTTTCTAAATGTGAACCCAGATTATACCTCAAGGGCAGGCTCTGGAACCTACATTTGAATGCTGACTTTGCCACTTATTAAGTTATATGACCTTGAACAACTAGTTATTCAGCCTCCCTGTGCCTTAATTTTCTCATCTGCAAAAAGGGATAATAATAGATCTTCCCTCATAAGGTTGTTTTGAAAATGTTAGTCTTCTAGAACTGTTTTTAGCAAAATAGTAAGTTTCCCCCAAAATGATGAGCTGTGATTCTAATGACAAAGATGACCCTTACGACCATTCACAACAGTACCTCCTGTATTTAATCATCTGCCCCCATAAGAGACTTGTTAGATTTCTTGCTGGTATCCGTCCAGTTCTAATCTTTGTAACGCGGCTCCCCCTCCCTCGTTCTCCCCAGAGTGGGCGCATACAGGTGTGCGAAGGACGGTACGAGCTATCCTTCCACTCGCAGGACCCACTGCTCCCTGCTCTGCTGAACCTTTGTTAAGAGCTCTTGCTCATCTTGAACAGCTTACAAATTACCCTTGGAAGCCAGGACTCTTGACCTTGATCCAGATTTACCATTTCTTCTGTCAAGTCAGTGAGTTCCCAAGTTAGGATAGGAACAAAGGCATGTAACTTGTACGTTGGGAGGTCTTCCTGGCCCCAAGTGAGGACCACTTCCTAACTGTTCACAAACCATCTTTAATAATCTGTTCTAGAATTTTGCCTATAACTCCAAACTCACCCGATTTCTGTCATTTACTTTCTTTTCTTTTATGAACATCTTTGCTCTCAGGCATTTTTCACCATTTGCCAGGATACCTCTGAGATTATCGGGAATGGTTCTGTGATTCTCTGCTCTTAGGCAAGGACCTTCTGTGCCCCAAGGTCCTTGCCTAAATGTATTAAACCTGTCAGAATATTCTTTAATTTCAGTAACTGTTGACACAGTTGGTTTACCCCATCCTTAAAGCAACATATTGGTTTCTAGGATTTCATTCATTCAGCAGATGTTTATTGGGTACTTATATGAGTTTATAGATACAGCAGTGAACCAAAAGACAAGATGCTGCTTTCATGGAGTTTACATTCTGTTGGAGATAGAAGAGAGGAGACAGACAATAAATAAATAGAATGCATAAACACAAAGAATTTTAAAATAGTAAGTATTGTGGGGGCGGGGGGGGAGTGGAACAGGTCAGACAGACTCTGGAGTAGAGGAGAAGGAGCCTGCCATTTTAAATAGGGTGCTCCAGAGGGCCCGCTTGAGTTGACGTTTGAGAAGAGGCTCAAAGGAGTTTGGGGAGTTGGCTAAAGTATCTGGAAAGAGTGCCTTGGCAGAAGGCAAAGGCCCTAAGGCGGGACTCCGCGTGACACTTTTCAGGAGCCGCAGCAGGGAGGCCAGTACGGTTGGGGTAAAGTGAGCAAAGAGGGTATTAGGAGGACGTCCCAAAGACAAGAGAGGCCCTGACCATGCAGGGCCTTGTAGGTCACGGTAGGGATGCTGACTTCTCCTCTGAGTGAAAAGGGGAGCCACTGTAGGAACCGTCCTAAGGGCAGCATGATCTGACTTACACCGTATTGAGAGTAAGCTATAGGGGGACAAGGATGGAAGCAGGGAGCGCAGTTAGGGGCGGTTGTGGCAGTCTGGGTTCGAGATGAAGACCGCTCATGCTGGTTGGTGGCAGCAGAGATGGTGAGGACTGGTTGAATTCTGAATATATTTGGAATTCCCTGCCTGATTAGTTAGAGTGTAAGAGAAAGACAGGTGTCAGAGATGACTCCTGGGATTTTTTTGTTTGATGAAAAGATGGAGTCACCAGCTATTGAGATGGAGATGGAGGACGCCACAGGGCAGACAAGTGAGGACTTAAATTTGGGGGGTCTCTGAGGCATCCCCATGGAGATAGGCAGCAGGCATCCAAAGGAAAGGGGTCTGGCCATCAACATTTAAAGAGTACATGTAAGTGGTATTTAAAACCATGGACAAGATGACACCTCATGGGAGTGAGCAAAAACATGACAGAGAAGAGGACTGATGGAAGAGAGAAAGGGGCGAATTGCTGAAATTCCGGTTTTGGCCGGTGAGTAGGAGCAGGATGTAATACACAGGTGGAGTGACTGGCTCTGGGCAGGAACTCGGATAGTTTTGTTTGCTGTGGCCTGTCCTTCTAGGGATTGAACTCTTTCTCTGTCATTTACGTTTCACCATTTTGTCCAAACAGTGCGCCTATCTCCATTATATTACTTCTTCTTGGAACATAGCTACTGCTTTTGGTTTGGCTCCTGATATATTGTGGTCATCATGAGTACCTTGATTCCTTCCCCCAGGAGTCCATACCACCGTGGTATCCCTCCTGGGCAAATTGTCTGGAATGGTGTCGACTTATTGGTGCCCATGATCAGACCATTTCACACACAAGGTAATATCTGTAGCAGTCTACCACCGTTGCTGAATTACAGGCTCAGGGATGGAAAAAGTAATTCTGTGAAGCTTTGAAGGGGAAAAAATAGAAAATCATTTATATGGCTGCTATAAAACAACACACACTCTCCTTCACACACACACACACACACACACACACACACACACACACACACACCCCATATGTAACCCCATGGTGCCTGTTGCCTATTACTTAATCAAGTTTTTCAAGCTAGAGAGAAAGTGTTTTCTTATTGTATGACTCTGAAGATGCAAAGTGTCCTTACTTCCTCTCTTCCCATTATTACCCTCCCCCAGATTGGCACCTGCTGAGGAGTAATTAGGGCAGTCCTAATTTGGACAGCCAAATCCTGATTACAGTGAGAGGAAAAACAGGAAATGTTCTAGTTTTGCTGCCAGCAAATGACTGACTTAAATAGAAAGCCATATACAATTCAAATGATCCAAAATGATATAACATTGGGGAAGGAGGAGGGGAGCAGGAAAACATTGCAATCTGATTCTTTCTCAGCAGATATCTTTTACAGAAACGATCAAATCCACAATCTCACAATGCCCTCTGCTGAGAGCTGGCTTGTTTTCTAAGTTTACCACGAGAACCCGAGCATCCACTGGGAGTTAAGAGATCTGAGGGAAGGTCAGGAACATCTCACCTTTCCGTGAGCACCTCACTCTGGAGAGAAAGACTGTAGTGTCTAATGATGTCATGTTACATGCGTTGGATGAAGAGAGGTTTCCTAAAAGGGTAATGAGGACTAGAAGTCTTTTCCTTAATTAGTCACACCCCTTGGGGCTTAGAGGAAAACTCAGCTGTGGATTCTCCACTGCGCTGCATTAGCAATCAGGCAGTTGGCCCATTAGCCTGCTCCTTCCAAGCTGAGTGCTTCTCTGCCTCTGTTCATTCTCTTTGTCCTGGGGTACTACCAGCGGCTTAGGTGTCCCAAAATAGTCATTAAAAGATTGGAAATCACAGCTTTTTAAAGTTTCTGCCTCTTCCAATTCAGCATCAGTCCGTTCATTTTTTTTGGTCTTTCTGCATTGGTTGGGCCTGTTAGTGAATACAAATAAAACATCTTCTAGTCTTTGTGACTCAACTGATAGGAAACACCAGCATGTTTTTATTAGGAGAAAGTATAACCATCCTCAGGGTTCACACAGGACTGAGAACTCACGCCAGAGCATGAAGAAAGAGTGACGTGGGGATAAACTTGCAATCGCTGATGGCAGAAACCAGGTCTGTCCCTGGCCTAGGCAACTCGTTGGCCCTCTGTGTGTTTGCTGAATGAATAAGGAAATTCCTAACGGACTGAACAGGATGAGCAAGCAGTGGGGTAGCGTGGGTAGATGTGATGTGTTGGGGAGAGCTTGGGAAATCAAAATGACTAGGTAGACAGTGTGGTTGGGTAGGAATGGGCAGAATAGGTAATTCTGAAAACTTCCCATATTAAGTGAGGGAATACTATCATCGGTTTTCGTAAGGAGGATGACCAACATTCTCCATGATCAAAGCGGTGTTCTAAGATCTCAGAGGCCCCATTGTGTTAAATAGCAGAAACAAGAGAGCAGGACCTGTGATGGGTCTTGAGGCCCGAGGGTTTCCTGAGTAGCCAGAGGCCAGGGTCCTGCAGGAATGAGAGCCTGGTTGAGCTTGCCTTGCCAAGTTCGTAACCCAGCTAAGGTCACAGGGGATGGGAGTGGGAGTGCATGAGCCAGAAGCTAAGTCTTTTTGGCTCTAAAGTGGAATCAAAGAGAAAAAGTTGGAAAACTTAAGCTAACTTTTTTTTTTAAGATTTGTTTATTTATTTGAGAGAGAGCGCAAGCGAGCCCAAGCGAGCATGAGCGGGGCCAAGGGCAAAGGGAGAGGGGGAGAGAGAATCTTAAGCAGACTGCCTATTCAGCATGGAGCCCGATGCAGGGCTCAATTCCAGGACCCTTAGGTCACAACCTGAGCCAAACCAAGAGTCTAAACTAACCCTGAACCTCAGAAGAGCCAAGGAGGGGCGCTGGGTGGTGCAGTTGGTTGAGCATCTGACTTTTGGTTTCAGCTCAGGTCATGATCTTGGGGTCATGAAATCAAGTCATTCCCCTCCCCTCCCCACCCCCCCCAATCAGGCTCTGCACTCAGTTCGGAGTCTGCCCAAGATTCTCTCTCCCTCTCCCTCTGCCCCCTCCCCCCATTCATGTGTGCATGGTCTCTCTCTCTCTCTCTCTCTGTCTCTCTCTCAAATAAGTAAATAAATAAAATCTAAAAAAAAAAAAAGAATCAGAAAAAGAGCCAAGGAAACTCTGCAAGCTCCATTGCTTTCTGGTTGCCTCTTGAAACTATATTCTGTCCCTTACCCCCTTGGCTTACATGGCACTGATATATTCATTTTTATTAAATATTGAGGAGATACAAAAGAACACTTATAAAATATGTACACTATCTGGTTCATAGAGAGCACTCAGCAAATGAGAGCTTTTATTTGCTCCTATAATTTATTATGCATAACTCTATTCTGGCATCCCATTATATTGCAATTTAAAATTTTGTTTCGTATGCATGATCTGATCAGTTACTGGTTTTCATGTCTTTCTCTCTCAAAAACATTGTTTTTCAACTGTGGATTCACATCGTATTTATTTGGGGCGGTTTCAAAGCACCCATACTGGATTTGCCACACTGGGCGCACTGACTGTTGGGCCCGGGCACGAGTAGTTTAAAATGTCCCAAAAGTGATTCTCATGGGTGTTACTGTGTCTTTTCCCACATAATCATCTCCAGCTTTTAGCGTGATGTCTGTATAGAGGCCTCTCCCCCAGGCTTATTGATCAAATGAGTAGCTTCCCTAGGCCTTTCGAGCACACATCAGCTGACAGTTGCTGCCCACACAACCAGGTGTCCCACAGACTCCATAGCAAGCAGCCAATCTTAATTTCTCCCCCGCAACTCAGCCGACCACAATATCAGATAGGAGCCTCTTGTAGTAACTTTGCTACAAAGAAAATATCGACCTGGACTGGAATGGGGCCACACTGGGGAAAGCGCTCAGGCACTGTACAGGGGACTGTCAGTCATTAACCCGTCTTGTCAGCCACAACCATCCAGAAGACAAGACTCCCCCGACCTTACCGATAAGAAAATGGAGGTTCAGAAAGGTCCAGAACCTAGCTAAGGTTACAGGGCACAGGGGTGGCTGTGTATGAGCTCCAAGCCAAGTGTGTCTGGCTCTGAAGCCCAGAGAAGAGGCAGTGGAATTAAAGAGGAAACAGGGAACCTGAGAAATGTTGCAGATTGTTCAGAGAGACATCCTAACAGGAGCACAGACTCCAGAGCAGTTGGAACGGGCTCAGTTCCGGCTTTGCCCTCTTCAGCTGCTTGGTATCTCATCTGTCAAATGGGAATAATCACCATGCCTAGTGCACAGGATTTTTAGCAGGATTGCAAGAGTTAATACATGTGAAGTGTTGGGAACAATGCCTAGTAAATGCTGTCGGCTGATCGTTATTGCTGCTGGTGTTTATTATTTATTTTTTAAATTAATTCATTGATAATATTGTTATTCACTAATAAGATGGCCAAAGAAAGATATTTTTATAACCTCTGTTATTTCCCTGGTGCTTTGTGCTTCATTGCTGTCATTCATTCATGAGTTATTTTATTTATTCCACAGTTATTTATGAAGCACTTCTGGGGCCAGCATTATTGTAGATGTAAGAGTATAAAACTGAATACACTAGGCAGGGTCCTGCTGCCTTCATGGACTTTACACCCTAATGAAGGACACAGAATACAGTCAAGTAACAAACAATAAATTTCTCAGAAACAAGGGTGATGTGGTTTAAAAAAAAAGAAAGGTTCAAGGTGAGGGACAGCATCAGGAAAGATCTCAGAGAGGACCTGATGTTTGAGCTAAATTCTGAAGGTTGAGAAGGAGCCATGTGGCGATATGGGGGAGAACATTCCAGGCAGAGGAGGGAGAGGTGTGAAGATGGCAAGAGACTCAAAGATTAAGTGCATTAAGCTTAGTGTAACTGGAACAGAGGGAGAGAGGAGGGAGACGTGAATATTGAATAAGGATGGACAGGTGCAAGGAGCAGATCATTCAGGTTACTTCTGGCTACACGTTAGAATCATGTGAGAGCTTAAAGCTATCCATGCTGAGCCGCACTTCAGAATGTGCAATTGATATACTTTTAAAATGCTTCCCAAGTGTTTTAATGTGTGCCAGAATTAAGGACCATTGACAAAGGATCTCAAGGCCAGGCAATTTGAGTTT
Source organism: Eumetopias jubatus (assembly GCF_037043125.1). NCBI lineage: Eukaryota > Metazoa > Chordata > Mammalia > Carnivora > Otariidae > Eumetopias > Eumetopias jubatus. Next base: position 89,513,326 of record NW_028274820.1, read on the forward strand.
TATCCTAAATGCAATAAGAAGGCATGCATTTAGGGTTGAAACAGGCAGTTACCTGGTCTGATGTCTTTCCATGAAGACCTTCAGTTTGCTTATAACAAAAATCTGAACATTGACAGTTAAGACAAATTTTATATTAATTTGTGGTCCTCTGTTACAATATAATTCTTTTCTTGTTTTTTTTTAATACCAGTTATAACCCTTCTTCTGAGAACTTGCCTATTTAAAGGTTGTTATTAAATTATGCCCAAGAGTCACCTTTTGTAAACTCTCAAGTTTCAAATCCTTTTCCACAGGTCCTCTTGAATTGTTTCTGTTTCCCATGCACCATCTCCAGAGTCATCAGATGTTTCTGAAGTTGTGGTTCTTAGGTAGAAATCCATACCGTCATCAAGCTCTCTGACCAGCCTTGAGGGTGATATAAAAATAGCCTAATGTTTCTCTGCTCTTTTCCTACTTATTCTGCTCCATCTTATCTTAAGGGATTTTTGGGTTTTCTTTTTGTGTTTGTTTTGTTTCAATTAGCGGCCTAGTACTACCTCTTACCCAATGTCATTATCACTGTGTTAGTGGACATAGCGCTACATTTCGGCCTGCTGTATGTAGGTCCAGTCATTCACAGTTGAAAGCCCGCTACAGCAGCTTAATTTGAACCGTCCGTGTCCGGGGTTCATCTGTCTAGCTTGGCTCCTAGTTTTTGAAGTATCTGAAAGATTCAGCCTGGGAACGTAAACATCATGCCCTGGCTGTCACCAAACAGTTGAATCCAATTAGCCCCACCTGCCCCAGGTTGTTTACTTAATGAAAGACTCCTCACCCCAGCTGTGTCCAGGGACCAGGCACACTTGCACTTCCCAACTGCTCCAGAGAAGAAGCAATGCATGTCAGAGCCAGTCAACACCAACAGATGTTTTCTTAATGAAATTCACTCAACTGTGTCTAGAGGGTAGACCCTTCTCATGGCAGGCTTATCACCTGTTCCAAGAGGTATACCTATTTTCCTCTTCCTCCTGGGAACAGGTACAAATAGTTACACAGATGGTTCTGTCTGTGGCCCCTTGAGCTGTGAATTAATCAGTAGATTATGGTTCTGGGAGTGGTGATTAACCCTACTCCTCTTGTGGAATAATTGTTGGAAATTTAGCTCTTCTTTTTTGAGGCTATTTGGGTATGTCCTAGAATTTTGTAGCCCCCACAATCCAGCTTATCACAAAATGATAAACTAATAAATGCAGTTGGTGAGGATGGAGATTTTGCCATTTGAATGAAAACTTCCCTTTACGGTAATTCTATGTCGCTGATCAATGCCAATATTTCAAATTAGAATACTTAGAATGACATTTGGGATTGATCTTCATTCCAGAATGAATTAATAATTTATTGTTGAAGGCAGTACATAGGTAGCATGTTAGGTCGTTTTGATTTCTGTTTTTTTAATAAAATAGGATCTATGAATATTAGTGAAGGCAGTAATAAAATATTGATTACTGAATTAAGCCAGTCTTTAAAAAATATATGTAAGTGAACAATGTGGGTACTTTAAGGTAGTATTTCACTAAGCTATTTTTTTTTCATTTCAGCTAGTGCCAAAATGAAAAAAATTCTAGATCCCCAAAATGTACAGTACCATCTCACATCTATACACCCAAACTACTTCCTGAACCCTAGGGCAGCATCCATGGGCTCAAAGATATACATGCTGGAAAACCTAAGTCAGGTTCTAACTCTGCGGAGTAGAATTTCACCGCATTATGGGTCTAAGAGCAACTGAACCACCCAGCCAAAGTTCTTTCTAGATATGGATGCTAAAATTTAAATTTTATATAACTTCCACATCTCACAAAATATTCTCCTTTTGATCTTTTTTTTAAAAAGCATCTTTAGGGGTGCCTGGGTGGCTCAGTCGTTAAGCGTCTGCCTCTGGCTCAGGTCATGATCCCAGGGTCCTGGGATCAAGCCCCACATCGGGCTCCCTGCTCTGCGGGAAGCCTGCTTCTCCCTCTCCCACTCTCCCTGCTTGTGTTCCCTCTCTCGCTGTGTCTCTCTCTCAAATAAATAAAATATTAAAAAAATAAAATAAATTTAATTTAAAAAATAAAAAGCATCTTAAAATGTCAACCCTATTCATAGCTTACAGGACATACCAACTCAGTTGATGGGGCAGATTTGACCCATTGATGATAGTTTTCCCAACCCAGTATATAGGACAAAGTTCTAATTTTGAAGTCTAGGTGATGAGTGTAAAGGAGGGGTTTTGTTCATTTGCTTTTCAAAGGGAGAGATTATTGTAAGCTGACATAGTCAACGAATTCTTCGCAGAGAAAGTAAGACTTTGAGGAGACTTTGCAAAAATATGCCACTGAGAAACAAGCGGAGTAAAAGGGGGGAAAGCATGTCAATAATCACTCTGTAATTTATTTGTTTTGTGAATCAGGACTTTTTTTATGTTGAATTTTTTTCAGAGGGAGTCACACCTATAATCCCGAGTCTGATTTGTATTAAATTCAGAGAGGTATGGTGAGAGCCTGGCAGAGTGATCTCTAAGTTGATTAAAATATCAAATGACTTGATTATCTCACCTAAGTCATTTCGTACAGAGAAGTAAAGGAAAACCACAAAGATGGTTTTAGTTTAATAAATTACCTAGACTCCTAAAACTGAAGAGAGCTTATTTTTAGCTTCAGTTCAGTTCTTATATATATTCCAAATACCAGGTATTGTACTAGAAACTGGGGACACAAAAACCAAAGAGAAATTCACTCTACCCTCAAGGAACTCATCATCCACTATGGGATCCCAACTTGCAAACAAGTGCCCGTAGGACCAGTGATAGTAGAAGTGTGTGTAAGGTGTTGGTTCTCACCTTTGAATGCACAGTGGAATCACCTGGGAAACTTGTAAAAATTCTAATGCCTGGGTTCCACCCCCAGAGATTGATTTACTTGGGCTTGGTTGTGGACTTGGTGTCTGGTTTTTTTTAAAAGCTCCCCATGTTGGGGCGCCTAGGTGGCTCAGTCATTAAGTGTCTGCCTTCGGCTCAGGTCGTGATCCCGGGGTCCTGGGATCGAGCCCCACGTTGGGCTCCCCGCTCCGCGGGAAGCCTATTTCTCCCTCTCCCATTCCCCCTGCTTGTGTTCCCTCTCTCATTGTGTCTCTCTCTGTCAAATAAATAAATAAAATCTTTAAAAAAATAAAAATAAAAATAAAAGCTCCCCATGTTATCCCAGCGTGCGGTCAAGGTTTGAAATCTCTGACATAAAGGTGATGAGGCACAGAAGAAGACTCAGCTGTCCTAAGGGAGGAATCGAAGTAAAGCTTAATCAGTAGAATCAAACAAGGAGATGAGGAAAAGGCTTTACAGGCAGAGATAATACACAGAAGTAGGAAATATTACCCCTCCCCCATTGAAAAAAACTCTAGAATACTCATTATGTATAGGATGTTTAGCCAACACAGGTGGGGTGCTGGGGAATAGTGAACATAGAGGAGGAAAGCTACCTGAAAACATGGATGTTCATTCATACTCTTAAGTTTGGACTTGGTCTTAGAATTAGGAATCAGTGGAGTTCTAAGGAGAACAACATGACTGTATTTGAACAGTTTTAGGAAAATAACTCTTCCAGCTAGTGTTAAGTTGGACTGATGGTCTAGAAGTTCCAAGCAAGATGCCCAGTTAACTGCCAAATTCAAGTGACAAGGTTAATGGCAGTGGACCTAAACAGGAAAATGACAGATTTGTAAGATACTGAAGAGGTCGAATTGGCAGGATGTTGTGACTGTGGGTGAACAGGATGACTCTTAGTTCGTGACTTGAGTAACAGGATGGATGGTTGGACTGTTGACCAAAACAGGGAATACTAGATGTTTAGTCAGAGAGGGAAAGGTGTATAATGAATGAGTTCCTTTGATTCATTTTAATTTGAAATGCTGGTAGGACTTTCAAGTAGAAATCTTCAGGAAGCCTTTGGATATGCAGGTCCAAGACTCAGAAGAAAGGACAGCGATGAAGATATTAATTTAGGAGTTATCAGAATATAGGTTAGTCATGTCTGGCAAGAAGATGAAATTGCCCAAGTGAGAAATGCGGAGTGGAACACCAATATTAAGAGAGTGGACAGAGGAAATGAGCCATCAATTTTTCTTTCTTTTTTTTGTCTTTAAATTTTTTTATTGTTATGTTAATCACCATATATTACATCATTATTTTTTGATATAGTTTTCCATGATTCATTGTTTGTGCATAACACCCAGTGCTCCACGCAGAACGTGCCCTCTTTAATACCCATCACGAGAGCCATCAATTTTTCTAAGAAAGACGTTAGGGTAGCAGGAGTAGAACCAGAAAAAGTTGATAATGTGGAAACCCAAGGAGTAATATTTCAGGAAGGGAATAATCAAAAGTATCAGGTGCTTTAGAATACTCAAAGAATGTGAAGAATAAAATACACCCATGGGTCAGTGGAACAGTTTCACAGGAATGGTGGTTCTAGAACCCTGATTGCAATTGATTTAAGACTGAATTTTGACTTCAGTCAAAAGTGTGGAATTGATAGATTTAGGAAACCCTTCTCCTACTCCTAACACATACAAAGTCCAGTTAAAAATATGTAACTTTAGGGGCACCTGGGTGGCTCAGTCAGTTAAGCATCTGCCTTTGGCTCAGGTCATAGTCTCGGGGTCCTGGGATCGAGCCCCATATCAGGCTCCCTGCTCAGTGGGAAGTCTGCTTCTCCCTCTCCCTCTCCCTCTGCCCCTTCCCCTGCTCATGCTCTCTCTCGTGCTCTCGCTCTCTCTCTCAAATAAAATCTTTATATATATCTTAAAAAAATTTTAAATATTCAGCCAATTTCAAAAGGAAGAAAAGCAATTCTCCAGATGCCTCAAATGAAAGAAGATAGCATATAGGATCTGCGTGCCATAGCAGTAAGCAAATAGTGATGCTGAGTGGCCCACAAAAGTTCAGGACTTCATATGGCAATTGTCTTTGTCTGTTTGGGCTGCTGTAACAAAATGGCACAGATAGGATGGCTTCTAAACAACAGAAATTTATTTCTCACAGTTCTGGAGGGTGGAAGTTCAAGATTAGGCTGCCAGAAGGGTAAGGTGAGGCCCTCTTCCAGGTCGGAGACTTCTCATTGCTTTATCACAGGGTGAAAGGAGCTAGGGAGCTCTGTGGGATTTCTTTATAAGGGCACTGATCCCACTCATAAAGGCTCTACTCCTGTGACCTAATCACTTCCTAAAGGCCCCACTTCCTAACACTATAACATTGATAGTAGGATTCCAACATGTGAGTTTTGGACAGACACAGACATTCAGATCATAGCCGAGTTCAGACCCAAGTAGGGGCTGGCATTTGAACACCTGCATGGGAGGGAGTTTTATCCCCTGCAGAAGTTATGCAAGGGACTTTGCCACCTATGACTGCAACCAGGAAAACTCTAGACTTGGGAATGAGCCACCCAATTTGGAGAGTAGAAAAGTGGCCTCTAGAAGAAATCAGAACCCCACACGGGTACAAGTGAGGACCTCCATTTGCACTTTCCCTGTTGGGAGAGAATGTTTTAAGCCAAAAAAAGGAAAGAAAAAAAAAAAAACTTAAAACCTTACTTCTAACTAGTGAAACCTATAGGATCCAGAAGAGGGGGAATGCAAACCACCTAATAGTAGCATCTCTAAAACTCAGGGCAAATGTGGGATTCCCATAGAGGACAAATCCCACTGAGGTGGAGCTTGCAGACCAGTAGCAGATACATGAGAAAACTCATCATCATGAAAAAAGAAGGAAAATGCAACTAACAGGACATTTGACATCCAACGAACTACCAAAAAATGTAAAGCCACATGAGAGGAACTTTAAAATTGCTGCTTTTAAAATATTCAAAATGGTAAAGAATAGAATCCATAATTCAAGGGCAGGTCATTTTGGAGGAGGGAAGCCAGTGGATTTCTAGAAGAGCTGAAGAGAAACTAGAAAGGAAAAATACAGTAATTGAAAACATTTCAAAAAAGCAATAGATGGCTTAAATCCTAGAGTAGATCCCGGAGAGAGAGTCATAAATTGATAAAATGAGAGGTGAGAAAGAGAAGTCGTTGAAGGCCACTCACTGAGCAACAGGGTCTGTGAAGGGTAGGGAGGAGCTTCACTGGAGAGAAATGTTGGATCGAGGAAGAGATTGATTCATTCTTTAAAAAAAAAAAAAATAATGGGTTGGGTGATCCATTGAGAGAGATACTAGGTATGGAAAGGGGACTTGGGGGGCAGTAGGGAGGATCCCTAAGAGCCTTGGTAGAGAGATTAACTGGCAGTGAATGAGGATGAGACTGATTTGAAGATATTTCTGTGGGGGATAGAGGTGGAATGTTTGAAAGCATATAATTAAGAAGCCTCCCTTCTGTGTCAGATAAAGAATGTAGGGGGTAAGCAATGAGGAGATAAAAGGTGAAGGTTTAAAAAATAGCATTGAGGGAACGGGAAGTTCCTCAGAGGGGAGTTGAGCAGAGGCAGGTAGAAGGAAGGCCAAAGAACATTGGCGGCCCACCCGGCAAACAACGTCAGGAATGTGAGATGGTCCCCAGCACCCCACATATGTATGGGTAAAAGTCAGATTGTGGGACTAACCCATACATAGCGCAGAAAAGATGCAAGAAAACAACAAGAGAAAAGAAGAGACTAGAAGGTACAGGGAGAGTAATTTGAGAGGCCCGAAGAAAAGTTCTGAAGTCTAATTTCTGTATTGCTGACCATAGTTACTGTTAGAAAACTTTTGCTTATCGTGAGTTAGAAGAATGCTAAAAATCAGCTATCATTCTCTTAGTAATTCTAGCTTATTTTCAGAGAACCAGAGCGATACTGCTCCCTACAACCTGAAATCCTATTACCTCGAGTCAGGTTGTCATGAATCAAAGTTTTTAGGCTTCAGCTTCTTTTGTTGACAGACATTAAATTGTGTGTTGGTTAAGGAGCTTTTATCATGATTACCCACCATATATATGTTGTATGTTAAGATGTGCATAATGTCCCCTAGTTAGGATTCTTACACCAACATAAATTCCTGCGTGTGACAGGGGGAAACCTCGTGGAGTCTGGGTCAACTTAAGAGGGGGTAGCCAGCTAAGTAGCACTCCCTTCATAAATAAATGTCATTCCTGTCACCTAGAGTTGCTGATGATTTTTAGACCATTGAAATTCGTTACAGTGACAGAAATGTTGAACAGAAGGAGAAGCTTTTTAATTAGGTTGAAATTGAATGTTTAAGATGAATTTACAGGTACTTTCTGGTAAGTGCAGTGTTGATAGCTAACCGATGGGCCCTATTAAAGAACTTGAAGCCTGTCACTCTAGGTCACCAGTCAAAGCCCACTGGAGAGAGCAATAATCAAAGACTTTTTCTGCCTGACATCTGGGGCAGAAGGTTTCTCTATGATGGTAGATTTACTTTGAATAGAGGGGTGTGCGTCGTTCAGAAAGTACCTTCAAGTAGAACTAATTGGTATTTTTTAAACTAAGAAGTCAGAGAACAACCTTTTGTAACACTTCATCACCTTTCCAGTACCATTTATATTATTATTTCATAACATTGTTATTTGTTCAACATCTTTCTTGAAAGATCCCCCCAAAACCTACCATATGTTTTTATTTATCCTAAGGGATTAACTATGATAAGGGTGACAAATTAGTATTATTATGGACCTTTCACAATTACTCAGCAGTGAAGAGACTAAGAACAAAATCTAGAAATGGTTTCCCAGTAATGTGACCTGCTAATGGATGTCAGGACTCCAACTCAAATAATAGATTATGTTAATAAGAGAGATGGCTGTGGTATTTTTTTTTTCCTGCAGCAAAGGTAGATGAAAAATGCTAACTGGATACCAGGCAATGTGCTGAAGTGTCTCTTTTCCACTGATTGTGTTCAGGGGCATTGTCCAGTCAGAAGAGAAACTTGTCATCAGTGCATCTTGGGCAAAAGATGATGATATCAGCAGACTCCTGAAATCTCTACCCAACTGGATTAACATGGCTCAACCCAAACAGCTGAGGCCAAAGAGAGAAGAGGAAGAAGATTTCATAAGGTAACAGATTTATTTTCTATGTTGTATTAAACACTGGGAGTAAAAACATCTGTTTAGCTAACTCTTCCTTACATGAAATTTGGGGCAATTCTAAATATTAAGCAGCAATGAACTGAACTTAGTAAAGTCTGTTTCTATCTTAACACACGTCATTCCCCACGTAAATACGCTTTGTACTCAAAATTCTAGAAGGGATTGGTGTATATCAGATTTGGAGAATTGTTAAATCAAGTTAAAATATCTTTTAATTTGTAGGTCATTTTTCCCTCTAAGGGGAAGCATGCAATTTACTCATTAATGCATTTATTTATTCAGCAAAGCTGTATTGACCTTGTTATGTGCCATACCTTGGAAAGATGACAATTAATGACTTAAGGTTCTTGCCCATACAGAGTCTTTTAAAATTGTTCTTTGCATGCTCTTCATCTCCTAGAACTGTTAGTTGAACTTTCTGGAAATATAAGTGAGCTTCTCATGTTTGTTCATATACATTGTATTATCTCTGATTGTTTCCTACTTATTTTGAGAAATGTCAGGTCTCAGCTTTATCACTCAACATTTACTTTTGTACAATTTAAGTTTTTTATGTAGCCATGACACTGTGGCCTCATTCAATGAAGGTACTCATTTTCACATGGCATGCCACAGTGAAATATTTCCACCTCTGTCACTGTAGAGCTGTGTAAAGTAGGAAAAAATGAAGTAATACTTTGTCACATTAAAATTAGGTTTAGTCTTACTGTTTTTTGCATATTCAGGTGAATGAATAAATAGTAAAAATAAAATCAGAGCACTTTAAAAAAGCAAAGACCAGAAAAGGAATAAAGGAAGTAATGGCCAATATTTTACTTTTAACTCATCATAGAACTGTGGGCTCATCTTTTTCTCAGAATGTGGGTTGCAACTGTAGATAAATAGGTGTTTACTGCTCACAAAGTTACCTGTATTCATACATGAATGATAGTGCCTCATTTTTACCAACCTTTTATTATGAAAATTTGTTACCATTTAAAATCATATCAAAATCGTGAGACTCAAAAATTCACCTGTAATTTAACTATATATATATATATATATATATAAAATAGACTATTTTTGGGGGGAGCTGTTTTAGTTTACAGAAAGTATTGAGCAAAAGTATAGTTCCCATTATATACCCTTACCTACCACCTTCAGTTTCCTCTGTTTTTAACATCTTGCATTAAGTGTGGTACATATGTTATACTTGATAAGCTATTATTGATACATTATTATCAACTGAAGTCTATAATATACATTAGGGTTTACTCTTGGTGTTGTAAATTCCTTGGGTCTTGACAAATATAAAATGGATGTATCATCTCAGTATCATTCAGAATTATAGTTGCATTGCCCTAAAACTCTTCTGTGTTCCCCATATTCATCCCTGCCTTCCTTTCCCCAAAGCCCTGCCAACTGCTGATTTTTTTTACCATCTCCATAGTTTTGCCTTTTCCAGAATATCATAGAGTTGGAATCATGTGTAGCCTTTTCAGATTGGCTTCTTGTCCTTAAAAATATGCACTTAGGATTCCTCCATGTCTTTTTGGGTGGCCTGATACGTTTTTTTTAATCCGTGAGTAATATTCCATTGTATGGGTGTACTATAGTTTGTTTGTTTATCCATTCACCACTTGAAGGACATTTTGATTGCTTCCAGGTTCTGGCAATTATAAATAAAGGTGCTATAAACACTTACATACAGGTTTTTGTGTGGATGTAAGTTTTTCATTCTTTTGGGTAAATACTACAGAATGCAATTGCTCGATCGTGTAGTAAGAGTATGTGTCATTTTGTAAGAAATTGTCACTGTTTTCCAAAGTGGTTCTATTTTGCATTCCCGCCAGCAATGAATGAGAGTTCCTTTTGCTCCACATCCCCTCTAGAGGTGCTAATGTTTGGTGCTAATGCTAATATTTGGTGCTAATGTGTTGGAGTTGGTACATTCTAACAGGTGTGTAGTGATAATCTCATTGTTTTCACTTGTATTTCCCTAATGGCATATGATGTTGAACATCATCTTTTCATATGCTTATTTGATATTTGTATATATATTTTTGTTGAGATACTGCTTATTTTTTAATTGGATTGTGTTTTCTTATTGTTGAGTTTTAAGAGCTCTTTGTATGTTTTGGATACTGTCCTTTATCTGATAAGTGTTTTGCAAAGATTTTTTTCCCAGTCTGTGCCTTATGTTTTCATTCTTTTCACAGCTTCTTTTGTGGAACAGATGTTTTACATTTTAATGAAGTCCAGCTTACTGTATTTTTTCTTCTATGGGTCATGCTTTTCTGCTTTCTGATCTTAATTGAATATTTTATATGATTCCATTTTCTCCTCTCTCTTAGCATATAAATTATACTTTTCTTTTACCTTTTTTAGTGGTTTCCCTAGAATTTTCAATACACATTTATAACTAATTCAAGTCTAGTTAACACCAGACCACTGAAACAGGTAATGCAAGTACCTTATAATAAAGTATTCCTAATTCCCCCCTTCCATCTCTTATAACATTGCTGTCATTCATGTATTTCATTTATCCATAAGCTGTAATCACTGTGTATAATGTGGCCATTGTTCTTTTGAACAAATTGTTATCTGATCAATTAGGAGTAAGAGAAATAAAAGATTTTATTATTCCTCCTCTAATGCTCTTCCTTACCTACCGTAGATCCAAATTTCTGAACTAAATAATTTTCCTTTGCCCTAAAGAACTTCTTTTAACATCTTTGTAAGGCAGGTCCTCTAGGGACAAATTCCCTACATTTTTTTATTTGGCTTTATTAAGTGATTGGTAATTGGGCAGCATCCCAGCTAGCAAGTAGTGGGGAGCTCCCAAATTCCCTCAGTTTTTATTTGCCAGAAGAAGACTTTATTTCTCCTTTTGAAAAATAATTGTGTAGGGTACCAAATTCTAGGTTGGTGATTGTTTTCTTTTAACACTTTAAATATTTCACTCCATTATTCTTGCTTCCCTGGTTTTTGAAGAGAAGTCTAATGTAACTTTTATCTTTGTTCTTCAGTAGGTAAGGTAATTTTTTGCCTCAGACTTCTTTCAAGATTTTGTTCTTTTTTATTTTGTGCCATTTGAATATTATATGCCTAGGTGTAGGTGTGTGTGTTTGTGTGTGTGTGTGTGCGCACACACGCACGCGATGGCACACTTCGTGCTTGGTATTCTCTGAGCTTCCTAGATCTGTGATTTGATGTCTGTCATTGGTTTTGGGAAATTCACAGTCATTATTTCTTCAAATATTTCTCCTGTTCCTTTTTCTCTTTCTTCTCCTTCTGGTATTCCCATTGTCCATATATTACACCTTTTTAAATTGTTCCTACACTTCTTGGATATTCTGTTCTGCTTTTCTCTTTAAGTGTATACATTTAATCATATCTATAACCTGAATAGTTTTATTAGAAGCAATTTCTAGAGGATAAATTATTTTTCCCAACTTTTCAGGTTACTTTAAATGAATGTAAATCTTCCTGTTTCCTCAGCTTATTATTATGCAACTTCTTAGTTGTCTTCCATGCTTGCAAAGAGATTTTCAGTTGGTTTTATTAGTATCTCCAGTAGCTTAAAGGGATGGGCTTCTATCCCTATTCCAGAAAAGAGAATGCTAGTCCACAGAGCTGCATGTCTGTGTACCACCTCGTGCTTCTGATACAGAAAAGCTACATTAGGTCCCTAGCTTTCTTATTCTTGCTTTGCTCACTGAGTCATATCACCTTCCATCTTAAATCTGAAGGCAAAACAACTTATACACACATTTTAAAAAGTTTTTGGTGAATTACAACATACATGAGGTCAAGTGTAACCTTAGGTATATAACTCAGTGAAATGTTATATACGATTATACCCATGAAATCACCTCCCAGATCAAAATAGAGAACTCTCCTAGCACCCGGACAGCCTACCCTCAAGGTAACCACTATTCTGACTTGAATCACCATAGATCAGATTTGAATGTCCCCAAATTTTATATAAGTTTAATCATAGTATCAGGTTTATTTTGTTGAACATTATGCCCAAGAGATTCGTCCATGCTTCTGCATGTAGACATAGTTTGGAAAACAAATTATATTTACTTGAACAATAGAAAAATAACTTTTTCAGTCTGTTTTGTTTTGTTTGTGATTCTTTGCTCTTAATCTTTCACATTCTCTATCCTGATTAGCCATTGAAAGTGAAGATAAGTAGAAGAGAACACCCTTTATTGATGCTCCAGTGTGGTAGAGTTGACAGAGCCTCAGTGTAGCACGTTAGGGTACCATAGACCATGGCAGGAGCCAGAAAGACTGAAAAGTCACACTCCCCTCCTGTAATTAGTTTTTAAAGCACAGAGGGCTATTTGGCGCACGGAGGAATATAGAATCCAGTGCCCTTTGCATTGAATAAAGGTTATGTTCCCTTCATTACTAAATGAGGCCCTTTCCTATTCTTTTTTTTTTAACTAAAAAAATAAAGTGTGTTATTTCCAGGCTTAACTTTGAATAGAGGGGGAAAAATAGGTCAAGCCAGGGCTTTAATAGAAAAAGGAAAAATAGCAAATATCCTTTTGTTTCCCAAGAAGCTGAAAGCAGGCTTTCTAGCCCATTGTCTCTGCACCTGTCATATATATGTATATATTTATCCTTTTGAGATCAATGAATATCCACTGATAAAAGCAGTCCCACTTTCTGGAGATGTAATTAACAGAACAGGTAAGGTGTTAGGATAAATAACAGAGTAGGGAGGGATTGTCTAGGAGTTGGGGAGGCTATCTGTATTAGACTGTCCCCAAAAATCTGTGACCCCCATTTCACTCAGTGACCCAGGATTTCAAAAATAAGAATCATTTCTCTAGAGCCAGGTTTGAGAAACCTTACGTAGATAGATGTAATTGGTGAGACCAGGACCAGAGTTTTCAGGTGATAGAAGTCAAGGAATATATAAAACCTACAAATTAGTCTTGAAGTATAGCAGGCAGAAAGATTAATGATAAAAAATCATACAATCTGTTTCAACGATTACAACAATCAGAGTTGACGGTGTCTGGCACTGTATAGCAACATTACGAGTTTTCAGGTGTATTATTCTCATTCAGCAGATGAGAAAACAGAGGGGTAGAGAAATGAAGTAACTTCCTCAGATTCACAGAGCTACTAAGTGACAGAGCTAAAATTTGAGCCCAGATGGTCTAGCTCTAAGAACTACCCCACCGTGATCCACCAGCCTAAAAATAGATCAGGAATTTATAGTTTGGGACTTTTGAGTTATTCCTTCATTTTCATCGATCATTATAATCTTGACCGGTTTTCTAATCATTTTATGCCAATGTCAGACATTTGTCATATAGGTGCTTTTACTCTAGATTTAGTTTGCAATTATTAGTATTCATTGTATTACATTGTTATAAATTCTCTGAGTTTTATGTTTGCCTAGTCAAAGAAAAGAAAAAAGAAAAAGAATCATTGTTGAAAAAAGAAAGATGACACAAAGGGGGTGAAAATATAAAGAGGATATAAAAGAAATTATGTAGGTTTCAGATAGAGTGTAATGCGGACCTGAATAGGGAAGAGAGAGTAAGGGTATTTTAGCTATTTTTAGTTACTGAGTTCTTTAGAAAATAACTTTTCATTTTATCTGGAGAATCAAGTGAGTGCTGTGTTTATTAAGGCTGCTTTTTGTTGTCTTATGAAATTAGGAACTCAGTGTGATTAAAGAACAGCAAAATATTATTTCAAAGAGCAAGGTCATTCCTGAGATTTTACTTGGTATTAGTTCTGTATTAAATGGTTAATGAAAAAAAGAATGAAAGCAGAAAATTTGCACATTCACCTTCCTTCTGTGAAACCCTAATAGTACATCATAGATCCTCAGTAAATGTTGGATGAATGAAACTGAATTTAAAAATAGGAAGAATCACCCACTCTTCATATGAAAATAAAATGTAAAGAATGGTGAGCCAGTGTCTTAATTGGAAGAAAATGCCTTCAGTGGCCTCTCTGAAAGTTGCACACGTAGGAACAAGTTCCTTTTGGAAGCTCACAGGCCCAGGTTCTGGTCCTTGGCAAGGCCATTAATTAGTCTGTTTTATTTCGGTTTTGCCTTTGGTAGGTCTTTATACCTGTTTGGTTTCTTCAACCACCTCAGATTAGAGAGGCAGAAATCTAGTGGGCTTAGAAATATGTTTAGATGAAACATGGTATGAATAAAGTAGAGCATAAATAATTTTCATAAAAATTCCATTTGGAAATTTAAAAAGTTCTCAAAACAATATAAAGAAAGCTGTTAAAAGGTTCCCGGTAACGGGGCACCTGGGTGGCTCAGTCGGTTAAACGTCCGACTCTTGATCTCAGCTCAGGTCTTGAGCTCAGGGTCGTGAGTTCAAGCCCCACATTGGGCTCCACACTGGGCATGGAGCCTACTTTAAAAAGGGCGGGGGGGGGGGGACCTGGGTGGCTCAGTCGATTAAGTGTCTGCCTTTGGCTCTGTATCCACCTCCGCAGCAGGTTTCTTGGGCAGTGGGGAGTCTGCTTCTCCCTTTGCCCCTCCCTCTGCTCGTGCTCTCACGGGCTCTCTCTCAAATAAATAAATAAAATCTTTAAAAAAAAAAAAGGTTCCCAATAACTACAGCTATTGAAGAATCTTTAGATGAATTTGAAGGAATAAGTAAAAGATCCAGTGCAGGAAAAAAAAGGCTAGCTAACTTGAACAAAATGTTCATTAGAATGGAGACATATATTCCACTATCTCTGCAGGCTTAATATGACCTTAAAAATATAATTATAAAAGGAAAGATGAATCAGAAAATATGAATATATTAAGTACAAGGGTAGGAAATGCTTTGCTAAATTTTTTTTTCCCTCAATTAAACAAGATGAAGGTCATAGATGGATGTAGGCACTGCCAGACAAGACAAATAGAAGCAGACTCAAATCTCAAAATTAAACAAAAAAGACAGGTAATTAACTGGAGACTTACCTACAAAACTTATCAATTAATGTTCAAGATGACTGCATTAGGCACTTTGTTATTATATTAAAATGATATCACTCTTGTTAGCATAAGAGTGACAGTAAATGAAAAAAAAACCTTAAAATCTCTCCTATATATTGCATAAATGCTAATCTATTTAGACAATTATTGGAGGGTTATAATTATTCACTAGTATTATTAAAAAGTCACTGATAGAGTGTTTTCTACATTGTGTTTTTTGTGTAATTTCAGATCATGGAATTATTTAACTTTTTTAAACTTAGATTTTACTTCATTTAACACCATTCCTCTTTCTCTCATTTGGAATCTTAATCAAAGAAAAGATAATGATCTGCCTAATTTAGTCCCACTCAGCCCTTCAGAACGAGGCTGAGAATGATGTTCTCTGCCATTGTGGTGGGAGGGATACCTGTTACCTAGCCTGCGTAGGAGCAAGAAGAGGTGTTCTTAAGACAATAGCCAGCAATGAGACCAAAGCGCCGCCAAGAAGGCATGTGCCTGTTGTTGTCTTTCCCCAGCTCTGTCCCTGCTGATGGCCTCTCTCTGCTGCAGGCCGACGTCCTTCCAGACGATGAAGAACCACTCACCTTCTCACCTGCGTCTTTTTTTCCTTCTTGAACTTTTTCCGGTTCCCCATCTACCATGCTCTTTCCACCTCTATGTGTTTGCCATGCCTCTTCTTCTTCCTGGAATGCCCTCTGCTCATCCCACCCCTGCCTCCTGTCCCCCCATCCTGTTCTGCTTGCAAGATAAAGCTCAGGTATCAGCTCCTTCGGCATTTCCTCCCCAAAACTCTCTCCCGCTCTGCACCCCTCCTTGCTTCCCTCCTGCCTTAGGAGCTCAGAGTCCAGGAGGGTAGTTAAATAAGCAATTTATAGTGTGGGGAGTCCTGCTGGAGGTAAGGACATGTATACAAATCTAAGAGACCAGTAGATAAACTAAAAATAATAATATAACATTAGGAAGGGGAATTGGGTATAACTGGGGGGAGGGAAGAAGGGTGGTCAGAATCAAAATATCTAAAATTAATACATCAACAAGTAGCAATTTCCATGTGGATATAACCACTGGAAGAATTAGGAGCCAAAATAGTCTGTTTTTGGAAGCTGTAGGTTCTTTTTTCAGGGACACAAGACTAAGAGTGGGTAGGGGTCAGACAGGGGATCACTGCTCAGCATTTTAAGTTATTTAACCATGAGTAATTATTACTTAGGTTTTAATTTTTTGTTTCCCCCCCAAAAAAATTCCACATATCTTCAAACCCTGTTCCTGTTCACTGCCAGTTCAGTAATTCTGTATAAATACATCATCATTCTAACATTTTTTGATCTCTGCAAAAAAAATCTTAATCTTAAGTCATCTTAACTTTTCTGCCAATTTTATGCAAAGCATTTACTCTTCTGTGTATTATCTCACTTCGTCCCAGAGGTTCCCATCTCTTCCTTCGTCTTCCTCCTATAACCCCTACACCCCACCCATTCCTCAGTTCCTTCCCCTTCTCCGTTCCAAGAAAGCTACTTGAAGACAGGCAACTTAATTGCTTACTTTGGGAATAATTCCATTGCCTTTGCTTGAGATCAGTTGTTTAGTGTCTCTGCTCTGAGTAGATTTAGATTATTCAAAAGGAAATTATATGATAATATGAGAAATAACCAGAATGATCAATGAGCTAGAATACTCAGGTGAGGAGGCTCAGTGATGTATGAATTTTGACTTTTAAATCTGCAATCATTCTTGGTAGCTGAAAAACCAAAGTATGTGTTCAGCTTATAATTATTGGTTATTTTAATCCTACATTTGATAATCTGTTTTGAAGCTTAATAAATGTTCTTTATGGAAATCTATTGCTATTTGTATAAATGCATAACTTACAGTGACTCACAGCAGAAAAACTATACCTCAGAAGTCCGAGCACCTATAGAAAAAACTTGTACCTTATTGTTTATATCCAGTGTTGCTTGACAACAAGCTACAAAGAAAACTTAGTAGCCAGGCTTATTTGAGTAGCTTGGCTAAAGAAAGTGTGTTCCGTGCTATCAGAGCACTTCAATGCAATTTTATTCCAAGTGGATTCTATATCAAAACTCTAAGTGGGTGCCATCAGCCTGAAAATAATGTGCTGTCCACAATTAGCTCTTTGCTTGTTGTAACCTAGTATCAATTTCTTTCTTTTTTTTTTTTTTGAGTTATTTATTTGGGAGTGATTGAGTGAGCACAGGCAGGTCCGAGAGCAGGGGAGGGGCAGAGGGAGAGGGAAAGAGAAAGAGAGAATCTCAAGCGGACTCCCTGCTGAGCGCAGAGCCCAACGCAAGTCTCTTATCTCATGACCCTGAGATCATGACCTGGTGAGCCAAAACCAAGAGTCAGAGGCTTCACTGACTGAGCCCCCCAGGCACCCCAACCTAGTATCAATTTCCGTAGAATTCTTCACTCTCCTTACCCACTGATACATCAGTATACTCATTTACTATTTACAAAAAGGGGGTACAAAATGTGGAGAAAACCCTGAACTGAGCTTTGGGCTTCTGCCTCACCTTGCTGCTAGTTTTCTGTGTCTTTAGCCAGCTCCCCTCACTTCTTTGCACCTCTGTCCCTCCTCTGTAAATGGCAATCTTTAATTCTAGATCTTACACGCTGGGACGTGTGTATATGTGTGTGTATATACTACATTAGGTCACGTTTAATGTCCAGTAGAGTTGTACTTTTATGTTGTGTACTTACATTTTAGAGTAGATGGAGCCCTTTTGTAATCATACACCTAGAACATTCTGTACATTTTGTAGAATTTTTAGTATAAATTTACTCTGTTTTAGCTACTACTCAGGGTTCTGGTTTTAGTATATTTACCTTTATGGCATATTTTTTGCAAACATTCATCATTCATTTGATGTCTCCAAATCACAACCTTTAATTATTAAGCTGATCTTACAAGAAAATTTGGTCAATTCTTCAATGACTCTTGTTTTCCAGAAAAATATTGTCACAAAAGCACAGGTTGCCTCAAAGACTTTTTGAAATCAAGTTCCTAATAAATTAGGATTCAGCACTTGATATCAAAAGCATAGGGTTAATGACCAGAGTACTTACCTAGTATCATGGCTCTAGAATTTGGGTATTGAATGCCAGACCTAGCGTAAGTCACATAGTGGTTGCTCAGTGAATGCTTGTTGCATGAATCTATGTCTGTACTCATGTACTACTTGATATACGGTAATGGAGTTAAAGAAGAGAAAGGATAGCATGGAAGGAGTCTTAGAGTGTGGGTGTGTATTAGTCAGCTCAGGCTGCCGTAACAAAACACCGTAGATTGGGTGGCTTAAACAACAGAAATTTCTTTCTCACAGCCCTAGAAGCTGGGAAGTCAAAGATCAAGGTGTCGGCCAATTTGGTTCCTGCTAAGAGCTCTCCTCCTGGCTTGCAGAGGCCCATTTTTTGCTATTTCCTTACACGTCGGAGAGAGAAAGAGATCTCGCTCACGTCTCTTCATATAAGGGTATTAGCCCATCATGAGGGCTCCACTTTCATAATTTAATTACCTCCCAAAGATCCCACCTCTAAACACCATCATTTTGGGGTTTAGGACCTCACCACATGAATTTCAGGAGTGGGGAGTACATTTCAGTCCATAGCAGGGTGAAAATACTTAGCTGTTTGCCTACCGTCTGAGTTGTCGTTTTACACTAGTGATTGGAAATGAGCCAGAAATAAAGAAGCTAGCTGTTTAATCTGTAGAATATATTGTTAGTAATACAGGCAAAAGAAGAAACGTCATGCTACTGGAGAAGAAAAATGACAAAACTATAATGATAGAAAAAATTTAAAGAATTGTTTGTCACATGACTTACACAGTTCTGAGTCAAATAGGAACAGAGGTTTGTTGTGTTTTTTTTCTCTAAAGACCCTTTTAACGTTTTTATGGTGTTACCTTATTTTCTTTCTTTTTTTTTTCAAGATTTTATTTATTTATTTGAGAGACAGAATGAGATAGAGAGAGCATGAGAGAGGGGAGGGTTAGAAGGAGAAGCAGACTTCTTGCTGAGCAGGGAGCCCGATGCGGGACTAGATCCTGAGACTCCAGGATCATGACCTGAGCCGAAAGCAGTTGCTTAACCAACTGAGCCACCCAGGCGCCCTGTTGTGTTGTGTTTTTACATAATGAATCTCCCATTGTATATTTGGACTTATCACTCAGTCACTTATATTGACCCGTGATTAGAATCTTGGCCTCTAATTGGAGACTCACTATTTGAACCCTGGTGTTTTGCTACCAGCCCAGCCTCTATAGGCTTCATGATGAAAAAAGTGATCGTTTTATGTCTCTCTTTTAGACAGGGAACCCACGTAGAGGTGAAATTGCCTTTAGCAGAATGGTGCCTTTGCCCTGCCATCACCTTGGTGGCTCCAGGCCCTTTTCTTTGAGAAGAAAGTTATTTGAGCATAATAATTTTTCTGTGCTCACCCATAAGAACACAACACATAAACTCTTCCAGAATTCTTACACAAGGACAGAAAGATGGACAGGAAAAATTATGCATTTATGCCTTCATGGATTAAACATGTCAAAACATAACTGGCTGTCATTCTAAATGTTACCTCTCCAGATCTGAAATAAGAATGGCAAAGACAGTTTGTGAGAGTTCTGATTGCTTTCGTAATATTGTTCAAGTTTTTAATTTGGTGCGTTAAAGTCTCATTGTGCGTGTTATGTTATACCTTGTACTAAGCCTTCATTCTCAGAAACTCAGTGCTCTGGGAAGAAACTTAGAGTGATTCCTGGGAGACTACTGTCCTAGGAAGTGATTTTGAAAAGCACAACAATTATCCATCTATTCCTTGCTTCTTTTTTGTTTGTTTGTTTTTTGAACTTAAACTTTTTTCAAAGATGAATTCACAGAAAAATTGAAATAACTGTCCAATGAACGCATGTATACCTTGACTTAGATTTACTATTAACATCTTGCCATACCCGCTCTGTTCTCGCCAGATAAATGCACATACTTGTCTCTTGCCACACCATCAAAAGTAGGCTACCCGACATGGTGACCTTTCCCTCTTAAACACATGAGCATACATCTCCCAACAACAAGGGCCTTCTCCTACACACGCACGTTATTACCAGATACATTCATTTTTTTGTTGCTGCCATAAGGGATTATCAGAGAGTGGCTTAAAATAACACAAACCCATTTTCTTACAATTCTATAGGTTAGAAGTCTAACTCGGGTCTCAGTGAGCTACAACCAAGTGTCAACAGGGCTGTGCTCCTTTCTGGAGGTTCTAAGGAAGAATCCATTTCCTCGCCATTACCAGCTTTTAGAGGCTGCTCTCATTTCTTGGTCTCCTTCCTCCATCTTCAGAGGACTCTCTGACCTTCTTCCATCATCACATCTCTCTCCCTGACCAGAGCCAGAGAAGGTTCTCTACTTTTGAGGACTCCTGTGATTAGGCTTGGTTTTAAAAAGTAGAAAAGTGCCTGTTATTATGAAGGGACTCTACTCTGAGGTTTGGCAGATGTATGTATGTCTCCCCTCCTTTAGCAATACATGAGAGTAGAGTGCTCAAGAAAGTCTAATTCCTTGGTAAGAAGCAATTTTTGTATGTCTTGAGGCAGCAGGACTGATCTCATGGGTTGTGAGATCGAGCTCCATGTCGGGCTCCACATGGAGTCTGCTTAAGATTCTCTCTCTCCTCCCTCTGCCCCTCCCCACGCTGCTTGTGCACACATGCTCGCTCTCTTAAAAAAAAAAAAAAAAAAATATATATATATATACACACACACACACACACTTCTTCGTCACATCCACTAAGGTGACTGGAATTTTTAAAAAGAGAGATAATAGCAAGAGTTGGCAAGGATGTAGAGAAATTGGAATCCACATATGCTAGTGGAAAATGGAAAATGGTACCGCCATTTTGGAAAACAATATGGCATTTCCTTGAAAGGTTAAAAATAGTTATCCTGTGACCCACCAATTTCACTCCTAGGTATATATACCCAGGAGAAGTGAAAACACATACCCATGCAAAGATTTATACATGAAAGCTCATAGCAGCAAAACTCATAATAGCCTAGAAATGGAAACCAACGCTAATGTCCCTCAGCTGATGAATGGGTAAACAAAATGTGGTATATCTATACAATGGAATATTATTTGGTAATAAGAGACATGAAGTACTACTCTAGGCTTGAACATGGATGGACCTTGAAAGCATGTTAAGTAAAAGAAACCAGTCACAAAAGATGACGTATTGTGTGATTCCATTTACAGGAGTATAAATCATAGATGAATGTCTGAAATAGGGAAACCTATAGAGGCAAAAGTAGATTAGCATTTACTTAGGGCTGGAGGGTAGGGGTCGGGAATGAGTATGAAGTCTAATGTGTACAGGGTTTCTTTTTGAGGTAATGAAACTGTTCTAAATTGTGGTGTGGTCACATAACTGTGATTATACTGAAAACTATTGAACTGCACATATTAAATGGGCAAATTTTATGACACAGGAAATATATCCCAATAAAGCCATTATTTTTAAAAGTGCCCATGCCTGAGCCCCACCCATGACCAATTAAATCAATTTTTATAGATGGAGTTTGGCATGGAGAATTTTGTTTACACCTTCCTAGTTCAGCTTTTAATGTATGGCCAGAGTGAGAACCACTAGTTTAACTACCAAGATCCCTCTCAGGGCCAGAATATCATAAATCCATGAGTCCGGTGTTTTGTGCCTGTCGTGGTGAGCGAGCTGATTTAGAGAAACAAGAGAAAGAGCTGGTGGTCAAACCTCCACCCCCATGATGGTCATGATTAATTTTTCTGGCTGTCATCTGTGAGTAGAAATCCAGAAACTACAATTTCCCTGCAACCAGGAAAGAAAAGAACAATAAATTAATATTGTCCTAAGCCCCAAGCAGGACCGGGGAGCAGAGAAGTTGTTGATATTTTATACATTCCCCGTGATCGGAGAGAGCACCCTGGGACCCCTCCCAGACTCATTCCCAGTCATTCCCTGCACAGAATTGTGGACTGCTCGGCGTCATCTAGCCAGGCCAGAGCACTGCAAGTTTTTACATGGCAGACGGACCGTAGATAAAGAAAGCAAATGAAAAAAATCCTTGATTGTGATTATTGACGGAGACAGATTTCTAAAGAGGAACAATTACTTATTAAATGTGAAAAATAGCTGTTCACATGAGATTGTGTGATGAAATGCACATGCATGAAAACGAGTGAAGGATAGACTTAGTGATGAGTTTTAGCAGTTTCTAGGAGGAAAGAAATAATATTGTAATCAAGATAACTGGGCTATTTTATTCTTATTTATGAGGGTTTAGACAAGATCATTTTAGAAAAACAGTTTTTTGAAAACCTGATTAAAGAACCCATCAGAATGGTACTACCCCCATTATTTTTGACACAGACAAATTGAGTTTTGAAAGGGTTGAAGATTGAGCAGTTATAAAAAGCAGAAGTGATAAATGGATGTGTCATTGTCACATCTCAATAGAATCAGTCGGTATTATTAGGAATCTAGGTAGGTGACCTGACCTTTTTATAACCTTCATCAGTTTAGGCTCTGACAGATAATGGCTAAGTGATGTCTACAGGTCACCTTAACATGTCTCGGTTTCTCTGCCTATACAACAGGACTAATTAATTCCCATGCCAGATAATTGACTCAGTCCCCAGTAGCACTGAATATGGCCAGACATCGTTATTAGATCTAACGTATAAGTTAAGGTCTAACGTGGAAAATAGAAACAATGTCAACTGTTTACCTCCGAGAGAATTTAATGTAGGGAATTGGTCATACATTTTAACGAGGATCTATCAAACAGGAATATTAAGATAACCCATAGATTAGCAACAGCAAGAAGCCACTACCTCCCTTTAGCTGGAATGCCAAAGGAGAGAGGAATTTACTAGAACACAGCATGGTAGGAGCTAGAGACAAGAAGGAGATGCTTCCGTTGCTGGAGACATCACTCAAAAGGCAGAGAGGGTGGGGGATAAATGCCCTGCCTTCTCCTTTTCCTTTGCCCTTCAGTGTCCCCCCACCTAGGGCCTCCCAGTGTCAGTACCCAGCTGGGAGCCTGGAAAACAGCCTGCAGGGGTCAGCCCCTGCGGCGCCCCCCCCCCCCGCCCCCCGCCGTAACAGATCAGAGCAAGGGAAAGATGAGGAATGGATCTTACAGCAAACAGGCCTAGGACTTCTAGAGTCTCACCTCTTTTGTTACTCTGTATCCATTCTCACCCTTACGCCCATATTTTAGAACTTCGTACTTCTGCTTAATATCAGGTGCTATTCATCATATAAAGGCATTCCCTCTCTCTCTCCCCAATAAAGGAGAGCCTGGATCAACACTCACTGTATTCATCTCAAGTCTAGGATTTCCAGTGTCCTCCATGGTCAAGTCTCAGATGTGACTCCTTATATCTGGTGACCTCTGAATGGAATTGGAAAGGTCGGGGCACCTGAGTGGCTCAGTTGGTTAATTGTCTGATTCTTGATTTTGGCTCAAGTTGTGACCTTAGGGTTGTGAAATTGAGTGTGGAGCCTGCTTAAGATCCTCTCTCTCTCTCCCACTCCCTCTGCCTCTCTCCCCACCTCTCTCTCCCTCTCTAAAAAAAAAAAAGAAAAGAAAGATTGGAAAGGTGATCACTACCAGCTCCTCATATAAAATAGTGGTGTAGATACCACCTCAAACCCATTAGGATGGCTATTATTAAAAAATTAAATTTTTTAAAACCAGAAAATAGCACATTTAGGCAAGGATGTAGAATAATTGGACCCCCTGTGCATTGCTGGTAGGAATGTTAAGTGGTGCAGCCACTGTGGAAGACAGTTTGGTAGTTCCTTAGAAAGCGAAACACAGAGTTACCATATGATTCAGCAGTTCCACTTCTCTGTATGTACCCAAAAGAATTGAAGGCAGAGACGCAGGTACTTGTATACCAGCAGGCACGGAAGCATTACTGACAACCAACCGAAAGGTAGAAACAACCTAAATGCCCATTGGCCAATTAATGGATAAACAATATGTGGTATGTACATAACAAGAAAATACTATTCAGCCTTAAAAAGGGAATGAGACTCTGACTAAGACCTCGAGGAAATCTGACAGTGGTGCTAATAGAAACATTTCAGGCAAGGCAAGCAGTTCCGTACTTTAAGTGGCTGTGACGGCCTGGGGACCACACTGCCCCTTCCGAGAGGCAAGAAGCCTGTGGGAGTCTGGTTAGCTCTTTGAGCTGGTCCTTGCTTTTCCCTGCTCTGTCCCAGATCAGAGAGGAGTGAGCTCCGGCAGGTTTCCAAGGCGCCTGGGCAATAGGAAGCCACGGGGAAAGACGGGGAGATTTGCGGGGAGAGCAAGCAGTGAGTCTGAGTGTACGTGTCATGTGACCAAACAGAGCCCAGATCTGCAGATCAGTCATTTTGAAACTATTCGTGATATTTCTTTCGTAAGTGCATTTAGTCTGCTGCAGATGCAGTTTTGTTGTTTTTTTTTTTTTTTTTGGCCTTTCTAAGATTTCAGCCGATAACAGAACTATTTAAAGACTAAATGGAGACAGTTTTCAGCATCTTTGGCAAAATTCTCTTAAATGAATTCTTGTCGGATAGACCTCCTTCAAGATTATAATTGTGTGGTAAAATTAAATTAAACGGGTTTTACACTCTTGGCAAAAATCTCTTAAATGAATTCTTGTCAGATCAAGCTCTTTAAAGATTATAATTGTGTGCTAAAATTAAGCTTCACAGGTTTGACACTTCTGTAGTTTGATAGGCGTCTGCGTGAGCATGTTGGCCTACCCCTGATGAAGGCAGCTCCTCGCGCAGGCCTCAGCAGCTAGAGCACAAGCTTTGAGTTCTGATTCCTGTTCCCGGCTGTGTCCGATGATCTGTGGGCCATGAACGAGTGCCTGTTACTTCTGAATTTCTGTTACTCCACCTTTTCAAGGTGGATGATTCTGCTGCCCACTTCAGCCCAATATATGTAATGTCTTCTTTCATTAATGGGCTCACAGAAGAAGCAGAAGATGAAGAGTACGTAGAAATTCAGATCTAGAAAGAGGAAATAGTATTGGCCCAGATGCTGGGTGGTCATCTTTCTGGCAGCGAGATCCTCTATAGCGGACGGTGATGGCATGTTGAGCAAGCCCGCAGCCTCGGTCCAAACCAGCTGTCAGACCAGCCAACCACCCATTGCCTCCCACTTTGGCTTAAGTAACTATAACTTCCACATCCTCTAATTTTCCCTGCTAAAATCCTTGATGTGTCCCTTCAAAAGATTTTCTCATTTGTGGTAGAGTTCCCAGCTTTCGTTTTTAATTAAAAAGTAAACGCTCTTCGGAGAAAATGTGGAAAATACAGAGAAGCACCAAGCACCAAGCGTAGTCCAGTTACACAGTTAGCATTTGGGTATGTAGACATCCAGTCTTTTTTGGTTTAGATAGACATATGATCTTTTTTTTTTTAATATCCTACAGTACATACTGTTTTATAACAGCTTATTTTACTCAGCTGGGGATCATGGCTAAAAATAAGCTATAGCCAACATTTTTCTATGGCATCGTGTTTTCTACTATATAATTTCTGATGCCTGTGTAGTTTTCCATAGTGTGGATATACCATAATTTATTTAAGAAATTAGAAGTTTTAAGAAAAGATCTGTAGTCGAGCAGCTAAAGCCATCCCCTTAAAGGTTATTGTAACACATAAAAACTGTCCACCAAGCTCTTTGACACACACAGATCCTGGAAGGAATGATTTTTTTGTGTGAAATGGTTATAGCTGTCAATCATTTATCCCTGATGTCCTGGTTTCTGTGCTCTCTGTAGGTTGTTAGGGGGTGATTATGGATTCCTGTCAAATGAGATGTGTACTATGTATTCAACATGAGGCAGTTTGTGTTTTTCTGTCTGTTGCTCTCCCGTCGGAGGAGGTTAAGCAAATCTAAGTGAGCCAAAGGGAAATGGGATAGGCATCCAGGGCTGGAAGCCCACCGCACTGCAGACCTGCCCAAGGCCCAAAGATCCCCACACAAGCAGATTAGACTTCTACATAAATACATTTGTCTTGATTGTCACATTCCACCCAGGGTTACACCTACATGCATAAAAACGCCTCCAAGCCTGTTTTTCAAAGCTGTTTGCCTCCCCTGTTGCTTTTTAACCACCCGGCTCAAAGGCATTTTTTGTGTTATATCTATCAAAGATGATTAAGGGGCTGGGAGAGTTGATATATAAGGACAGACTAAGAAAACTAAATATTTACAGCTTGACTGAGTGACAGCCACAGAGAAGATGCTAGAACTGTCTGCTGGGCTCAAATCAAAGAGGAGACATTGTTTTGCTTTTCCCAGTAACTTGATTTTAGGGATATCTAAATTCAGGGAAAGTTTTCTGAGGGTGACATCATTTATGCTAATTCGATCATTGTGTCAGTTAGAAATTGCATTTAGCTGCTGGTAGCCGAAGCTTGGAATAGCAGTGGCTGAAACAAATAGTTTTATTGTCCCTCCTGTGACATGAAGCCCGGAAGCGTATTGTCTCGGAGACTGCTGTGTAGTTCCGTGGTGGCATTGGGACACCCATGCTCTCCTAATCATTGGCTCCAGTATTGACAGCATTATTTTCGTACTCAAGGTCACCTGATGTTTGAGGAAGCACTGTTGCAGCTTCACATGCTGTGACTGCATTCCAGAAAGGCAGGGGGCACAAAAGGTCCCTGCCAGCTGAGACTGCTTATAAGGGCTTTCTTGGAAGCCCACTTACTGATTTTGGTTTATAGCTCATTGACCACCATATCTGCAAGAAGGGCTAGGAATTGAGTAGGGTGTTTTGCTTTGTTTTGTTTTGTTTTGTTTTGTTTTTAAACATGGCTGACCTCAACAATCCCAGGGTCCTTTGCCTAAGAAGGCATGGGATGATGGATACTGGCCAGGTAACTAGTGGTTCCTATCACTATCATATCTCTTGAAGATTCTGGAAATCTGGCCTCCTAAGACATGGTGACATTTGCTGTGATGTTACAAGGTTCCATTTGTAAAACTAGCCCTTGAGATCTAATTTACTTACTTGTGATCATTCATCTATTTCAATTCATTCATCATAGCCTTACCCTGGGCTGACGCCAAATAAACCAGCCATCTCAACAGACTGTAGAGTGATAACTACAGCTTGTTAGCTTTCACCAAGTTGCACTGGGTCATGCACCTCACATCCCCTGAATGATTGTTTCAAAATCCTCCCAAGGGGGGTGGGGTGTGGAGAAAGATGAAAAAAGACTCACCCGTGGGGGATCACTGTACCCTTCTGTCTACTTTTGGAATTACTGAAATTGTCCCAGTAAAGGTTTTTAAAACCCCCTCCAATGTTTACATTACTTCATCTGAGGTCAGCACTCTCACCCCCAGCTAACGATGCTGAGAGAGGTAAAGCCGAGTCCCACAGTAAATGGCAGTTAGGATTCAGCGCCAGGTTTGTGTAACTTTGAAGCCTGTGCTCTAAGCCTTAGTACTCAAAGAAAGTGTGCTTCCCAGACAGTATCTGAAACTGGAGATGCAGACTTTTGGGTTCCACCCCGAGACCTTTTACAAGACCGGAAGTATGCACACTTCCGGTTCCTGCACTGAGTCTCTGTTGCCTCCGTGACCCCAGCTTACCCAACTCAGTCAATCGAGTATGACTTTTCCTTAGAAAAATGTAACCCTGCGTTGAAATGAGAAGCCTCATGGTGAGTCACTACTTGGTAGCGTAAACATTTTTTAGTAAGTTTTTAATTCACAGCCGTTGTTTCTTTCCACGTGGAGCGTCTGCTATCGTGCGGGCACTAAACACCGGTGTGTCCATTAAGCCTCGTCCTGACTGTCAGCTGTTACTGATCACTGCGGGCTTGAAACGTAATATGGTTTTGCTACTTAAATAAAGCCTTTGCCTCTGCTCCCTTAAGGTGTTCTGAGTTTTAAGAAGCTTTGGGACTTAGAACTCTCCAGGTGCCTGTTCCAACCTTTACCAGTAGCCGCTGGGCTTCCCCACCTGCATGGAACTTTCCCTAAAAGACGAGATTTTTCTCCCTAGCATCCTCAGTTGTCTTCTGTCATTTCAGCCCTCTGTCTTTCTGAAAGAAAGGGCGCTGTGGGAATTAGATGGAGTCCCAGCTCTGCCACTCATGTGTCATGGGGGCACAACGGTTCACCTTCTGAGCCTCCATTTCTGCCTCTCGGGGCCCTTCCGACTCCCTCTTCCTGTGACCCCACAGAACTTGATTTTTCAGCGCCCCCCCCAAAACATTATGAACATGCTGGGTTGTGTGCGAAGACCATCTGACTGTGTTTTTCTAGTCAGTAAAAGGATCCAGCCTTGGTTTTTATTGGTCTCTCTTTTCGAATAGTACAAACCTAATGCCTCGTAGTTTGCTTCAGATCCTTTTACAAGTCAATGAGTGAATGAATGAGGTCTGTCATATCTCAACTATAATCTGCTCTCTTCAAGAGACTGGACCCTCTTTGCTTTTGAACATTTTAAAACGTTTTCTAGCTGGTCAACTTGGTGGTTTTATTTATGCCCATAACCTTCAAACCATGTACATTTTTTCACACCCTAAGCTATTGGCCAACGTCCATAGCAGAAGAGGCAAGAAAAAAACCCACGAGAGAACGGGCATCAAAGCCATTCCCAGGGACCATCACTGTCTAGGTGAGGCCCATGCTGGCTCCTGTTGAAGGTATGAGCATCAGGGAAACTTCATTCTTCTAAGAACTGTCCTTCTCCTACTAGAATAATTTTAAGCAGGTATATGATCGTTTTCTCACAACAGTAAACCTAGTAAAGATAGCATGCTATGAAATACTGACAAATAACCACTGTGCTAGACCTGCCTAAAACAGTATTGCCCACCTCTGTCTTTTCCGTGCTGTATGTGAAATATGTTTCTGATTTGTTTCTCAGGGCAGCCTTTGGCAAGGAGTCGGAAGTTCTTATTGGGAACCTGGGTGATAAGTTAATCCCTCCGCAAGACATCCTCCGTGATGTCAGTGACCTCAAAGCTTTGGCCAACATGCATGAAAGCCTGGAGTGGCTAGCAGGTCGAACAAAGTCAGCTTTCTCCAATCTTTCTACATCCCAGAGTAAGTATCTATTATGGTGGCAGTTGTGGGGACAGCGGAAGGAACTAGACTGAGTAGTTTCATTTGAAACGCGGGTGCGTATACATGTCCCCATATGAGGGGATGTCCAGGTTGTCAGAAGGTCCGTGCTAGATCCATGCAAGAATTCTGCTTGGGCTACGCCTCTCATAGTTTGTGATTCCACTGAAGGAAGTAATCTCGGTTTCCCTGGGTGGGGCATGGAAAGCCAAAAAAGGTTCACGTTCACATAGCTTGATATTAAACCTTCGAAACATAAAATCGTGGAAGAACACAGTGGTTGTGTCTCCAGAACAGAAAACAGTACCTTTGTCCTCCTTACAGCTTCTCAAGGATAGGAACTGTCTCAGAGCTGAGCACACGGCTGGTGGTTTCACTGTAACTGCCGTAAAGCTAATGAAAAAGTGTCTAACGAGAATAATAGAAGTGACAAAGGTGCTAGAAAATAGACAATGAGAAAAACAGTGATTCCCGAAAAGGAATGGTTGAGAGATAACTTACAGAATTCAAGGAAAGGAAGAGATAGGATATGAAATAAAAATGGGAAACTTTTTTCTATTGAGGGCCAATGACTCCGAGAAAAAGAATTTGAAAACTTTAGGGCACATACACTTTATTCACTAGCGATAAAATAAATACTTTGGGGCACATTAAAAGCATGAGTTCAGAAGTATGTGTTAGGCTGTTAAAATAGAAGCAAAGAAAAAACGTTAGGAAGAAGGAATAAAGGAGCTGACAGATCTGAATGCATAAATAAACAGCAGGAGAAAGTAAAATAACAGCAATAACGTGAGAGAAACAGACTCAGCTTTGAACTTAATATTAGAGTTAACTGTTAGGAGATAATTAGAAGGAAAAAGCCCGCATTGTTTGGACTGTGAACTTCAGAGTAAGTTATTTATTATCATTGTCTTTTGAAAAGTCGTGATTTTGGTAACCACGCTTCCAGCCTCGAGATGGAAGCCGTGGGGATGAAACTCACAGGGGTAAATTCTTCCCTGAAATACGTGCCCCCTAGAGGCTCAGGATCCCTTGAATGCTCCCTGCTAAACCCGCCTGGTGCTGATTATGTCGCTGTCCTAAAGCTCAGTAGTGGATGGGGAAGATGGACAGAAGGAAGGGGGCTTTTGAGCGAGATTATATACTCTGCTTAAGAAGTCTTCTTGAAATACTACTTTTCATTTATACTTTTATTTTTATGCTTCTTATTTAACCGTACTTTTTGTCTGAGGCTAAAATTACACATTATTTAGTCTCTGAATCTGTAAGAATAGGGTAGTTTGGGCGCAGCGTGGGGCCTGAGCAGCTCTTCGTCAGGAGATATCCTTGAAAGGCCCTCAACTTTCTAATCCTGTCAGGATCAGGCAGTCTGTCACAAGCAGTAGTCTAAATTACCCAGTTTATCCCAGCCCCACCCCACTGCACCAAAAATAAAAGTCAGAGCTAATTCCCCTTCTGCTAATTGCCAAATAAACAGTTCTGGTAAAGGGGTCACATGCTGCTTTTCCCGGTTTCCTTTGATCCCTACAAATGCAGGACTGCTTGGGGTCAGTTGACTGGGAAGGGGTCCTTTCGTTTGGTAGGCCATCGACATCTGATATTTAATAATGCAGTCTCTTATTTCCAGTGGCTCAGCATTCCAGACTTCTGTTCTGCCCATTTGAAAAGGGTTTTGCAAAGCAAAACAGTCCGTAACCTCTACAGCCAGCCCCTGAATGATTCACACTGGCTAACCTGACATCAGCTGTTTTCAAAAAGAGAAAGATGTTCTCTGAGTTATGCTCAACTTTGTAATTGAACGATATACCTGTTGTGTTCATGTCACTGAGAGTACCCAGTACACTTGATGTCTAATTCTTGTCTTTAATCATCTCTGTTATTCTGACAAAGATCTCTTCTACCACACCCGTTAATACTTTGTCTCCTGTGTTCAGTTCCATTTTATAATATAAGTTGTACTCTCTCAGTTCTTTTCAGGGTGATTATTCCACCCAGTGAGTGATTTAAGTGACTGTCAGCATTTTGACGATCAGAACCAAACCCAAGTGAACTGTAATCACTACTTATGTTGTCTTTGCTAAAACAAAGCATTTAGCGAACCTGGTTTATTCTGCTAACAACAAGCCTGGCTCACCCGCACTCATCTGTTCTTTGAATTCCCAGGAGAGATGCCCATTGATGTTTATAATTTGAGCAAAGCAGGGAATTCTCTGATAATGGGTTACTTTGATTGCTCCATGTCAGTGAGACTCTAGAAAGGGAAAAAGGGGTAGCTCTTTATTATTCCTTTGAAAAGTGAACCAAATGATTACCTCAACAAAAGTTTCCAAATCTGGAGACTAGGTAGCATGAAGAAAATGCCAGCCTTTTATCTAGCACTCAGGGATACTCAGCAGGATGGGAAGAGATCCAGAAAAGAAGATTTCAGTTCATTTCTTGCTCCACATTCTGTAAACTATTTGGTAAATACGCGGCTTTGATAGAATGACAAAGCTAGTAGTGTTGATGGAGTAGAGGAAATTTGCAGAAAATTATTTTCATAGTAGAATATCTCTCCAGACATTACAGCAGGACTGCCATCCACCCAAAACATGTCATGTCACACAGAACAGAGTACTGCATTTTAGTGGCAGGGCATGGTCGCCCATTTGTCCGAGAGGTGAAAGCTGACCATTTCTTCAAAGATAATTTTTCTATTTCTTTTAGTGTTTGCCTCAATGTCACTCTGTCTCTTCGTGCTTAAAAGGGTCCTCTCACCTCAAAGAGGTCCTGATTACATCAAAGGCACTGCTCTTACTTTCATCCTCCTGCAGTTTTTGGTTCCTGCTCCATTTCTTCTGGTATCATCCCCCACCACCCTCATCTTCCCTCGTACCTGTTCTGCTTAGGATTCTTTCCATTGAAAGAAACAGACCAGTGGAAGGGAAAATAATTCATGGACTCATAAAACTGGTAAATCAAAGGCTTCGGGTGTGGCTGGATCCAGGTTTACAAGATAGCATCCTGTCACAGACATGCTTACACACCTCCGCATGCTCTCTTACGCATTCTCTCTCTCTCTCCCTGCCCTTCTTGCCTCCCTTCCTCTGTCTCTTGGCATTTTCTCTTTATTGCTTTCCATCTCAGGCAAGCACTTTCCTTATGTCAACATCCTTGGCCACCAGCAGCCCCAGGATTATTTGATCCCGGACAAAAAAAAAAAAAAAAAAAAGAACATCTTTTCCAAGAGCTCCAGAAACAATTCCAGAAAGGCCTTGGATTGACCCAGCTTGACCTTCTCTCATGGGTTCTACCTGATTCTCTTTGTATAAGCCTTGTTTCCTGACTCTGTTTTTCTCCCCATCTGCAACTCAGTCTCTGTCTCCCGCTCCCCCTTCTAGAACTCCTTTATGTTCAGGACATGGTTTCAGTGCAAAGAAGTTGAGCAGGATCATATTTAGCATTGGGCATTCAGGATCTAGGTTTATACATATTTTCCCCCATGGATCACAATTTCAACCTTGTAGTACAGACTGAAGGTAGCATCTGCCCTTTGTACTATCTGCTGTGTTTAAGAATCCTAAACAAAGACACTGAGATGAACTGTTCCCTTAAGAAATTTCTCAGCAAATGTGACCTACATAAAAATTGTTGGAGTGTATTCAATTTGAACATTAATTGTTTTCTTTTGTAGTGTATCCTTTTGTTTTAGATATGTGTGGCTTTTAAAAATAGACTACAGAGAAGTGGAGGGTTCAAGGGCTTATTTTGTCTGCATTGCTTCCTCAGGAGGCCTCCTCTCTGTCTTGGATCCTGTAAAAAAATCTCCAGGATTAGAGATCCTAAAACCTCCTTGATTACATATTCTGCTCTTTAAGTAACCTTACCATCTGGGAGGTCATTTATTTTTTCTTTCTTTTGTCTTCTTTTCTTTCTTTCTTTCAAAAGTCCCTTTGCTTCAGTCTAACCCTCTTTCTTCTGCCTGTTCTTCAGAAATCAGATGTTGAATATTTTCTCCATAAAATACAAGACGTATCTGAAAATACTTCCCTGGCTTCTACCTGCCCATCTCTAGATATTGAAGACATCTGGCCTGACAGTCCCAGTCTCTGAATCAAGGGCAACCAAACATGCAGAATTAGGAGCCCAGAGCAGGCCCAAGTTCACTCACACTCTCTTGGTTGGTGAACTTGGCTGTTTGTGAATGTGGGCCCTACCATGGGTTCCTTTGACCCAGGCTATCCACCACTGCTCGCAGTTCCCATGACTGGATTTCTTGCTGAGCCCACATGCACAGATGATAAGCAATAAAATATCATACCGTAGGCTTTTCCAGTCTGAGAAACCAAAGGTTAAAACATTCCTCTAACCTCCAGGGTGAGTAAATGTCACAATTTTGGTTTCTGGAATTGGTTCAGGAATTGTAGTATTAGTTTTACAATTATTTATCTACTTTTTTATTATAAAAATACATAATACTAAATATACCATCTTAGCCATTTTTTAAAGATTTGTTAATTTATTTGAGAAAGAGAGTGAGTGCATGCACCAGTGGGGGGAAGGTCAGAGAGAGAGAGAGAGAAAGAGTCTTCAAGCAGACTCCATGCTTAGTATGGAGCCCGGGGGGGAGGGGGGGGCCTCGATCCCACGACCCATGAGATCATGACCTGAGCCAAAACCAAAAATCAGTTGCTTAATCCACTGAGCCACCCAGGTGCCCCCATCTTAACCATTTTTGAGTGTACAGTATTGTAGTATTAAATATATTATTGTGCAGCAGATCTCTAGAACTTTTTCATCTCGCACAACTGAAACTCTATACCCACTGAACAATTCTCCATTTCCTCTCCCTCCTCGCCCTGGGTAACCACATTCCACTTCCTGTTTCTATGAGTTTGATTTTAGATACCCTTATATATGTGGAATCAAACAGTATTTCTCTTCTAGTGACTGGCTTATTTCACTTAGCATCATGTCTTCAAGGTTCATCCATGGTGAAGCATGTGACAGGATTTCCTTTTTTATGGCTGTATAATATTGCATTGTATGTATCTACCACCTTTTTTTTAATCCATTCATCTCTCAGTAGACATTTGGGTTGTTTCTACCTCTTGACTGTTGTGAAGAGTGCTGCCATGAATATGCGTGTGCAAATTATACTTCTTTCTTTTTTTTTTTTTAAAGATCTTATTTATTTATTTGAGAGAGCGAGAATGAGAGCGAGAGAGAGCACATGAGAGGGGGGAGGGTCAGAGGGAGAAGCAGACTCCCCGCTGAGCAGGGAGCCCGATGTGGGACTCGATCCCGGGACTCCAGGACCATGACCTGAGCCGAAGGCAGTCGCTTAACCAACTGAGCCACCCAGGCACCCCTATACTTCTTTCTTAAAGTGGAATTATTGCTAGGGATCTTAGAAATCATCTGGTCCAACTCAGTTATTTTGCCCATGAGGAAATTAAGGCTTCAGAATGGTCACACTGCATGTCTATGCCTGAGCTGGTATGGAAGCAGGTCTTCAAATTCCCAGTTTAATTTTCTCTCCACTACATCACTGTCTTGACCAGGACCAAGATTTAGTACTGGCAGTGCTAGGGGGGCCATTAATGCCGTATTTCTATTAAACCACCCAGGAGGGTCATCATATTTTTTAATGCAAGTGCTTTAATACCAACACTGAACCTGTGATCGTTTCTGACCATCATTGCCGGTGTATAACCAGAATTTCTATTCCTTAAATTTACAGGGTTTTTGCACATATCCCTTTTGAATTTCATCATTGTTGAGAACAGTACATTTCTCAAATTTGTCACTCTGTTTTTGTTCTACAAGTATTTGCTAACTTAGAAACTCTGTCTTGTTGCCGTATTGTGTAATAAATTCTAGCTACTACACTGTCCTATACAGTAGCCACTACCCTTGGGTGGCTATTTAAATTTAAATTAAATAAAACTAAAAATTCAGCTCCTCAGTCACACTAGCCACATTGACAGCAATGCAGTGTTTCCCAAACTTAGCAGTGAATTCTCTCTCTGCAGAACATCTTCTAGGACTTTGCTTCCGTGGAACGACTTCTGGGAAACACTGTCCTGTGCTATATTTATATAATTTGTTTAGAATCTTTGATTTCTCCCTGCACAGTCAGGCACAGGACAGGACAGATGTTTTTGCTATTGCAGGAATGTAATTTCATATAATTGGCAAATTTGCACACCATCAGATGATTTCTGTTGCAATTTGGTTGATTATTTGATTTGTTCAATCATTTTTAGAAATGTTCGAGTCAACCAATATAAAATGACTATGGTTTCCTTTTTGCTTGTTTCAAACATGGCTGCGATACTGACACTTCTCCAGTCACTGTGCACCTTCCTCACAGTTAGCAAAGACTCAAATAGAATTCCACACCTCAGTTCATTGTCAAATGCTAATATGTCCATTGTGGGGGTCCACAAAAAAATTGATTTTTTTATTAGAATTTTTATTGTGGAATAGTTGTAGATTCGGAGTAAAGTTGCAAAGATGGTACAGAGTTTCCATGTGTATATCACACCCAGTTTCCCCCTACTGTTAACATCTTATATTAATAGGGTAACATTCATCACAACTAATGAACCAATATTGATACATTGCTATTAACTAATGTCTTGTCTTTATTAGAATTTTCTTCGTTTTTACCTGATGTTCTTCTTCTGTTCCAGGATCCCATCTAGGATATCATAATGTATTTAGGCATTATATCTCTTCTTTAAGTTCATCTGGGCTGTGGCAGCTTCCTAGACTTTCTTCCTTTTTGATGACCTTGACAGTTTAGAGGAAAACTGGTTGGGTATTTTGCAGAATGTCCTTCAATATGGGTTTGCCTAATGTCTTCTCATGATTAGACTGGACTTACGGGTTTTGGAAAGGAAAACCACAGAGATAAAGTGCTATTCTCACCTATTCGTTTCAAGAGTAACTCCTATCAATGTGACTTATCACTGATGATGTTCTGGGATTGATTTTTATGCCTCCAATTCATGTAGCCCTCTCCAGACAGTTCCTTCTGAATTCTGGAGCGACTTTCCATTTTTCCACCACAAATTGCTTTGTGTGTTTATCTTTCTAGTGACTATTTTTTAACATGATGAATGCATCTCTTATAAGCCCAATGTTTGGACAAGTTGAATAGCTGCTAAAGAAAATAGTTGTCTACCTTAAACAATTATGCAGTTGATATAGATTCTATAATCTTAAGAGTCTGAGAGTCTCTGTGTGGGAGGAGCTGTTTTTATCTACGCTGAGCCCCTTGATGAGGGCCTACAGCTACTTCTTAGTTGCCATATGTGCTAAACACTCCTTAAAAATGTATACAATCGTATTTCAGACAAAGCCATGCTGAGATTAAAAGAGTTATCTGAATTTTCTTTACTAAAAAAATCAACGTAAAATGCTGACTCCAGGCCTGTGTATGAGTGAGACTTGCTTCCTGGGAAATGTTGAGTAGCAATTCTCAAAGTTGGCTACCCATCAGTTGTAATCAGTTGGGATTTTTTATAATCCTGATGCTGGGCCCCACTGTCAGAGATTTCCATTTAATTGTTCCAACATGTGGCCTGGGCATCTCCAAACCAATCAGATCAGAGGTTGAGAACCACTGTTTTAAAGGATCGGTTCACATCCTTGGCTTATATTAGAATCACCTGTGGAGCTTTCACTCAGCCCTCTGGGGGAGAGGCCTAGACCACTGTGCTTTTTATTATCTCCCCAGGTGACGCAACAAATAGCCAAGATGAAGAAGCACAGATCAGGAGCCCCCCTAGTGTCTTTAGTCTCTCTTCGTCTTCTGTTGGGGAAATTATTTTTGGTTATTTTGCCAGTTCTTCTATTCTCAAAAGCTTGGGATTAACATGACTTCCTATCTTCTGGACAAGAACACCAGGCACAAAATGTTATACTTTGAGTCTATGCCAGAGTCAGGACAACAACCCACTTCTCCTTAGCAGTTTTTTAGTTAGTCAAACTGTGTCTCAAATTTGGTTAAAAATAAAAACATTCCTCTTACCCTTCTCAAGCCAGCCAAATGAGAAAGGCACAAGGAATCCTTGTCCCCCTTAATACAAAAGGCTGCAATTCCCAAACCAATTGAATGAATGCAGAATTGTGTACAGGTCGATTGTATCACTGAAATTAAGGATGGAACAGGTCCAGGTGTCTATATACTGCCATCCCTCACGTGCGTGGTTTTGTGGCATACCAGGAGGCCTTTATTCGTTGCCTGCTGTAATTTATCATTTTCTAGAAGATGGAATATGAATTCTCCCATACTAGAGCGCACTGTCAAGGACTTTCTCTGCTTTACCGGTAAATGAAAGATAAAATGAAGACCCCTCCACACACACACACCCCTACCGCTGTATGTTTTTCTGCCTTGACGCAAATGTGAATAAGAATGTCCCTAGGCAAGATCTCATGGGACACTGTCCTGTTTCAGCTTTGCATTTGTCAAACTATTAAGCCAGATTTTTCCCTGTCATAATTTCATCTGATTATTTTTAATTAAAACTCCACACGTGGTAATTCCTCTCTTGCTGCAGTATTTACAAGTTTCAAATATTTGTAGACTGTTATCAGACAGCTCCCCATCAGGTATTCCTTAGCACGACTGTGCAGATTTAGTTGCTCTAATCATCTTTCCGAGGTTAGGCTTTCTAGGCCATCATCACTTTTTGGTCTTACTGGTGGTCATTTTCTTCCCTGTCCTTCTGTGGCTTCACTCTTACCATGCTCCTTCCTCTGTTGGTGACACTGTCCCGTTCACTGCTTTGGTTAATTTCATGAGCGTGCTGCTTTTTTCTTTTTTTAAGATTTTATTTATTGATTTTGAGAGAGAAAGAATACATGAGTGGGGAGAGGGACCGAGGAAGAGGGAGAGAGAGAATCTCAAGCAGACTTCACGCTGAGCATGGAGCCTGACGCGGGGCTCGATCCCACAACTGTGAGATCATGACCAGAGCTGAAATCAAGAGTTGGATGTTTAACCAACTGACCCACCAGGTGCCCCTCATGATCATGCTTTTTACTGAGAAAATTAAATTACCACTGGTCTTAGCATCTCCTTCATGAGTTTCCTGCCCACTGTCCAACTCTGAATTTATTTTGATCTTACTTAATTGACGCTACTTGTACTTTTGTATGAGATTTTATCACTTTTTAAAATAATGTCCAAGTATGTTCCCATGTTGTACCCAGTTTCACAACTAATCATATGTTTTGTAGGAGTAAAAAACACCAAATGATAATCTTATGACGATTCCATTTTGTTCATTTTCAGTCTTAATTGTACTCTGTTATTTATAAACTGATTGAAATTAATCTTAAGAAGGAATTGGCGTGGAAAGTCCCTGTGCTCAGGGTATTCACCTGATTCCTAGGACTCTCTTGAAACCCTGTTGTTACTAACAGTAGAGATGCTGGTGGTTCTCTCGTTTTATAAGGAAGACTATCTGGACCGCTCTAACTCTTTCTCCATACTGGTGCATTATGCACTATTATTGCTGATTATCATCCCAGCTTCAGGCTGTCCCGTGTTGCTTTGCTTTTAGTACATTTTAAATACTGATACACAATGGTTACTTCTCTTCTTAAACATTTCTATTCTGTTTTTTCCCTTTCCTCTCATTGAGTGCCCTCACATGGCTCCTAAATCAGGGTCATTTTTGCCTCTCCCTGAATATCTATGATGCTCTTTTAATCCACAGACTCTCTCCCATACTTTTCCTGGTCTAGGAGGCAGGCATACAGCACCTATGTGACTTTGCAGTCAGATCCACTTGGAGACACGTGAAGCAAGTTACTATGTTACCATAGGGAAATTATTTAGCCTTTCCGAATAGCCTTCTCTAAATAGGTCTCTTTACCTGTTAAATAGAAACAGTGATACAAACTTATAGGGTTCCTGTAACCATTAAGAGGGACAATGAACTTGGGAGTTGTTAGCAGTGTGTGCTGCACAGCACAGGGACTCAGGATGGGCCTCCCGGGGTTCCTACTCTCAGCCGTCTCACTAGAGCTCGCTCTCATTGCTCTCCTCCCTTAGTGCTGGGTCTTGACCTTCCTCCCACCCCTTTGGGCTTCTCTTTGATCGCAAGTCCTGTGGTTGCTTTTCAAACTCTAACATCTGTGCTCCTGAATCATTTCTAGTAAATCATGGCTCTCACTGCACAGAGTTCCCCAGTGTTTCAGAGGTCACGGGAATGTGTCTGAGAATGGACCTGCATCTGAGAGTCACCTCTGTGTTACAAGTGCCCATCTGAGAAGCCAAAGTTGAATCGCCAAAAGATACCCTTTTTTTCTTCAAAACTATGAAAAGAGGGCTCAGTTATTATTTAAAGACAGAATCGAAAACAATTCCCTTCCTGTCAGTCAGCTGGTCATCTGTAGAGTTCATTGTCCTGTCCTGAGGACTGATTAGAAAGCAGTACACAACCTCCCTCAGCAAAGAGGTGACTATCAATTGTGAAGCTACAGAAACCTAGTGCTGTGGGCATTTCAACATAGTTATGGAGCTCTAAGTACCTGTCCATAAAGAATTATGTGGCTGTTCCTCTGAAAACGCCAACGTTTTTATCCATAAGGGAAATATTTTATTAAAATATGGTAATATCATGGATACTTAAGTATGGTGGCTGGGAGCGTCCAGCTGAACAATTATATCTGCAAACAAAACTATAACAAGGCAACAGGAAGAAGAAATAAAACTGAAAATCTTTGGTTAAGTGTGGAGGCCAGAAGAGGTTGGAAAACAAGAGAGGGCTCTTAAATGGCATGCTGAGGAGTCAGACTGAGTAAAATAGTGCAGATGCGGGATTACCTGAGCCGACACCAAGCTGAGGTGAGGAGGAGTAGCTCTATTTAGGGCAGTAGGAGTTGAGCAAAAAAATCTCAGGGGACTGATTTGGCTGCCAAATAACAGAAGCCTCTTACAGTGAGAATAGAGTGAAAGATTGTACCTGAAGGCATGGATTGTACTATTAAATCTAAGCTCTTATCTAGAGAAGCCCTGAGGTAGTTGGGTGCTTTAAAACTTGAGATAAGCCCGCTAACCATGACTTAGTGAACTCCTCACTAGAAAAAGAGTGTGTCTTTTAATTTCTTCACCCATGAAACTAAGTTTAGGGATGCCACAAAGCACAGTGGGTAGGAGAGACGAATCCTGATGGGGAAAAAACAAAGAGGATAGAGGGCTGGCCCAGATTTAATGGAAGAAATTACCATCTGTGGAGACTGAGTTTAGAAAAATGCTCTAAATGTAAACTGGATATGCTTTTTCAGACAGCTTACTTATTAATCAGTAGTGCATAAGGACCCTTTCCAGACTTCCAGCCCCAGTCAAGTGTAGCAGCTGGGCACTGTGTGCGAATCATGTGTGCACACAACAGTCCCACAGGGGCGTCACCATGACCATAGCGGACTCAGTGTTTAGATTGCATTTCCGTATTTTCAAGTTCCTTTGTAATCATTCATTCTTAATCCCTTATCCCTGCCTCAGGCTAGTTGACAGGCCAGCCTTCATTCTCTCAGTCTTACAAAGCATGATCATGAAACAGAAATATGACCTTTGCCCAAGGTCAAAATGCGACGTTGACAAAATCTAGACTAAAACCTGACTGATTGTCAGAGCGCAGACCACAGTGTCTAGAAAAACAACATAATCACCTGTTACTGGTGTGCCTCTGTTTCCCCCCGGGGGTAATGCGCTTCTTCAGCTGTCTCCCAAAATTACAGCAAGATAAATGTGATGCTGCATCCCTGGCATGAATGGCATTGAGTAAGCTTTAAAAGGGGGTATGGGTCGGAGCGCCTGGGTGGCTCAGTCGTGTGAGCATCCGACTTGATCTCATCTCAGGTCTTGATCTCAGGGTTGTGAGTTCAAGCCCCACACTGGGCTCCACGGTGGGTGTAGAGCCTACTTAAATTAAAAAAATAGTAATAATAAAAGGGGACATGGAGGTAAGTGATCTTGACATTCCACCCATTTTAAGAAGCTGAAGCTTAAAAGCTGTACCGCCTCCCCTCCCCCATCCACAACGAGGATCTATTTTGGAACCAAATTTTTGTAGTTATGTATTTATGGAAAAGTTTTTTTACTTTATTGTCCTAAATTCAATACCATAAATGTGTATCTGGTATTATAAATCATACAATAAAAATGTAAAGGCCCTCCTCCTTCATAGGAGATATAGGTACATATCAGGTATAGGTTTCCAAGGCCACAGTGTTGTTTACTAACAGCAGTTAATTCTGTGTACTAACATCTTTGAGCACTGGTCATTGAATCCTGGATGGATTTGACTGGAGTCCTTAACTAACGACTTAATCCAATTTTTACGAAGGGAAGAATAATGAGGACTTTTCTGTACAACTGATGAAAAACCTAAGCGTCTTTCTAGAAACTAAGAATATCTGATCAGATTCTTCAAGGAAGCAAAAATCCTGTAAATGTCAGAAAGATGTCACATGCTGGAAAACCCCTTTGGTCAAATTCATCTAAAGAAGGTACTATTTGTAGGTGACTTTTCCGCAAGTCTGTCAAAAGCTTCTTGCTACAGATAAAAATTCAATAACCTTTCTCTGTGGATGGGCCACAATTATCACTCATTTAAA
Source organism: Eumetopias jubatus (assembly GCF_037043125.1). Classification (NCBI taxonomy): domain Eukaryota; kingdom Metazoa; phylum Chordata; class Mammalia; order Carnivora; family Otariidae; genus Eumetopias; species Eumetopias jubatus. Next base: position 89,555,163 of record NW_028274820.1, read on the forward strand.
AACAGTCCCTCTAATAGAGTATTTTATCATGCTGGACAGTCTCTGCATTGTTCATTATTTAGTGTTTGCTAAGCTGATGGCACTTCCCAGCACTTTTCTTATCTCTACTTCTTCAGAATTGGATTTTACATTTCCGAACCAGTCAGATATGACAAGTCATTTTCTTCCCTCTTGTCTTTTAAGAAACGCAAACTTGATTTCTTTTCTTTTTCTTTTTTTTTTTTTGACAATCACCACTTAAAGATTAAAGTTATTGGAAATGTCTGTATTAAATGGCATTGGGATGTGTCGTGGAGGACTACTGCATTTTAATTGCAGTTGAGGGTTTCCTCTTTTTTATTCTTTTTATTTTCCAGTATGTGTGTATTCTGTATCTCTTTGGAGCCTCATTCTTCTAAAACACACAGCGTAGGGCGAAGATGAGGTATTATGAAGCCTGATGTTATTGGAAGACAAGCCAAGGTATTACCAGAATTATTATATTATAGAACCCCAGTAAAGGTGGTGATAAGCTACGTAAGTGGGTCTCTGTATATAAAGATTGTCTTTATGTGAGAAACTTCCTGAAAGGAAAATGATAAAGTCATTAGCCTAGTACCTGGGGAGAAATGCAAATTCAAACAATATCACTTTCTCTATATAGCTCATTATTGAGAATCTTAACGTTATAAGTCTGAAAAAAATTAGTTCTCTGTGATTCTTAGTGAAGTATTTTTAAAAGAAGCATATACTTTCTGTAAGCTTCGGAACTGATCCGTAACATACAGTTTTAGGTGTTTACCTTTTACTCCAGGTTCTGTGTTGGACACTGTCGTGTAATAGGGCTATTTTCTAATTAAACTAAGCAGCTTCTCTTTATAGTGAGGAATCTCTGGGAGATTGAGGTGAGGCAGGCTGAACAAAGGATCAGAATAAAGTGGTCACGTGTCTTCTTCCTTCATTGGAAATGCTGTGGGTCTAGTGAGGACCTGTCCGTTTCTTCCAAGAGAGTGTCTTACACAATTTTTAGGGCAATATAGAACTTCACTCAAGAACTGTGATGACGAGACTTTGACTTTTTACAGTACAGCCTTTTAAAGAGTGACATCAGGATACTGCAAAAGCGCAGAGAGAAATTCTTACCAAAATATTAATTTTAAGATTTATGTATTATTATTGTAAGCACCAAGACAGAAACAGCATCAGAGTCTCTCTTCATACAGGAATTATGAAGGCCATCCTTTAGGGTCAGCTTTATGAAGAAAAATATTTGCTCAAACTTTACTCAGAGAGAGGAGATGTTCAGAACTTCTGTCATGCCTGCTTCTAAAAGAGGGAGCATGAGGAAAACTCCTTCTTGTTATTTGTTTAAAGGTACCACAGCCCAATTACCACATTTCTCCAGCCAGCAGCCTTGGGGCTTTTCACAGAAATCTTGGAAGTGTGCTAGAGAAACGCCCCCACAAAAGACTGTTGCATATGCTGCTATATCTGCCTCGCTCCGGGAAGCAGAGCATGGGTCACTGACGGACAGATGGCTGCCACACGCACCACCAGTGGCCGGAAACTCTGCCTACAAACAAGTGGGAGCGGTGCTTCTCTTCAACACTGTACCCAGATTTTCTCTTCTCTTGACCCAGCCCTACCCATGGAGTTTTGAGGCAAGACCTACATCTAGTGTTATGCTCCTGCCTTACCCCTGTTCCTCAGCACCAGCATAACTCAACAGACAAGCATGAGCTTGGCCTTAGACAGGCACATTTAATATCATCCATGGGATTATCTGTATTATCAGTTTCTCATAGGATCGAGTCAACTCATGTATGCACAACACCTGACACAGTGCCTAGCAAACCGTGATCTCTCGATCAGTGGTAGGGTTTTTTCCATCTGCTTCTTCTCTTTAAAGCTTGTTTCTCCATTCTTAGTCATCCTGAAGATATGTTATTTCTGACTCTTCATTTTGCTGCCAATATTTGCCCATAGTGCTACTCAGTGTGGAATGCCCAGGTCTGTGTCCAGTTGTTTACCTCCTTCTCCTATCCTACCTGTTGTTAACTGGGCCAGTCTGCCTGAATTTAATTTCACTGTCAAGGGATCTTTGGTGCATTGCATTTTTTTTTTAAGATTTTATTTTTTATTGATTAGAGAGAGTGAGAGAGAGAGCGCAGATGGGGTAGGGTCAGAGGGAGGAGCAGACTCCCTGCTGAGCAGGGAGCCCGATGCGGGACTCGATCCCAGGACCCCAGTATCATGACCTGAGCCGAAGGCAGTCGCTTAACCAACTGAGCCATCCAGGCACCCAAGGTGCATTGCATTTTGAAATTAGACTTTGAGCCCTTACACTTCACAGCCTCCCAAAAGCCCTGTGGCCATGGAACTCAGGCATAGGGTAAAGGGGTATTTATTCAGGGTCACAGCGAGCAAAACTTCAGGTTAAACCTCAGCTCTCAATACGTGACTTTATCTGTAAACGTGCACTTGAGTGTATCAGGGGACATAGAAATGAAGAAGCTCCTGCATGGTGGTTTTAGTAAAAACAGTGACAAAATGACAGGCCATCCAAGCCCAGAGGCCTTTGGGCATCAAGGGCTCCTGTCTGTGTTCAACTGCATTCTCTTTCACATTAGGAATTATAACATGTCTCATTGAGTTGATTGTGCATATGAATTTTTTTTCAGTTAGATGTCTTATAAACTTTTATTTTTTAAAAGCAGAATAACTGTAAACTATTAAATGTCTGAGTAGCCCTGTATATCCCTAGGGTGGCCTATAGGATACCAACACTGCATTAATGCCATATAGAGAGGAATTTTAAAAATAAATAGCTGTATGCATTAATTTAAAACATCTACCATAACTTTAAAGTACTCAGTTTTTTTAAAATTTTTTTAATTTTATTTTATTTTGTTATGTTAACCACCATACATTACATCATTAGTTTTTGATGTAGTGTTCCATGATTCATTGTTTGTGCATAACACCCAGTGCTCCATTCAATATGTGCCCTCTTTAATACCCATCACCAGGCTAACCCATCCCCCCACCCCCCTCCCCTCTAGAACCCTCAGTTTGTTTCTCAGAGTCCATTGTCTCTCATGGTTCATCTCCCCCTCCGATTTCCCCCTCTTCATTTTTCCCTTCCTACTACCTTTTTTTTTTTTTTAACATATGTCTTATTTGTTTCAGAGGTATAGGTCTGTGATTCATCAGTCTTACACATTCACAGCTCTCACCATAGCACATACCCTCCCCAGTGTCTATCACCCAGCCACCCCATCCCTCCCACCCCCCACCACTCCAGCAACCCTCAGTTTGTTTCCTGAGATTAAGAATTCCTCATATCAGTGAGGTCATATGATACATGTCTTTCTCAATTGACTTACTTTGCTTAGCATAATACCCTCTAGTTCCACCCACATCATTGCAAATGGCAAGATTTCATTCCTTTTGATGGCTGCATAATATTCCATTGTGTATATATACCACATCTTCTTTATCCATTCATCTGTCGTTGGACATGTTGGCTCTCTACATAGTTTGGCTATTGTGGACATTGCTGCTATAAACATTGGGGTGAACGTACCCCTTCGGATCACTATATTTGTATCTTTGGGGTAAATACCCAGTAGTGCAATTGCTAGGTTGTAGGGTAGCTCTATTTTCAACTTTTTGAGGAACCTGCACACTGTTTCCCAGAGTGGCTGCACCAGCTTGCATTCCCACCAACAGTGTAGGAGGGTTCCCCTTTCTCCGCATCCTCGCCAACATCTGTCATTTCCTGACTTGTTAATTTTAGCCATTCTGACTGGTGTGAAGTGGTATCTCATTGAGGTTTTGATTTGGATTTCCGTGATGCCGAGCGATGTTGAGCACTTTTTCATGTGTCTGTTGGCCATTTGGATGTCTTCTTTGGAAAAGTGTCTGTTCATGTCTTCTGCCCATTTCTTGATTGGATTATTTGTTCTTTGGGTGTTGAGTTTGATAAGTTCTTTATAGATTTTGGATACTAGCCCTTTATCTGATATGTCATTTGCAAATATCTTCTCCCATCCTATCTGTTGTCTTTTGGTTTTGTGGACTGTTTCCTTTGCTGTGCAAAAGCTTTTTATCTTGACGAAGTCCCAATAGTTCATTTTTGCCCTTGCTTCCCTTGCCTTTGGCAATGTTTCTAGGAAGAAGTTGCTGCGGCTGAGGTCAAAGAGGTTGCTGCCTGTGTTCTCCTCTAGGATTTTGATGGACTCCTGTCTCACATTGAGGCCTTTCATCCATTTTGAGTCTATTTTTGTGTGTGGTGTAAGGAAATGGTCCAGTTTCATCTTCTGCATGTGGCTGTCCAATTTTCCCAACACCATTTGTTGAAGAGACTGTCTTTTTTCCACTGGACATTCCTTCCTGCTTTGTTGAAGATGAGTTGACCATAGAGTTGAGGGTCCGTTCCTGGGCTCTCTATTCTGTTCCACTGATCTATGTGTCTGTTTTTGTGCCAGTACCATTCTGTCTTGATGATGACAGCTTTGTAATATAGCTGGAAGTCCGGAATTGTGATGCCACCAGCTTTGCTTTTCTTTTTCAACATTCCTCTGGCTATTTGGGGTCTTTCCTGGTTCCATACACATTTTAGGATTATTTGTTCCATTTCTTTGAAAAAAGTGGATGGTATTTTGATAGGGATTGCATTAAATGTGTAGATTGCTCTAGGTAGCATTGACATCTTCACAATACTTGTTCTTCCAATCCAAGAGCATGGAACGTTTTTCCATTTCTTTGTGTCTTCCTCAATTTCTTTCATGAGTATTCTGTAGTTTTCTGAGTACAGATTCTTTGCCTCTTTGGTTAGATGTATTTCTAGGTATCTTATGGTTTTGGGTGCAGTTGTAAATGGGATCGACTCCTTAATTTCTCTTTCTTCTGTCTTGTTGTTGGTGTATAGGAATGCAACTGATTTCTGTGCATTGATTTTATATCCTGCCACTTTACTGAATTCCTCTGTAAGTTCTAGCAGTTTTGGGGTGGAGTCTTTTGGGTTTTCCACATAAAGTATCGTATCATCTGCAAACAGTGAGAGTTTGACTTCTCTTTGCTGATTGGGATGCCTTTGATTTCTTTTTGTTGTCTGATTGCTGTGGCTAGGACTTCTAGTACTATGTTGAATAGCAGTGGTGATAGTGGACATCCCTGCCGAGTTCCTGACCTTAGGGGGAAAGCTCTCAGTTTTTCCCCATTGAGAATGATATTCGCTGTGGGTTTTTCATAGATGGATTTTATGATATTGAGGTATGTACCCTGTATCCCTACACTCTGAATAGTCTTAATCAAGAAAGGATGTTGTACTTTGTCAAATGCTTTTTCTGCATCTATTGAGCAGATCATGTGGTTCTTGTTCTTTTTTTTTATTAATGTATCACATTGATTGATTTGCGGATGTTGAGCCAACCTTGCAGCCCAGGAATAAATCTCACTTGGTTGTGGTGAATAATCCTTTTATGTACTGTTGGATCCTATTTGCTAGTATTTTGGTGAGAATTTTTGCATCCATGTTCATCAGGGATATTGGTCTGTAATTCTCCTTTTTGGTGGGGTCTTTGTCTGATTTTGGGATCAAGGTTATGCTGGCCTCATAAAATGAGTTTGGAGGTTTTCCTTCCATTTCTATTTTTTGGAACAGTTTCAGAAGAATAGGTATTAATTCTTCTTTAAATGTTTGGTAGAATTCCCCTGGGAAGCCATCTGGCCCTGGGCTCTTGTTTGTTGAGAGATTTTGATTACTGCTTCAGTTTCCTTAGTGGTTATGGGTCTGTTCAGTTTTCTGTTTCTTCCTGGTTCAGTTTTGGTAGTTGATACATCTCTAGGAATGCATTAGTTTCTTCGAGATTATCTAATTTGCTGGCATATAGTCGCTCATAATGTGTTCTTATAATTGTTTTTATTTCTTTGGTGTTGGTTGTGATCTCTCCTCTTTCATTTATGATTTTATTTATTTGGGTCCTTTCTCTTTTCTTTATGATAAGTCTGGCCAGGGGTTTATCAATCTTATTAATTCTTTCAAAGAACCAGCTCCTAGTTTCGTTGATCTGTTCTGTTCTTTTCGTTTCTATTTCATTGATTAAAGTACTCAGTTTTTTAAACTATAATCTTCAGTCTTCAATAAAATCCTGATGGCAAAGTATAACTTTAGTCTCAGAAACGTATAATGTACTATATGCTGGCTAACTGAACATAATAAAAAAAGAAAGAAAGAAAATAAAAGACTGTAAAGAGTTCAAGCCATTCCAGTCTTTTGATTAGGAAGGTAAGATTCTTTAGTGCTAATATGGTATTTTCTGCATCCACTATTTGGTTAATGGATTATTCCCTGATTTTCTTTGTATACGAGTCTTTTACCAAGGATCACTACAGTTTCACATACACCATGAAACAACAAAAAGGCTTCATTATCACAGAGCTTCTTCTAGTTTTAGCAGAGCCATTTGAAACATCTAAATGGTTGAAAAATGCATCCCAGTAATATACTGAGAAATCAGAATAGTGAAAATAACTATTTAGCTTGAATTCATTAGGGGTCAATTACCCATGTTGCAATTCACTTGATTTCCTACTTTCCACACTGAATTAGTTATGTGAATTAGTTAACAACCCAGCCACCACTGCCAAATCAGCTCGCACTAAGACTGCTTTCCCTCATCAACTGCTCCACATCGGCTCGTATTATAAACCAAAGCAGCAGGTAGAAACCACGGCCAACCTGGGTGAGCCACACAGGGCCCAGTGAGTTCTTTGTGCTGATACAGACGTTGACAAGGCCGGTATAATTATCAGTATCAATAATAGAACCCGTTCAGCCATAGCTCCTTGAACATAGCAGGTACTCAGTAAATATTTCACCAAATTAAATTAAATTAACAAAGTGCTTGCCCTGAGATCCTGAAATCTGCTACCTTTCTATTGCTGAACTGCCTGGTAAATCTGTGTCTACATGAGCCAGCCCTTTTTCTTATATCTGCGGGTACTCCCATTCCCTTTCTTCCTTCCTCTCCTTTCAAGCACTGATAGTAGTAGTTATCTTACAGAGCATAGGAAGGTTCCTTTCAAGTCTTTTTATCTCCATTAAGAATTTCTCCTAAGATTAAACAGTACAGTTACCTTTGGATTTTCACGTATTTTTAGACTCTAATGTCCTTAATTAAAGCAAGGTATTTAATTACATACCTATTTTTATCCCTTGCTAAATGTGAATTTTACTTACTGAAAATGTTCCTTCTGACCTTCTACTTTGACTGGTCTTTCCTTTCCTTAATCTTTCCTTCAGTACCTGTTTTGGCACAAATATTCGCTCACCAACTGATGCATGTGTTGTGATCCAGAAGTTCTTTTTAAAAACTCTGAATGCATTTCCCCCATAGAAACATTGTTATTTCTGGTTACGGCATATGCGACATGATTTTCAATTTCTGTGAGCTTCAATTATCTCATCTCTAAATTAGGTATAATAATAATGCCTATTTTTGATAGTTGCTATGAAGATCTGCTGATTTTACTTCCTAAATATTTCGACATCTGTCATTTCTTCTTCATCCGTACTGCCACTGCCCTAATTGACACCTCCATTGTTTCTCACCCGAATCCTCTCAGTAGCCTGCTTCCATTCTTCTCCTCCTGTGATACAACTGCTGTACCAAAGTGATCTGTCTAAAGGCAAATCTGACCATAGAGCTTGCTACAGTGGCTTCTCGTCATCCTGTGGGCAAGGTCCAAGATCCTTAACATGACCTAGAATGTTCTTCACAATCTGTATCTCTGCTTTTATGAACACCAAACTGCCCTTAATTTTCCTGTAATGTCATGCCATTTCTCAGTCCCTTATCTTTCTTCAAGCTGTCTCCTCTGAACTTAATGCCCATTCTCCTACCTTTTCCCATTCTCCTTCACCCATTCCTCCTTTAAAATTCGGCTTAAGCATCACCACTTCCACAAACTTTTGTGGGCCCTTTCAGACTGACTTAAGTAACCTTCATCTGAGCTCTGTCATACCCAAGAGCTATCTCTAGCATTTTGCACACTTATTGTGCTATTTATCTGTTTCTATATCTACCTTGCCAACCAGACTTTGAAAGTATGGACTTTGACAGTATGGACTTGGTTTCTTTCCTGTTTATACTAACTAATATGGTACCAGTACATAGAAGGGGCTGAAAAAAAAATGTGGATTGTTTCAATTAACGTAAATGGACAAAAAAAAAAATCGACCTTAACCTTCATTAATACTATTATTTCTGGTGGGGTAGTATATATTTCTATCTGGATGACTCCAAGAACACAGTCCCCTATGCAGCAGTCTGAGAGAGAACTTCCTCCCCACCTGCTACCCCTACAATCCCAGTAACTCCCTAGTTTTTATTTCTAACATTTACTTACCATGAGAGTACGTCTAAAATAATACGATATGGACTATAGTTAATGCTGTAATATAAACAAGAATAGCCTCTCTCACTAGGGCAATATTGTGGCATCGACCCAGTAAACATTTGTGAAAGCCAATGAAAAAAACCTGTCTGGAGTTGGGCTAAAGGAGAAGCTATAGGCCAAGTCAAAATCCTCCTCAGAAAACAAGTCTAGGTTTACTCCAGTAGACTAATAAATTGTTGATTTAGGCCCCCCAGTTTTTTTTGCCGTAGAGCAGTGATTTCCAGACAGTTTGGAGGGGTCCTGAGCAAGCAGAGTTCTAGGCTTTCCACCTTCTGCTCTAACCAGAGCACCTTCTAAACTTGATGCTGTAACTGGAGATCAGTGTTGAACTCAACTCATAGACATAACTATGAATCGTTCATGTCCACAGAGTCAGAGGCTATGAAGAATCAATAAAAGCTGCCACCTCTATCTTTTATGTTGTTCCTAGCAGATTTCTTCTCAAGACATTGAGGTAGGAAGGATAACAGTGATAATTGTGATGCTCCCATCTTACATAAAATATCGCTTTGATACACCCAGGCATGCAGTTTGCCAAGGAAGACACTGGCATAGAATTTTAAAATTTAGGAGGGATGTTTAGCAAATTTGATGGATCTGTAGATTGGGGGAAGTGGAAGAAGGCCATTCTGAGTAAAATACACTCCAGGTCCAACCACATGGCAATAGAATGATAAAGTTAATAATTGTCACTTAGTATGAACTTTAAATAATTGTGAAAAAAAAAAGGTGATGGATGAGCATACACATTTATCTGTCCTTCTTCCATTGTTCTACTGAAACAAAGCAAAGGGGAATTTTAAAGGTATAAGTCCACAGAAACAAAGACAACAGGAGAAGAGAAAATCCAAGAAAGCTAATTTCTGAACCAGTAGTGAGTACACCAAGAAGTTATACAACTTAACGTTAAAAAAAAAAAAAAAAAATTGGTGTAGCTAACTACCTCTGAAAGAAGGAATGAAGATGGGGCTGAAAACAGGAAGACTTGCTGAAAGCTGTTTGTGAGACATTTACTCTCAGATTCTCTCCCTTCTTTCACGTAGCTGTGGCATTGCTCCTATCGAATCATAACAGAGCACTGGAGGTTTGTTTTCTAAAAATGGTAAAATAGAGATTCCTTGGACTGCAGGACATAAGTCATAGTTGAATGTGGGGCTACCATCTTGAAATTAGGGCAGCTAATTCACAGTTCCCATAAATGACTGTTGAGACCTGCCTTCTTTCCCCGATTGGCTAGCAGCCGGGTATACAACTTCAGAGAAGAGACTGGAAAGTCTTTGAAGAATCTCAGCAGCCCAAGAGAAGAAAAACAAGAACCAAACCCAAAGACACCAACATCCATAGTTCCCCAATGAAGCAGACCAACCAGATCACCTACCACGATGACCACAGTCCACAGGCTCCAGCTCCACAGACGCAAAACTTCAATCAGTCCCACTTAAATATGATCACACAGCCAGTAACAGGAGACATTTGAGGAAACCAGATAACATGAAACACAGAGACCAAAATAAACAAAAAACATAACTCAGAGGAAACAAGGATTATCCAGGGGAAAAAAGCACTTACACCCCCCATAGTTAGTATCCCAGAAGAAGAAGGAAGAGAAGATACTGCATCTATGACAAAAGTAGTACCCTATATGAAAGGAACATTCAAAGAACACAAAAGAACTCACAGAAATAAAAATAAGTGAAAAATTATAGTCCCGAACTAGAAGAAAAGTTAGAGTTGAAGAAATACCAAAAAAAAAAAAAAAGAAAGAAAAAAGACAACATAAAGACAAATAGAAACTAGGCAAAAATAGAAAGGACTCAAGGATCAGTCCAGTATGTCCAACAACTGAATAACAGGGCCACAGAGAGAGGAGAGAAACAAAAAGAAACATCAAAGAAAAATGAAAAAAACCTCCCAAAGGAAAAAACATTGATTTTCAAATTGGACAAGACCAGAGTCTCTTAATGGATGAAAACAGAGCTAGGTTCCTCCTACCAAAGCAGTCATCACAAAATTGCAGAACCCTCAGAATAAAGAGAAAACCCTACACTGTCCAGGGAAAAAAAGGGGGTGGGGGAGCAGTTTATAGAAAAAAATCAAGAAGCAGAAAAGCAATGACTCCTCAGAAGTAACACTGGAAGCTAGACGATAATAGAAAAATGCCTTTTAGATTCTAAGAAAAACTATTTCCAACCTAGAATCTGGTACCCAACCAAACTGTCAGTTTGGTGTAAGGGAAGAACAAAAGCATTTCAGGCATATCTAAGATCTCAAAAAACATATTTTCCATTCAGCCTTCTTCAGAATCTACCAAAGTTGAAGAGTTTACATAAAGATAGGAAGGCGTGGTGAGAAGCAGCAGAGATCATTAACACAGAGAAAGAACCCCAACGTGGTAATGACAGGAGATACCAAGGAGGGCAGCTATGCAACAGGCCTAAGGAGTAACTGGCCCAGAGATGAAACATTCAGAAGGTCTCAGGAGACATCTGTTCAGGAAGATGATACTGATAGAATACCCAGTGTGTTTGGATTTATTCTCTTTGGAGAGAAGAACTTGTTTGATCAGGGACGTGTTCGGGGTTGAATGATCCCTGAGTACATAAGAAACTAAGCAAACGAATAAGTAACAAGGCCATTATTAGCACCAGAGGAAACAAGCCTGTGGTTCAAGGTGGGAAAACTAGGAAGGCATACTCCACAGCCGTAGATGTCAGGGGCACTTAGAATAACGTCAACGTGACATACGGATCTCGCCAAAGCTAAGACGCAGCAGTAGCAAGAAAGCAGTGGGAAGAGTGTGCATATGTGGAGGGAGCTAAGTCCTCATCTTGCTAGTGGGAGGGCAACAAACACCGAGAAGTGGAAAATCAAGGAGCAGCAAAGTGGACAAGTTCTTTAACTATAGAGGGCTGAGAACTGTGGAAATCAACTAAAGAGCTGAAAGTGGTTGCCTTGTGAAAAAGCTTATAAAAATGACTCTTTATGGGCATCTCTAGCTTTGATTACAATTAAAAAGTGAACTAAAAAGTGATTATAGTAGTAGAAGTCCTCCGTGGGTCTTCACTTTTGAGTTTATGATCAATTGTAATAAATAATTTACAGTCCTGCATGAAAACGTTAGGTAGACCCAGTCAAGGAAGAACCTGTTGTCCATAAAATTCCAGTCTTCCTGACATCCAGGAACTAGAGAAAAACAGACTTTCCAAATGTCTGTTGGAATCTGGACTTCCAGTTTCTCCTGTGAAACTGAGGATGAGAGTAACTGTAGTCTGCCCTCATTCCTAGTACTGACCACCAAACCCGAATCATACCAGCATAATTTATTTGCTTGTGTTTAGATGAGATAATAAGAGCTCTCCTATCTAATATTTAATAAGATCTCAGGTGGCCTCCCTATATCCTGCCTCGCTTATGGACACACTATCTTAAGATGTTTTCTGGTTTCATAAGGGCTATCAGACTGCTACAACCAACAGGATGCCTAACAGAGAGTAGACACAACTGGATTCTGTTTCTCAGCTGCTTACAAAAGAAATAGTAGAGCCCTGATAATTTACTAAGTTTTACATATAATGAAATATTAAAGCCTTTATATTATATGTGCATGCATAAATAAATATACATGAGAAAAACTGGTAAAATAACTCAAGTGTGTTTAATATTTGGAGCTACAACTTTATACCCCCGTAAGTAATAATATAAGCAATTCACTATTAAGATATTTCCACAGGCTATCTGAGTTTTTGAGGCAGATCCTCCTAGGAGTATAATAATCACACCAGAAGATTTAACTTGCCTTAAATTTCTACCAACAGATTAAGTAGAAAGTCAGATATTATGCTGTTAACAATATTCTGGCCATTAACAGACAAATGTTTACAGATATATGATCAGAACTTGGAACCTGCTTCTTTATGATAAAAAACATAAAGCTATTAGGAAAACATTTCACTCTCTCATAAGGTAACAGAACTTCCAAGATTGACAGGACCTTAGTCAACTAGGCAGCTCCAATGATGAACACTGCCATTTACTGAGAACTTAACTATGCACATGGCACTATACCGGGAGTTTTAGAACATTATCTCTTAATTATTATAGTGCTTTGAAGCTAAGTGTGGTTGGCAGAATGTAGCCCCCAAAAGGTGTTGACGTCTAATCCCCAGAACCTGCAAGTATGTTCAGCAAAGGGGAATTAAAATTGCAACTCAGCTCAACTTGCAGTAGGGAAATTATCCTGCATAATCCATGTGGGCCCAGTGTCACTACAAGGGTCCTTAAAAGTGAAAGCAAGAGAGATGAGAGGTCGGAGTGATGCCCTGTGAGGACTCGCCCTTCCATTGCTGGCTTTAAAGATGGAGGAAAGGGCCACAACCCACAGAATGTGGACAGCCTCTAGGAGCTCACACTGACCAGGAAGTGAATTCACCCCACAGCCTCTGATGCCTCAGTTTTAGCCCAGGGAGGCCCATGTCAGACTTCTACTCTCCAGAACTCTTAAGATAATAAGTGTGTATTGTTTTAAACTACTACATCTATAGTAATTTGTCAAAGCAGCGATAGGAAACATATAATAAGTATTATCATCTCAATTTTTAGTTGACAAAAGTAAGGTTCAAAAGATGGAGCAACTTCTCTAAAATCACGCAGGAAGCAAGTGGCAAAGCCAGGACTAGAACTTAGGACGGTGTGAGTCCCAGACCTGCCTCTTCACCTGCAGTAACAACTGGCATTGGTTCTACACCAACCAGGTGGGAGGCAGTTTATGGACAGGAAAACTGCGAGGAAAACTGCGAGCCAAACGAGGTCACACAGCAGCGGGGTGCCTCAGCCAGGTCCGGAATCCACGTTCCGTCCTGCCCTCTCTAGGGGCTTTATCTTGAAGACCTTCCTTAATGTAGACTTACAGGTGAAACAGCCACAGGGAGCAGAGATACTAAATAACCATGCTAAAGAGAAAGGGAAGCATTTGCTGTCTACTTCCGGTTAGGGTGGTTCGGTTTCCTGAAACTTAACACCAACCGGAAATCATTTCTGTCACATGGATTTGTGCCGCTCCCAGGTAGCTGTCCTGTCTGTTTTTTCAGTCGTTGGGCCCATTAAGCATATCTTTCACCTTACAGGAAGTTTCTCATTAGGTGAAATGAGTTAAAAGCTTATCACCGTGGCTACACAGCTCTAGCCAGGGCAGAGATGCACTGCCCTTGACCCTGGCGTTCTCGCTGGAACAGACTCGCTGCAGAAATGATGCAAGACATTTAAAGGGCTGTGCTCTTATTTTTTGTCACTTTTATACACAGTCTAAATCTTATCACACAAACAACACTTACCATGCAAGTTAAACATTTAAATTGAAGCAAAGTTGAGTGTCACCACATGTGCTGATGCCAGAGCTATATAATTCTTCTGAGGTTTCTGGAAACATGAACCAAGCCATTTATGCTTCATAGGAACAGATTATATCATTTGAAATCCTCAAGAAAAATGCAGTCTCATATTCTGCAGATGGGTGTCATTTAATTAAAATATGTATTTCAAATGCAAAGGGCTACATTAATTCTTCACTGTGGCTGAGATTTTAATTGCACTTGAGTTAGGAAATTCTGAGTTAATGTTCCCCTGGCATCTCTCATCCAGCCTCTTAGAACAGATGTATTGTGATCTGAGGAGGATTTCAATATGTTTTCACATGCTGTCCATGTAGGGATGGCTCTGAGATGCTAGGGTGGCAGGCATTCGAAAAACAAAGAGCCAGCTCCCAGGGGAAGGCGCGCAGCAGCCTGGGACCCCAGCTAGTCACTCCCTGAAGTTGTACTCACTCTCTGTCAGCTATCACAGAATGATTGGCATGGGGCTCCTATTTTTTGTGGGGAACTGACTGCCATATTTAAAGGGCTCAGCACTTTGAAAAGCTCAGAATTTAAAAAAAAAAAAAAAACCAACTCTATGAATGTCTTTGAGTTTTAGAGGACATTTTAAAGTATACTTAAGTGTTTTATAAATGCTAATTGAGCAACGAGAAAAACCATCAGCCTCACTTAAGTGCTGTTGTGGTACAATAAACTACAAAATACACTCCATAGGAGAACACAGGAATTGGGAGCTTTTAGGAACTTCTTTTCAGACTAGAGACAGTCCAGGGACGAAAGAAATGCTGGAGTTCAGGAGGGTTGTCTGATGAGTAAGGCAAGGGGTGGGGGAAAAAAGGGACAAATAATAAATGTTGTGGGCACCAAACTGTGGGATGATTACTGTCAAGGATTTGAGGGAAGGATTGATTTTATACTTAAATTATTAGAGAGGAATCCATAACACTAAAAGCGTCAAAAAAGAAAGAGATGAGAACCCCCGTGAAGACAAAGAGGAGGATGAAATTGACACCAAGCAAGAAAGGTTATGTGTCCCTTCATTCATTCTGTCACCTCACTCATTCACCCTGCTCTGTGCCCAGGGTGGGGTTAGGCAAGTCAATTCAGTGGTGAACGGAAGATACAAGGCCCAGGTCATTTGGGGCCTTATAGCCTAGTGGGGCCATTATCTACATCGGACATGAATACGGACGCCCAGTCAAATCAATACAGGGGCTTCTGCTGAAGATTATGGAGAAAACAACAAAGCCATAGGTTAGATTTGAAGGGATGAATGTTAAGAATGTTAGTTTAGAAATAGCAGCATATATTTTAGGAGGTTTTTATTATGTATGTAATATATCTTTTAAAATCTCTAAGACTAATATAAGGTAATATCTGAGAAGGAACTTCAAGTTCTTAGGAAAACAAGCAGTATATAAATCTCAGAGAAGAAAATAAATCCAAAGCCCTCTTTAGAAAATCAGCAAAAGAACCAGTCATGGAATTCAGACTTCCTGGCTCCTCATCTAGTTGTTTATGTCAGTACACAATCTCCCTGAAATTAACTTTTTATATTAAAAAGAAAGCCAACTCAGTTGAAGAAACAACTGTATTTTTCTCTCGGGCTTTTCCTCGGTTTTGTTGTATGAGCATATGCTTCACTGGGTCAGGATTATCAATCATAGGGCGCACACACCCACCACCAGAAGGTTCCAAGGGCCTTCCCCAGACCCTTCTCTTTTAAGAAATGTCTTCTAGTTGAAAAACTCATAGGCTGGTTAAAGGCTGAAAAGAGAACCTCAGCCCTCACCACAGAGTCCTTCGTGGGCTATAGCGGTTTTAAACCCAGGGAAGTGAAATACGATTATGTGTCTCAGAAGCCCGGGCCTGACTTTCTAATTCTGCGGGGGTAGATAAGGTTCACAGGGCCTTGGTGAATGGAGGAAACCTAATCATCGGGCTTAATGTGCAAGACTTGACTTACTAGAGATTGATTTCGCTTTATCGTTATGGAAGACTAATAGGGCTTGAGAGTTGTTGGTTTTCTTAAATATTCCCAGTTTATACATGGGCTCTTAGGTAAATCAGAGCCATCCATTTATCTATAAAATCTTATGGAAGACCATTTTGCCTCTTTTTTCTTTAATCTTTATAGGGAAGGGTGGACGGTTCATTGAAAAGAGGCAAATTTTCTTAAAGCAGGATGTGTGTAGAAACTAATTGAAAACAAACCTTCTAAAGGAGTTATTGCCTCCTTAAAAGTGCTGATTTCCATGTGAAATTTATGCCTTCTTTCAGAAGCAAAGAGGAGTACCCCAGTTCTAAGGAGCAATTCATTACTGGTTAGTGTACACACTCCATGAAGGACATTCATTCACAAAATGAAAAACTAATAGAGTGTTTAGCTGGCTTTTTATTACCAGTGGCAGTCTGCACTCTCTTCATCATTAGTGTTTACTGAGCTGATGGGCGCGAACGCAGTCAGGCCCGCTCATCACAGCTCATCTCGGATGAGTTGACATCCCTTTTCGAGCTTCATTGGGCATCCCTCCTCTCTTCACTGAAATGAGCACTCCAGGGTTACCCAAGAGGTCATTCCATCCATTTTGTATTTACTTCCCTTCCCTCTTTCCTGTCGCGTCCCCAGCAGAAACCCTCTCTCACTATACATCTGTGACTCCTACTGTAGTCATCCTTTGGTTAATCCCCACAGCCACGGTCCAGACTTATCTAAATAAAGAAGTAACTTATGAAATAAGAAGAAGAAAGCTAGCATCTTTTTATTCCCATTTTACAGATGGAAAAAAAAGTACGATCTAGGCTTAGCCAGTGGCAGAGCTGGGGCATTGATCTGGGAGCCGCATGACTTTCCATTAAACTTCAGAAATGTTACTCGGCTTCTCTAGCTTTTTCCTTCTCATACATTCTTGCAGCACCCCTCACTGTTGATTCATGTGTCCACTCTAACAATGATTTCTGCTTTCTCATATGGCAGTTTTTACCAGCTATTCATGTGAGGGGGTTTATTTCTTTTTTTCTGAAAATCTGTTCAGGCGATTCTTGGGCATGTGTCCTATTTCCTGGATTAAAAAGTCCTTTACTTCTCTTCCTTATCATTTAAGTTGCTTCCTTATCTAATAAAAACAGATGTGACATTTTAACAAACTTTGAAATACCAAAATTGCTTCATTAAGTTCAAAGCATGTTGGAAAGTGTACTGTGGTAGGACGTGCAGAGGGAGCATTATTTTCAAGTCTTTATGTTTAAATAAAGCAACTCAGATGAACACTATAAATGCAGAAACAGAGATTTTCACTGTCTGAAGGGATTTTGGGGGTAATTTTTTGTGTTATGGATTCTTTGAGTTGCAGAGAATGAGGAAGTACCTGAAAGTGGTGCTAGAAAAGTCAGTTTGGCTTTCGTTTGTTTTTGCCTTTGTCCTCTGACTGTCCTGTTTCACTCTCCAGCTTGACCAGCTGCTTTCCTCTCCATTCATCTCCAGTAGACATCCCCTACTGAGGAGACAAAAGACACATGGTCAATCAGCTGGAGAGCCACACTGGTTATAGGCATAGAGAAGAATTCATAAATCATGTGTTCTGTTGAATTTATCCAATAGACATTAAACTAAATCAGTGCAGCACTGTCTCATGGGGCCATCAGAGAGGATACTCATTCAGTAAATATTTGTGGATCAGCTCGGCTTAACAAATAACACAGCTATATGCTAGGCCTCAGGGCCATGAGTAAACAAGACCCACCTTCTGCCTGCAGGGGATTTCTAGGTCATGGAAAAGACAGGCACGAAAGTAATTACACTATATTGTGATTGGGCAACTATGGAGTAAACACAACATACAATGGGAATGCAGGAAGCATGTTTTAAGGGAGAATATAAGTATCAGAGAAGGCCTCTGGAGAAGGGGGCAGCTGATCTGGATCTTTAAAAAGTAATTCACCAGGCAAAGAGAGGATAGAGGGCATTTTATGGAGGAGAAACCAAAAAAGGGAAGAGGAGGGAAGGAGAAAAGGCTATGAAGTGAAAGAAAAGAGGTGAATTCAGGGTAATTCATGTGTTCACTGGGGCTGGCGCATAAGGTTCATGGTCGGGGAGCCCCAAGCAATGAAGCTGGAGATGTGGGCAAGGACCAGTTGAGATGTAATTTGAAAGGTAAGGCCAAGCCATTGAAAGATTTTTAGACATAAGAGAAACATGTTCAAATGGTATCTTGGAGTGATTTCTTCCGCAGGACTCTAGGAGGCTAAATCGGAGAGGAATAAGTCTTGAGGCAAAGAGATTAGTTAGAAACCTGCTATGCCAACACGGGTGATGAATGGTGGAGGACCGCACCAAGATGGAGGCAGTGGGGATGGTTTCGGAGATACGAGGGAAGAATGATCAGCAGACATTCCTCGCTAATTCAATATAGGCAGTGCAGGATACAGACGTCAAAAGTCTTTCCAGATTCCTTGTCTGTGCAACTGGTGGACTGTGCCTGTGCCAAGCCCTGTGCTGGGATAAGGAATTAGCTCTGCCAATAGAGCCATATGCTGGAGTGATGCTCATTAAAATGAAATGGTACCTGCACAGGGGCGCCTGGGTGGCTCAGTCGTTAAGCGTCTGCCTTCGGCTCAGGTCATGGTCCCTGGGGTCCTGGGATCGAGTCCCACATCGGGCTCCCTGCTCCACGGGAAGCCTGCTTCTGCCTCTCCCACTCCCCCTGCTTGTGTTCCTGCTCTCGCTGTCTCTCTCTCTGTCAAATAAATAAATAAAAATTAAAAAAAAAAAGAAAGAAAGAAATGGTACCTGCACATCACAGATGTATAGTACAGCTCAACATAAATATGAGCAAATAAAGGAAACTATCCAAATTTAGTAGTTGAACTAGAACGTTATTGTAAAAAAAATTCTCCTTAGATATACTCAATTGAATGAGTCATAGAAATTATTTTCAGTATAGAGACAATTATATTAGTGGTTTTTGATCTCTGATACACAAATCTAACCTTAGATATTAGTCTAGAAGCAGCAAAATGGACTGATTCAAAAGTCATTTGTCTCCTGCCCTGCATTTGTGCCATGTTGGGAGATGGAGTGAACCAGGAATTCTGCTTATGGGTTAGCATATGGAATTATAAACATGTTATAATAATTACAAGATAAATAACCGAGCAGGACTCGGAGGTCATGCCCACCCTAGGCAGTAAACATCTGAATGCCCCTAAAGTAACTCAACTTAGTAGTAATTCTTGTGAGTGGTTTAATGAGGAAAGAGGATGATGCTGATAACTAAAATTAAAATATGAGATCCTAAAAAAAAGTAAAATACAGGATCCTGTACAATTTTTATTGAGAATTGACTGTACTACTGATTTTGCTAATTACTTATTAGTAATTAGCAAACAAATCTTTGTTTTATATACAGTGCCTTCACCTAAAATAATGGCAGAGTGCAAAATGGACCGTTTGTAGCACTGAAGGAAATTAAAACTCTGTAGACAATCCCATATGTTTATTTTGAGTTCTGTAGAAGCAAGTAAGTATACTGTAAGTATACTGTAAGTATACTTACTTGTAGAAAGTATACTACAGTCCACTCAGTGAAATGCAGGCTCTGAATGGTGCTTTCTGGATAAAATGATGAAAGTGACATGGTGGCAGCAGTGATGGGAGGTTTCAAGTAGTTTCCAAAAGTCTAATTCAGCTAAAATAGGATGAGAATTAAGTTCTCGAGTTGTCTTTTGAATGACTTTTCTTCCCAAGAGGGAAAAAAACATGGAGACTCAATATTCTGTATGTAATTATGACCAAAAGGAAGAATTCAGTGGGAAAGT
This sequence comes from Eumetopias jubatus, assembly GCF_037043125.1. Taxonomy (NCBI): domain Eukaryota; kingdom Metazoa; phylum Chordata; class Mammalia; order Carnivora; family Otariidae; genus Eumetopias; species Eumetopias jubatus. Next base: position 89,574,794 of record NW_028274820.1, read on the forward strand.
GAAAATTATAATAGTCTTTGGAGAATGTTACCATATCATACTGGAGTTTGCACAGTAAATAAACACCAGGCATGGCCAGATGTATCATTTTCACAAAGTTAAATTTTCAGACATTTAGAAAAAATATTGCTGTGATCCCATGGTTAGAACCTATCAAAGAGAACATAGTTCATATTTGTAGGAGATGATACAACATAAAATTTGCACCATAAAGGGCTAAATCATTTCAACAAGAAATAACATCAAACATACTCTATGCTAGGGTATATTATTAAACACACACACTCTCTCTCAATGTTCACAATACCCCCATGAAGCAAATACCATGATTATCTCTATTTTTACATACTGGGAAACTGAGGCACAGAGAGGTAAAATAACTTACCCAATGGCACATAGCTATTAAACAGTCAGTGGTGGAGCCAGAATTTGAACTTACCCAGTTTGCTTCCAGTCTGGACTTTTAATCACGGCACTGTGGTCTCGCCTCCAAAGAGCTCTCTGATGAGCCCACAGGGAAGGACACAAGAATGAAAGAATGAGTGCACAGTAGGCAGAGAAGATGTAAGGTGAGCCTTAGGTAAAGTGTCAGGGTAGCAGGCACCCAGAATCACTTGATGGTCGTTAGAGATGCTGAAGGCAATAAAATTTAGCTGTATTTAGACACAGAACAGGAAATGGCTGGGCCCACAATTGGCAAAATGGTAAAGGTGATGCTAATAGAAGGCAGAACCACTCTTCTTTTGTTTCTGTTTTATTTAGAAAGGGGACCATTTTTCAAATGAAAAGATGGAAGACAAGTCATAGTAAGAAACAAGTGTGAGGAAAACATCCGATGGCCTGTGGCTATTTTAAAGTAGAATTCAAATAGATTATCTTGGGGTACTCAGGAAATTTGCTGAATTTGGGAAAGTGTAGAACATGTGAAAGGTGACATAACACCAGATTACAGCATGTATTCCTATTCTCAAAACAGGGAAATCTGAAAAAATTCTAGAAACTATAGACTTAAGTTTCACCATGATCCCAAGAACAGATATGATTGTTGGCACCCGGAGAGGAATGTGGGGAGAGGCAGAAGCCACCGTGGGTTCACAAGAGGAAAAGAAAAGGGTCCTCGCTGCCCAAGGGCCCCCAGGTGTGTAGTGAAGGGAACAGGGGCACTGTGCATATAGCCATAAAATTAGCAGACAGAGACCAAGTTTTGCTGTAATCTCAATGTGTATGTTTAATTTCCAAATGAATGTGAATATATTTTCATTTTAGCTCTTGTGTCTTACCAAACCAAGATTTACCAATGTCATTTTATTGTTTCTCTGAAAATAAAATTCTACTTAGTCCAGCAGAGAAAGATGTAAAAAATGATGAGTACCCACTTTTTTAAACTAAACATTTCTGATGAATGAGCCTAAGAACAAAGAGATTCACGCTTTTAGTGGTCAGTAGATGGTTCCTTCTAAATTTCATGACTTTAACCTGTCTAAGGGCCAGTGATCCGAACTGTGGAGCCTGGAAGTTCTTACATGCTTAGTGTGCTCACAAACACGGAGTTGTTTTAGAAGATAAATTCAGTATTGGGGCGCCTGGGTGGCTCTTTTGGTTAATAGTACGACTCTTGATTTCGGCTCAGGTCATAATCTCAGGGTGGTGAGATCAGTGGGGCTCCATGCTGGACGTGGAGCCTGCTTAAGATTCTCTCTCTCTCTCCCCCTCTCTGCCCTTCCTCCCTCCCTACTCACGGGCACATGCATGCGCTCTCTCTCTCTCTCTCTAAAAAAAAACTCAGTATTAAGCTAAAGTTTTTTATACAATCGTTGAAAGCAGCTCCAAATGGAGTGACCTCTCTAAGAAGTCAGCTTTGTGGAAGTCTACATCTTTAACCTGGGATTCCATTAGAAAATAGTAGAGAAGCCCATGGTACACTTTTCTGAAAAGTTGGACAGCTCATTGGTTCCGTGAAACATTTTCCAAAGGAAAGGTTGAATCTACTTTGCAAGGGAGTCTTGGCAGGTCTTGTTCAAAATGAGAGCAACTTATAATTTGTTCAGTACTCAATAAACACATTTTTTAAAAAAGATACTAGAATTCATGTGACTAAAATAATAAGGAGAAAGCTGGTCACTTATTTCTAAGTAAATATTTATATAGACTTTCCTGCCATTCATTCTCAGTCTTTAGGAGCTGTGCCGTATTTTAAGCGTTTGACTTTTATCCCTACTTTGGCTGGTATCTGGAGGCTGGAGTCACAACGGGAAATGGTTTGCTTGTGACCAGCTCCCTCCTCTTCAAGGGCAGTGGTTTGTAAATGGCTCTTTCAGCAGATTTTTACTGCCAAATCTTAATAGGTAACAAATAAAAGTGGAGCTTTTCTGATTAAGGGAGCTGGTGGAAACCGAGATACTGGAGATGGGGAGACTAGCAGCTCTGCTGAGCACGTTCTGCACATCCTGGCCTTAGAGGTCACAAGCTTCCATGAAAGGGGAGCCCAGGGATAGATTCTTAGCGACTCTTCATGCCACTCCCTCCTGCTCCAGATGTTCTCAGGAATATCTCGTGCATAGAAGGTTGTATTTATTTCTTCGTCCAGACTCAGTCGGGAAAACAGAAACCATTTCAGGTATTTCAAGCAAGAGAGAATTTAATACAAGGAATTAGGTGTTTTTAAAAGGGCTTTAAACGCTTAGAAAACAGCTGGAAGGAAGCAAAGAGCAAGGAAAGTCGCTGCCGGCTTGCAGGAAACGGGGACATAGAGGGAAGGCACCAGAGGTTTCACCAACTGCTGGGAGGAAGCAGCTGTCGCCGAGCTCTCCTGCCAACAGCTGCAGCCCTCTTATTTGCCATCTGCCTGAGCATCTTTCTACCAGTGCAAGAGGAGGAGCATGCTTTCCCTCTCTCTTTGCCTTCCACATCTTTTGGGAGTGCCTCTTGCTGGCTGGGGCTAAACCCAAAATCCTGCCGGCAAGCAGTTGGAAAATACAGTTCGTTCCTGAGCTTCCAGGAAAGGGGTTGGGGATGATGCCGAGTTGACCACGGACCAGGGCACAAGTGTATTTTCTCATCTCACTTTCTACAATAAATGTAATCTAAGGTAATATCAAGGGGAACATATTCCCAAGAAAAAATAAAATGACAAGTCTCTCTCTGGTAGTAAAGATAAAAAACATCTTTCCAAAATAAGCCCTGTTGAGCTGTTTTAAGCCTGCACAGAAGAGCTGACTTGTTAGTGTTTTATGTGCATATGGAAATAATTTATAGCAGGGTTTCTGGCTCTTCAGGTGAAAATAGCAGTTTTGATCACTTCAGGTCAGAATGTCAGGGCTCTGTAGATTCCTGATCACTACCCGCTTAGCTATACCACATGGACATGCACCCATGTTCATTTCGACTCCTCTGCCTTCATCGTGCCTTTTGGCCGGGGCAAAGGAATCTGTGACCGTGAAGTAAATGCTGATTCAGAATACAAATCCGACCTTCTGAGTCCTGCGTGAGTAAGGCAGACCTGATCTCTCAAAAGCACAATTTCCAAGCTTTGTAGAATATTCTTTTGAATTGCTAAGATAACGCCTAAGTTCACTTAGCTCAAGAACCAAGCACTACAGACATCCTTTCCTCGAAAGGAAAGTTCCCTGTCATTCCCTCCTCAAAATAACATGAGGAACACCTACTACATCTCCTCCCAAGCTGCTTCCGGGTGTCCTTCCTTGCTTTCCAGGCAAGCTCCACTTCCTTGTGCCTTCCTGAAGTGCCACCTCTTTTATTGACTTGACAACGGGAGAAAGTCCTTCTCGCTTTGTAGATGAAAAGGTAAAATTTAAACCTGCCACTTGTAGTCCCTTTTTCTCCCATTTGCCTAAACTGCCTCGAACATTGCCAGATTTCTGTAGTGTTCTCTTACTTTTCTGATTCCTTATTTTAAGGTCAGAATGTCAGGAGTTTACACATGTCAATGTCTTACTACATCGGTTTCTTTCTGTCCCTTAGACGCATGAACTACTAAGCCCACAGCTCGCCGGTGTTTTGCAAGGTGTTTTGATGACTAAGGAGATGAGTCTAAGAGTCCCAGTCTTCCAGAGTTCCCAGCAAGGGGTCCAGCAATAGTAACTGAGATTTACTGAGCACTTACTATGTGCCATGCATCGTTCTAGATACTTTATGTGCTCTCTATACCCTGAATCCTTACGATGACCCTCAGAGGCTGAAACTGATGTCACCCCAGTTCAAGGTCTTTGTAATTTTGCCCAAGGTTATTCAGTTAGTATGTGGTTGAGTCAGAATTTAGCCACCACTTTCTGAGTCTAAACTTGGTGGTCAGTCCAAGAGAAATGTTGTTATGTAATGGTAGAAAATATGGGGTTCATAGTTACTATAAGAACACTTATGTCCTTTTACTTAGAGAAAGTTACTTAGATTTCGAGTGAGGTTAATACGTATCCTCAGATTATATAATCACTTGGTAGATAAATGATTGCTTCTATCCATAGCTTACCCTTAACTGGCCTAAAAACAGATTATGAATCTTTTGATGTTTAGGACAGTGGATTCTGGAAGCATCTGTATGATTGTTAATTATTCTAGGGATTATATGACAAGGCTGGAATGTGTGTGAGAACAGTGTTCATGTGTTACTAATGTATAGAGACAGAAATATGGCCGTATATTATTACCCTTCACAAGGCATTAGTCAACATGTGTGTGGCACCAGCTCATCCATTTAGCCAACAGAAGCAAAATCTGACACGAGAGAGATTAAAGGGGAGGTACTTGGTTAACTGTTTCCTTTACTGCACGCAGTGGCCACCCTTGTCCTCATTGAGGAGAAATTCTCTCGGCAAGATTTACACCTGCAGATCCTGCCCCGTGTGTTAGCAGGTTCATCCTCTCTGTATTTCTTACTTCCAACATGCTTCAGGGGGAGCCATCACCGACGACACAGCTAGTCCCGGTGCTGGTCTGTGTGCTTGGTGGCAGTGTCAGCTCTGGCTTCCGGATAAGTCAGTTGTCTATGTGTTGTCCTCACAGCAGTAGGATCAGAGTGGCCCATGCTTCTAGGATTCTCCCTGTTTTGTTCTGCACTAATAATAGCTCATCGGGTTTTGCCATTCACTGTATAAAGCTAGTGTAATTGTTCCAAAGCCTACTGAAAGCTATGGATGGAGGAGAGGGATCCTGGGGTCTGCTCTTCATCCATTCAGCACATCAATATTGAATAAATAATAGTAATAGTACTAGTGGTGGTGGTGGTAATAGTAGTTGCCATGTATTAAGGGCTTGTGTGTCAACACTGTTCTGAGCCTTTGTGTATTTTCTCACTGAATCATCAGACTCCTCTGAGGTAGGTAAGGTGATAAAAGTGAAAGTTGTACCTGCTCCAGGTCGAGAAGATGATGACTATTTTTTACCTCAAGTCCAAATGTATGAATGATGCAGCTGCCTGTAGAGGAATGTCATAGGAGCAAAGGCCACTGGGAGAAGTCACATGCAAGAGAGACCCCAGAGCGGGCTTTCCGTTTAACTCCCTCAGCTCCGTCTCCACGTGTGGTAGCCGTGCGCTGTTCGCCGTGTCCTGTCAGGAAGCGTGCTTTATTTCTGTTTGGTTCAGTCTCACCATTTGCAAATGGACCTCATGTTTCGAATTTACACAGTGAACGAGCCATCCCCGCAAGCTCTTTGGAAGATTTACAAATCCTAAAGCTGGAAGGATCCTGTTGACACATGAATAAATGTTATCTCCTTGCTACATAATAATTTTTGCCTCTGAAATCCTTTTGAAACTTAAATCTGTGTCGCTTACTCACGTAAAATATCTGGCTAAGTATTTGTTAACGCCTTAAGATGCTTTTTTGATGCAAGGCTTTACAGAAACACAAAAGGCTTACAAAGTCCACGGAAATCTGATGGAGTCCCACAGTAGTGCCTTTCAGCACAAGGACAGGAGCTGTTCATTAGCTTTTCCTCCATTTCTCTTTCATATCCGGCAGGAGCTGAATTGGCCACACCACACGCCTTTTTAGTAGATGATTGGGTTTTTACCAGGCCTCAGGGAGGATTATTCGGAATAAAGGAAAAATCAATCTTAATGTCTCCCCCCAGGACTGAAGGGGACGGAGGTCTGTCCTGTCACTCACAAGGTGTAAAAACCAGTGTGTCTGGGCTGGTTTACACTGTATAGAAGTCGAGTCTAAAGCTCGCCGTCTTGGAGGACCTGGGGCTTGCTCAGGCTTGTTACTGTCAAGCACTGTTTCATGAGTTACTAGATGTGAGCTTCCCTGTACAGCACTGCGGGTGCGTAGTTTATCCTGGTGGCTCAGAATTGGCCCCTTATCCTGCGGTAGCCTAAGGGAACAACAGTCCTTTTTTTTTTTTTTTTTTTAATCTTGGTTCTTACTTTTGTTTTGCTCTTCACCATGAGCCTTACACGGATCTCCCTTGTTTTCTCTAGATAGGTCAATATTTGGAGTAATTCTTCCATTTCACTCATGGGCCTTCTGTCGGTTCATTTTCTTACCCTGAAACAGAATAATGTTCCAAGCTAATAAGCTGTTTGGAAGACATTTGGTTAAAGGCACTGTGGAGCTATAATGAAAAGAAAAAGAAAAAGATACAGAATTCTTTGATTTGTCCTTAACCTGCCGATTCAGTGCAACAGGCACTACTGCAGAGTGGGAGGAAGAGGTGGACTGTGAGGGACGCCAGGAAGAGTGGGTTATGGCTTTTGTTCTCACGGATCTCACAAGCTACTGGGGACTCTCTACAGCACGAGGTGAGTCGTGCCAAGACCGGAACAGGAAGAGGGAGGCCTAGTGTTGCTGGAGTTCCAAGGACGGTCCTAGCTTTGTGGCAGGCACCCTGGGAAGGGCCGTGCTCCCCATTTGGTCCTCACAGCAACTCTCTGAGGAGACACCTGAGGACAGTGAGGCCGACAGTTGTTAAGAATTGTGCTCTAGAGGTAATAATAAGTGGAAGAGTAAGTTCTCGTCCTCTGGGAAACGGCTGGAAGGAGCATGGTTTCACAAAGATGAAAATTACTCTTAAGCAGCATCCTTAAAACCGAGTTCTTTATAAAGGTTTGATCGTTGGTCTTTATTTTTTTGCCTTATAATACCACATTCTTAAACAAATGTTACTGAACATCCGTGTCGTTAGGCTGGGCAGTGAGTGGGCTAAACACACCTTTTCTCCCCCAAAGCATCACTGCCTGCAGTTAGGGTAACATAAGACATTTCGGAAGGGAGGGAGAAGGGATTGAAAGAGAGACGTTCCAAAGGACATGAAGTTATGTTGCCCATAAGTCTGTGACTGACGGAGGAAAAGGTGTAACGTGTGATCACTTAAATAACAAACGGTAGCACAGAAAAGAAAGTAGGTCTTTGCCTCCTGTACCCACTGGGAACTTTTTTTTTTTTTACCATAAATTTATATCAATTAGGTAATTAGACCCTAAAAAAACAAACATAAAGAAGACACATTCACTTTGTGCTCCAGTTCCTCCATTCTTGATCTTTTGTCCTCCCTGACGATGAATTTCTTCCATTTCTAACCACCCCAATTTTTTTTTTTTAAATCCCTTCCACTTATCCTTCTTCCCTGTAAGAGTCGACAAAAGAGAGCTTCCTTCTAGAAGCGGCAGTGAAAAGGAAATCTGGACTGAAAAGAACTAGGTATTATTTAGGGGCAGAAGAGCCATTGCTTCTGAAATAGGACGCAAACTGAAGCGAATCTACCAAACATGTTTCTTACGTAGGGCTGGTCCTTATATAGAAACATAGCAAAAGAAGTTTAGATTAGGTTCTGGATTGTTTGGCGGGTGGGAAGGGGTGACCAAAATACAGGACTTGCTAAATAAATAAATGACAGTGCGGAAAGCTAGGGCTGCTGGTAAAGAACAGCGAGGGGTTAAAAATGTGTCTCAGGAGAAAGAAAGAATGATCAAAAAGAGTCACCATGAACTTGAGTTTGGAGTAATTGACTACGAAAGAAAGGACACCGGGGCGCCTGGGTGGCTCAGTCGCTAAGCGTCTGCCTTCGGCTCAGGTCATGATCCCAGGATCCTGGAATCGAGCCCCGCATCGGGCTCCCTGCTCGGCAGGAAGCCTGCTTCTCCCTCTCCCACTCCCCCTGCTTGTGTTCCCTCTCTTGCTGTGTCTCTCTCTGTCAAATAAATAAATAAAATCTTTAAAAAAAAAAAAAAAGGAAAGGACACCTCTATCCTAAGAAAATTCTAATTCGGGACACCGGGGTGACTTAGTCAGTAAAGTGTCTGCCTTCAGCTCAGGTCATGATCCCACGGTCCTGGGACTGAGTCCCTCATCCGGCTCCCTGCTCAGTGGGGAGGATGCTTCTCCCTCTGCTGCTCCACCTGCTTGTGCTCTCTTTCTCTCTCTCTCTCTCTCTCTCTCTCTCTCTCTCTCTCTCTGTCAAATAAATAAATAAATAAGTCGAATTCAATACTATGAAGATGGTAGAGCCTCTAGCATGTGAAGATCACCCCTGGTTCTAGAAGCCACTCGGTTTCAAAAATAGGTAAGTGATTTATTTAAGAAACACTTATAAAGTGACTACTGTGTACAAAGCACTGGGGTCAGGGCCGGTTAGCTTATATAGGTTTGCAAATAATTCCAGGACATGAATAAAAGGTAGGGATGGTGGTACAGAGAATTGAGAAGACTGAGGACAGAACTAGCCGGCATTGAACCGCTTGAACCACCCTTGGAACCGCAGTGTTAGAGTGTCTGACACCCTTCAATCCTTACCCCGTGTTAGGCTCGGTAGTAGCACATCCCCCAGGCATTTAGGGAGAGGGAAGAGTTAGAGAGACGGTCTCCTGTCCCAGCCCCCTCTGACTCTGTAAGCCCCTTGAGTTCTTAATGTCACAGGCCTAATCGGCATTCCTATTTTTAAAAAATGTCAGCCACGTAACAACATCGAAGGATCTAGAAATTATTTGCAGAACCTAATAACACACTGCCCTGGGAGGTAGGAAGATGCTATTAGCCCAATTTTCTAAATAGGAAAACTGAAGATTGGAAATTAAATAAATTTATCCCGGGTTCAAGCAGACATCATTATGTGGTGTCTGTCATTTCTCTGTACAAATAGCAAGAAGAGTCAGAAATAATGATGGTACCAAAATTTGATCTTCTAAAATGTTTTCAAGTGAGAAAATCTCATGAGATCATTCTTCATTGTCTTTTTCCCATCTTCTAAAAAGTTTGAATTCACAGAGTTAACCTTTCTTTTTCTGCCGTGATAACCAGCTTTCCCTTTTCAATTTATCACTTTGCTGACAGCTGATACCAGTCTAAGCTAATATTGTAACAATTTTAGATAATATTGCAGATGCACAAGGACATCCTCCTATGAATCAATTAAAGAAGTCACAGTAAGTTGCCGTTCAAAGTGTAGCAGCTGCATCCTTGAAAACAGATGCTCTTCTGGGTCTGAATGAGTCCAATTTTGACTAATTTTAAGACTTAAACACATTTCAGTCTGGTTAATATTAGGATGTGGAACCACTTGAGACATCCTAATGTCCTAGGCTGATTGCTTCTCCATGACAGTATGTTGGCTTTCCTTGAAAGATACTGGTTATTTGATATGCCAGGGATTTTATGTCTTTGGAAAAGAGAGGACCCCCAAGGCTTGGCTGCCACAAGGTGGATTCAGGAAATTAAAGTGGCTTCTAAAGGCAACACAGTTTATAAGGAGAGTGCTGGGGCTGTAGGGATTGACCGGAATTCCTTTAGACTCTACTTCTGCAAGATTCCGGAACAGCCCAGAAAACCAGCTATCATGAACTACTTCCATATCCCCACTCTGTCCCCAGAATGTACTCAAGAAGCTAAGGAAAAAGTTACAGTTGGAAATGGCAAGCTGTGCCTTCTTGTTCCTGATTTTCATCAATCTGTTATTATGTGAATTCTTTGTCTTGTCACATTGGTTAATTAAATCATTTGTTCTGTTCAATAAAAAAGCATTGATGGAACCCCTGTATGCTTCCAACTGGTATAGATAGATATACATATGTAGGTAATCCCTGCCCTGAAGGAGCTGACGATCTGTAGGAAGACGTACTGACAAACAGATGTCAATGGAATATGGTAACTGCTGTAATACAGTTGTGTGGGGGAAAAACAACAACAACAAACAAACCCAGAGATGCCAGTGACCTGGCCTGGAAAACCAGGAAACACTTTCTGAACCAGAAAGCATGAATAGCTTAGAAAGAGGATTAAGAACCATCCAAGGTATAGAATCCTGAAACAGCAGAATCTGTTTAGGGAATCGGCTTTAAAAAGGTGTCAGATTGATGGGCCGGGAAGGGAACGGAGAGAAGTTGGAGAGGAAGGAGAAAATGGTGAGAAATGGAGAAAAACTGCAGTGTTGGACAGAAACCAAAAATCATGGAAAGCCTTGCTAAGGAGCTTGGACTTCAACGCATAAGCAGTGGGAACCACTGATGTTATTTTTACAAGAAATTAACAAAGTCTCATCTGTGTTTTTGATAAATAACTCTGACTCTCTAACTCATTTAATGAGCTGAATATGGAGGATTGGATTAAGGTAGGGGCCAGGCATGAGGCCTCCTCTTGCAGTAGTAGTTCATGGCAGAGACAAGGGCTAAACCAAGAAAGTCACAGCAGATCCAGAGAAGACAAAAGATATTAAGAGACATTTAGGAAATGAAATTGGCAGAAATTAGTCTTTGCCAAGGAGAGTGAGGGAGTGGAGAGGCTCAAAAATTACTCTCGAGCTTGCAGCTGAGATTCCTGGATTGCTACACCACTGATGCAGAGGGAGTCCAGGATAAAGAGCGGATGCTGAAGATAGATAATGAGTTTAGTTTAGAACACTTTGCATTTGAGATGCCTGTGGGGTGTACAGGTAAGGCTAGCTTGCACAGTTGACCAAATGAAGTTTAGAGGTCCTCAATCCCTAGATAATAGCAAAAACCATGAAAATGGATGAGCTCACTCAAAGAGAACATACAGAATGACAAGTAAGGGAGACCAATGGAGAAAAAAGTCCTGGGAACCCCAGCACTTATGCGTGGGCTAAAGGAAGAGGGTCCGGGGAAGGAAATGGGTGAAAACAATGTCAGAGAGGTTCAAGGACACCCAGAGGAGTAGGGTGCCATATAAGCCAAAAGAAAATGGAGTTTTAAGAGGGAAATGCCAGTCATGTTGAACGTCGCAGAGGGCCTTTCTGAGATTAGGACTGTAAAGCACCCATTGGATTTGGCAATTAGGATATCATTGGTGATGATTAGAATAATGCTCTAATAAAGAGGTGAAGGCAGAAGGATTATGGCATGTGGAAGAGTTAATAGATGGCAAGTCCACAGAGAAAGCAAATGTTGATGATTCCTTTGAAGTCTTAATGAGAATCTGAGGTCCTTAAGAGAAGAGTGACAAGAGAGTAGGAAGGACAAAGCAGCATGATTTGGGGAAAGTTGCTGAGAGGGGGGAAAAGGAGCTAGCCAAGCACTAGGGAAGGATGGACAAGTGATATTGAAGGCATTTTTGAGATTAAAATCCAGAAAATTTTAGCGGCAACAATCCATACTTTTGTTTCCCTGTCAAAAGATGAGTTGCAGAATTAGCCGGGGTTAGATCAAGTTGCCACAGAAGAATCTATTTGGGCGGATAGGGACATGTGGCCTCCTCTCGCTATGAGCAAGGCTGGGAATGCAAACATTTAACTTTCTGGAGTCTGTAGCAGCATGAGCAAGGGAGAATTGGAAATATGTGTTGGTTCACCTAATAAGCAGTGCCTGCCCTAGAGAGCAAGCTTCAGCGTCCTCCTGTAGAGCAATCAGTTTAGTACAGAAAGCCGCAGTTCCATTGCCACGATTAGTTAGCTAGGAGTCTCAAAGATGCCTACTTTTATACAGTGGTTATAAGAGGAACAGGATATTATGAACGATCGGATGTGACCCATCCCTAGTATTAGCAGAACAGCTCAAAGTGTGTATCTTAATAAAATGATAAGTACTAATATTTTTAAAGTCCAGTAGATGTGAGCTTCGCTGATACAAAGAGCAATCCCTGAGATAAACCACCACGTAGCCTCTAAAAGGATATGGTGCAGGTGTGTGTCCAGTAACCTCCTATCTCGACTGTATCCCAAGCCAATTCTGTCAGCATTGCTCTTTTGTAGGTTTCCATTTGACATTTAAGAGAGAGTTCATTGTTTTGTGTTGTATTTGTTTGCCATGCTCAGCATTTTTTTGCTCAGTATATTCCTTCTTGTTAAGAAAACTTTGTAAATTTCAGTGAGCCCTCAGGAATTCACAGGCTGGCTTTTCAATAGAATTCTGGGCATGAGTTTTCATGTTGCTTTACTAAAATGTTGTGTTTTTGTTGTAGATTACAGTCAAGCGAAATGTGCAATGTGCTGCTTTTCTAACCTCCTTTTACCTCACTCATTCCAAGTTTTATCTTGACTCTTTATCTTCCATTAACTCGGATTTTTTTTTTTTTTAACTTTCTCGGTGGAATTTGTCCTGAATGTCTTTGATAGAGTTTAGGAGATTGGGGTGACTTTGAACCTTAAGCCATGAGTCTGCTGTCTTCGGGGCTGATTTCTGCCCCTCATCACTGGCACATAAAGAGCTCTCAAACCACAGTTAGTGTCATTCAACAGCAGAGTCCAGGGGCTCAAAAGCCCTAACATGCTTTGAAGTATTAGAATAGTGTTACTTATACTTGCTTTCATCTGGCCTGCCAGACGGAAACATCATGAAGGCATTGATCTCACCTCGCAATCCTACAAGCTGGGCAGTGTTAACCGTGGAGAGGGGGAGCCATGCCACGTGTCCACTCTCCTGCCAATGGAGTTAGTGAGCCTCTTGAATGATGCCAAGGCTGGTAGGAATTTTAAACCTACACTGTTACATTTCATTCTTCCTTACAGGTCGGTTCCCTTGGCCCGAATTTGTTTGGTTTTTGTTTAATCTTTGCCATAAATCTTAATTTATTCAAGTCTGGTTTCCCAGAGGAGAACTTGGCCTTATGAGGCTGGACTGTCTTTCTAGGCCCTTCTCTGGGCTTAGCAAAGTCCAGAAACAGATGCAGCTCTGAAAGCCTGTGGCTGTAGACTCTGCTGCAGCCACCTCTGACTCTCTACCCTGCAAGGTGAACCCCTCCTGAGCTAGTCAGTGATGCTTTGCCAGATCTCACGTGCCCTAAGTGCCCTTCTTCCTGCAGAATTCTTCTGCATTCTCTGACAGAAGAATTTCCAGGTGGAAAAGCAAAAAATACTGATAATGGAATCTCAAGATGGAATTATCTTTTAAGTACTTTGTCGCTATAATTAAGCTTAAGACTCTTAACCTGGACAAATCACATGCTAAGGAATAATAATAATTGCTTATTATTTGTATTAATATTAAGTGAGGTTGATATGCTGTTATTCTATGTGTTTTACCCACATTAACCCAGTTAATGCTCCCCAAAACCCCATGGTGTAGGTAGTATTATCTCCATTTTACAGTGAGAAACCGAGGCAGACATAATTTAAGCATTTAGCTCTTGGTCACATAATGAGTAAGTAGTGGAGACACAGGATTCAAAGCCAGTCTTGGAAACTCTAGAGTACTAAAAAAATTTGAATGAAATTGCCAAGTTAATTATTGGTGATCTTTGAGAAACTGTGGGGAACTGGATATGCAACAGGAGTCTAGATATAAATATAGTTCACATCTTTGCTATTCAGTATTTTCCTGAAGAAAATGTCCAAGTGCCTTAAATATTTTATCAGTTACTTGATAGAGATACAGAAGGTAGCTCTATCAGATTTTCCAAAAAGACCTTTGGGGGCTTTTAGCTGACTGTAAGCTCTGTATGAGTTAAAGTAGAATACAGCACACTCTTCTAACCCCCCTTCCCCCCCCGCCCCCCCGCAAGAAGATTTCAGGCTTATGTGCAAGCAGCATAGCATCTAGAACAAGGGAGTTGATCATTCTCTCTAGACAGGACAGACCCACTCTGTAGTATTTATTATGTTTGGCCCTGAGTGCCACATTTCAAGGGAGACATAGAACAATTGGAATGGTTTTGTTGGCAAATTATGAGAATTGTAAAATAATTCACTCTGATTATATGAATAGCTGAAAAACTGGGGATAGTTAACTTGGAAAAGGGAAGACTTCAAGGAAGCCAAAAGACATGATATCTTCAATACTTGAAGTGCTAACACGTATGAGAATGATTGCAAAGCTGCTAGAATCAGAGACAGTGATTAGAAATTAATGGCAACAGATATCAGTAGATATAGATGGTCACATCTTTCAGAGATGGAGTAGGCTGCCTTAAGAGGAAATTGAGTTTTCTTTCACAAACATTCATGTGAGTATGCGAGCAGAAGCACAGCAACCACTGGAAGATGTACAAGAGACGCAAGTGTAGACCACACGGTCGGGCCGGATGCCTATTGAGGTCGCTTCCAATGCTGAGGTTCTGTTCTATTAATCTATGAATTGGTTGAAGACAATCAGTGTTGAATCAGTACAGAAATAGTCTACCATGTCTTGGACGTCTAATGCTGCCCACACCAGCATTAGCCAAATTGGTAAAAATGTGATGAGCAACAAAGTAAGATGTCATTTCAAACAAACCTATAGGCATCTAGTTCAGTGACTGGTGTTTTCTTCTCCTCCTTTCAGTGCTGTCTCCTGCTCAAGAGAGCCATGTGACCATGGATCTGCCCCCAGTGTCAGAGCAGATCATGCAGACGCTGAGTGAACTTGCCAAATCTTTCCAGGATATGGCTGACCGCTGCTTGCTGGTCCTGCATCTGGAAGTCAGGTATGACACAGCCAAGCCCAAGACTGCAGTTGAAATGCACAGTGGGTCATCTATCACTTGCTTCTTTCTGAAGACTATCACCATAACTTTTGATTCTTATTATTGATGTCCTTTTTTTTTTTACACTGAATGTGATTTTTAGTGTTAATCACTGCAAAAGTTTTTAAGCACGTGCTATATTGTAAATATGGTGATTCAGAGTTTGCATGGCCTGTGACATCAGAATGATCTGGATTTGAAGGTCTCTACCAGCTAGCGAGGCCATCTTAAGTCAGTTAATCTACCTTTACTAATCCTGTTTTCTCATTGTAAATATAAAACAATAATTCCTAACTTACAGGGTTTGTAAATGTTATAATAAATAATTAGTACAGTGCCTGCCACAAAATAAATGCTCAAAATGTGGTAGCTTTGTGATTATGGTGACTTTATTGTCACTGACATTTTTGCGAACGTACTCTGCTAATCAGTAAGGGAGTATACAGATGCAAGAGCCGTGACCCCTTCCTTCAAGAACTTAAGACCCAAGAAGAGATTACGTTAAATCATAATTCAGGACAAGAGTTGCAAAGATGCCATATTCTTGGACTCTTGTTCCTTCCCCTGAAGTGTAGAACATTCTTAGCTTCGGTGGCCTCTCTTATCACACCTATGGAAATGGTAGAAAGAAAAGACTGGGAAGTTTTCAATCATTTGTTCGTTCAATAAACATTTACTGAGTGCCCTCTTTGTGCTAGGCAGTGTGCTAGGAATTGGGATACAGCAATGAAAAAATCACTCAAGGGCTCTGCTCTCATGGAGCTACATTCTAATGGGGGGAAACAGCCCCCCATTATCCCCACAATGGGGGGAAACAGGTGATTTCTGTGAATAGATAAATGCAATAGACAGAAACAAAAAGAAAAATCATTAACATTCTGATGCCTCTGTTACCCGGGTTGCACAGAAAAGCAAGGGAACACCAAATTAATTACTATCACAGCTCCTGGAATTTATGCTATTGATTGTGTTGGGAACACAAAGTGTTCCACATTCAGAACTAGCCGCTTGTAGTGTTGTTAATTCCCAGTGGGAGATTTTCAACACTTTTGAGTAAGTCTTTTAAATCCTAACCTCTGTTTTGCCCTTTTTATTTTTGTATGTCATGACGGTACTATTCTTAATGCTGAACATACTTTAGTCATTATTTATTAACTTTACAAGAAACCATTCATTGCGATAACACCCATTGCTGTATCTCCTTCAGCAATCGTTTAAACACAGAAAAAGATCGTTGTAAGAATGAATAACAAAAAGCACTGAGTTTTACAGCCCTGGATGCAGAATTTTCTTCCCTTGACTTTTGCTAAAAGCACTAAACATGTTTATTGTTTCTAAATTCAATTCCGCCACCTTCTCATATCACATGATTTCAACATTCAGGTTGCTTTCTTAAGAATATCCTACATACTGTCTTTGTTCCTTTTAAAGTATGGTAGATAAAACTAGGCAGAGAGCTCCATGGATGGCTCAGGAAATGAATATTGACATACTTCATTCATTCCTTGTCACAGTAACAAGCACGTGTGTGTGTGTGTGTGTGTGTGTGTGTTCATACAGTTGATGATACAAAATGAACAAAGCACATCACTAGCATATCAGTAACACTGTACTATAGTAATGCTAAAGTAAAGAGAGTGCTGAGCACCCCCCATATCCACAGTGGGTGACGATGGAGGAGACCATTGGCTCCTAGAAGGCAGGAATCAGGTGTGCCTTGTTTATTACTCGCCCCCAGAACTTGGAACAGTCTTGCTCAATAAAAACCTGAACGCTTCTTGAGAATTACCTGTTTGAAATCAAACCCAGACAAAATAGCTGCTGTTTGTCCAAACAAAACTGGTTGCTCTTTAAAGGAAATGAGTTGGTTTGGAGACTCTGTTTGCACCCAGCGGTCCGCTACGTGTATCTAGGAAGTACAGAGGCTGCACAACCAGTGTCATCCTTGTCACCATAATCTCCTAGTGTTTGTTTTGTTCCCATCCTGCCATAAAAGAGAATTAGAACTTAGGCGCTGTCATTCAGGAGCTGGTGCAATGAAGAAGTGGCCGCTTAGGTACTGTCTCTGGTACTTTTACCCCAGAAGCCACTGGAATAAGATAGCACAGACAGACTATGGGGAAAAAATAGTGGGAAATGCTAGCAAGAAGTACAGAACAGCTTCAAATGCCAAAAACTTATCTTCTTCACCAAAATACCATCATGTCTGTAGCCCGTATTTTTCTGTAACGTTGTTAAAGTTCAAACCAGAAAGTGTTTTCAAACCTAGTAGGTTCTAGGTTGAAGGACCCATCCAAAGAGCATTTGACATTTTACCCACGTCACTGTAGGCCACATTTAACCAACAAGCAACCCCTTCGCATAGTTTGAAGCATAAGGCAAATGATACTCCCAAGAAATGAAAGACATGGTGAGACCATCAAAAATTGTTGAGGGTTGGTTTTGTTTTGTTTTTCCTATTTGAATTTTAGAAGAAGAAAATTAAGTTGCCATTTGAGTCCAAGATGCCGGGAATGTCACCTTTATCAGCTGATTTCTCTCACCATCAGGAGGGCTCTAAGTGGGTTCCACGGCAACCGCCTGTCACCGTGGGGATCCAAAGTGTGCACTTCCTGAAAATCACCCATCCTGCTGTGTAATCAGCAATATTTGCAGAAACCCTTAATGCCAAAGTCATGTTAAGGTCAGCAACAACATGCCAGAATCCGAAGAAAACACTTTTTGAATTTGACATTTGCCAGTGACTACTTTAATTTCTTTTTCCTCTCTAAACATTTTGGGAGAGGAAGAC
Organism: Eumetopias jubatus; assembly: GCF_037043125.1. Classification (NCBI taxonomy): domain Eukaryota; kingdom Metazoa; phylum Chordata; class Mammalia; order Carnivora; family Otariidae; genus Eumetopias; species Eumetopias jubatus. Next base: position 89,592,428 of record NW_028274820.1, read on the forward strand.
AGTACCTTGAAGTAGTCTTTCTTCTCTTCCACTCACTTCAGGATCTCATACACGCTCACCTCCAATTCCTGAGAATGTCCCAAGTGGTCTCTCTACTTTCATTTGCTTCCATTCTTCGCCATCAGTCCACCCTTTATACGGTGCTAGAATGATCTTGCCAAAGCTCCTATCTGATTACATCATTTTCACCTCTTAAAATCCTCCTAAGGCCCCCTGTGGCTTCTCAAATAAAGTCCAGAGTCTGTAGTTGGCCTTAAAGCTGATGATGACCTGTCTCCTGCCCATCTCCCCGAGCTCACCTCATGCCTCTGTCTTCACATGTGATCTGTGTGTACCAAAAGGAACCACTTGTCATTCCTGAAAACCAGTCTTCATTCACACCCTCATGCCTTTGTACATGGTCTTCCCCTTGTCTGGAGTGACGTCATCTGTAATTTACTATAAAAATACTTTAGCGTTGATGGCTTGATTTTCTTTTCAGCTAAGAGCTACTCAGTTTAAATTTCAACCACTAAATAAATAAATAAATAAATAAATAATAAATTTCAACCACAGTTGCAATCAGTTTCCCTAGTCGTGAATCCCGCTCCAGGATTGGTCAGCTTTCATGATATCAGCAAGGTCACATTCCAGAGGGGGCTGCAACCAGTGCAGTTACTGGTGTCTTGATTAACAGTATACACCTTGCCAGTTAGCACAGGAATGCCAGTATGAATTTTTATTGGCGAAATTAGTCATTAATTGATGCAGCTGTTAGATGATCACCCATAATGAAAATGAGCTGGTAGTCAAGATTTTTAGATTCCCCCTCATAAGCAGGTAGTAAGAATATAACGCATCCTATACAAAACTTAGCTCAAAATGGATCAGGGCGCCTGGGTGTCTCAGTCATTTAAGCATCTGCCTTCAGGTCATGATCTCTGGGTCCTGGATCGAGCCCCGTGTCGGGCTCCCTGCTCAGCCAGGAGTTTGCTGCTCCCTCTCCCTCTTCCCCTCCCCACCACCCACTTGTGTGTGCACTCTCTCTCTCAAATAAATAAATAAAATCTTAAAAAAAAAGATTTAAAAAAATTGAATCATCAATCTAAATATAAAACCTAAAACTATAAAACTTCCAGGAGAAAAAACTTCTTAGGAAAAAAATCTTTGTGACATTGTTCAGGCCAGGATTTCTTACATATGACCCCAAAACACCATCCATAAAAGAAAAAATGTATAAATTGAAGTTCATCAAAATTAAAAACCATTCTTCAAAAGACATCACGAAGATGAAAAGACAAGCCCAAAAGTGGGAGAAAATATTTGCAAAATGCACATCTAATAAAGGACTTGTATCCAGAACATATAAAGAATTCTCAAAACTTAAGAAAACAACCCCAAGAAAATACTGGGCAAGAATTATGAACACAGAGGTATATGGATGGCAAATAAGCACATGAAAATATGCCCACCATCACTAATAATTTGATGAGATAATTAATGAATTAATAATTCTCATTATTAGGAAAATGAGAATTAAAACCACAATGGGATACCACTATACATCTGTTCGAATGACTAAAAATTTTTTTAAACTAACAAACGCTTGAAGACTTTATGCTAAGTGAAGTAAATCTGACAAAGACAAATACTGCGTAATTATCACTTATATGCAGAATCTAAAAACAAAAAAAGTCAAAATCATAGAAACACAGAATAGAAAAGTAGTGGCTGGGGGTTGGGAGAAACAGAGTTTGGTAAAGGTACAAACTTTCAGCTATAAGATTTGAATAAGGCCTCAGAATCTAATATAAAACATGATGACTTTGGTTGATAACACTATATCATATAATCGAAATTTGCTAAGATGCTAAAAGAGTAGAACTTAAATGTTCTCATTTAAAAAAAAAAAGGATAAATATGTGACAGACGTGTTAAGTAACTAGATTGGGGGAATCCTTCCACAAGATATATGTATATCAAATCAAATCGTGATGTGTGCTTAAAATGTCTTACAGTCTTGGGGCGCCTGGGTGACTCAGTCGGTTAAGTGTCCTACTCTTGATTTCGGCTCAGGTTGTGATCTCAGGGTCATGAGATCAAGCCCCACATCACACTCCATGTTCAGCTTGGAGTCTGCTTGTACCTCTCCTTCCCCCTCTGCTCCTCCCCTTGCTCTCTCTCTCTCTTTAAAAATGAATAAATAAAACCTTTTAAAAAAACTGGCAGCAATAAGTGCTGGTGAGGCTGCAGAGCAACCAGAACTCTTGTACGTTGTGGATAGAAAAGCAAAATGGCGTAGCTCCTTTGGAAAACTGTTTGACAGTTTCTTATAAAATTAAAATATACTTACTATATGACCCAGCAATTCCACTTTTACCCATGACAAATGAAAATTTATATTTATATTTACATAAAAACCTGTACATGAAGCAGCTTTATTTATAATCACCCAGAAGTAGAAACAACCCAGATGTCAACTGGTGAATGGTTAAATTGTAGTATCTCCATACGGCGGGAATCTGCTCATCAGTAACAAGGAACAAATACAACATGAGTAAATCACAAATGCCCTAAGCAGAGTGAAAGAAGCCAAACTCCAAAAGCTACATACTATGTGATTCCATTTATATGGCACTCCGGACAAGTATAGGAAGCATATATAAATCAGTGGTTGCCAGATCCTTGGTGTATGGGTAGAGGTTGACTGCAAAGGGGCTCAAGGGAATTCTGGGGGTGATGATAGTGTTCTATAATTTGATTATAGTGGTGATTATACACTGTGTGGATTTGTCAAAGCTCATAGAACTATACACTGAAAAGGGGGAATTTTACTGTTTATAAATTATTTCTCAATAAACCTTACTTAAAAAAAGAAAGATGATAGTCAAGCCTGAAGATACATCATTAGGGATAATGCCCAAGGCTTTTGCAGCCTTTTGTTTAGGAATATTTCCCATTACCTGGTGCAGACTGTAAGGGTAACAGAGTTTTGACTGTGAATGTCTTCCTGTCTACCTCTAGTGAACCTTCCATGACAGGATCAGACAGAGCACCTAAAACAACAACTAAGACTTCACTGAGTTTATAGTACAGCCTGTTTGAACTATGTCTGCCAATGGATGGAGGATTTTGTTTTTGTTTTTGTTTTTTAAGAATGCCTGTATGTGTGGTAGAATTATGTGGACTGAAACTTGCTTTTGTTACAGCTTAACACCAAGATTATAGAGTAGCCAATCCTTACCCATCTCAGACTTCTTTGGCAGTTACCGATAACTACCAAAAAGAACCTAAGAAGTGTGCATGGTCAGAATGACTGAGATCATGTCAACACAGGAATGCCCTCCTTCCTCAAGCTCATTCACATCATCTTATTTACTTAAGCGTCACCCTATGTTGTTACACCCCATGGCAGACTTCCATGGTTCTCTGGTATATGTGCTTCTGAGTGAGACACTGCCTTCCTTTGACCTTTTTTTTGGTCTGCCCCACTAAGCTGTGTGGAGTCTTTCAGGGCACAAATCATGTCTCACATTCCTAAGGCCCAGCACAATTGTATTTTTAAATAAATAAGTAAATTTATTTTAGTGTCTTGCTTAAGTAACAGATTAATTACAGTAATAGTGATGATGGCCAACACTTGCTGGGCACTTGCTCTGTGCCAGGCCTGTGCCAGGTGCTTGACGTTCAGTGGCTCCTTCAGAGCACCTTATGAGGTGAGTATTGTTGTCATCCCAGGTACACAGGTAAGGAAACCGAGACATGGAGAAAGTAACTCGCAGCCAGCCACGCAGCCAGCAGTTGTTGGAATCGGGAACTGAAACCAAAGGAGTCTCATTCCAGAGCCAGCTCTTTTGAGCTCTGTGACCTGCACCTCTCGTTTTTGCTACAACAGTATCTGTTGAAAGATAGAATGCTTTTCACACTAGCCATGTAATCCGGTCTTTGAAAGGAATTTTAGAGCTCATTTATTCCTCACCCCCGATGTTTGGATTAAGCAAGCGAGGCTCACAGAAGCTGACTTGCTCCAGATCACTCTTCTTCGTTAGATGGTTTTCCAGTGAACAAGCAGAAGAGGACGTAAATATTTACAGGGCCACTGCTGCTTTAAGTATTTGGGTGGTCTGTCCCAAAAAAGATTATTGTTTTCATCAGGAAAATGTATTACTAACTGCTCTCGGCATCTTTGCCTTTTTCAGGGTTCACTGTTTCCACTATCTCATCCCCCTTGCAAAGGAGGGGAACTATGCCATCGTGGCTAATGTGGAAAGTATGGATTATGACCCTCTGGTGGTCAAGCTCAACAAAGACATCAGCGCCATTGAAGAGGCCATGAGTGCCAGCCTTCAGCAGCACAAGTTCCAATATATATTTGAAGGTCAGATCCTGTCTGTGTCCCTAGGATTTGGGGAGGAAGGAAGGGTGAAGGGTTTTGTTTTTTTTTTTTTTATTCTCTACTGTTGAAGTTCACAACTTGTAGTTGTTTGGGTTTTGTTTTGGTTTGGCTTTTTCTTTTTGGACTAAAGCTGCAATACCTAGTCTCTCTGCATATGGCTAGGTAGACAACAATATGGCTGCCATCTGCTCTTGGTTGATAAGATTTAATCCAACATAAGGCAGATGGCAGCCTGGCTGCCTCCCTGACATGCCACTCATGAGAGTTGGGTAAATATGTAGAGTGGACCATGAGTTAGCTCAAGAGAAGCTCATAAAAGAAAAAGAAGCACACATACAATGAGAAGATGACTCCAAAAAGAGATCTCTCGTTGACTAAAATTATCAGTGGAAAGGGAAGTTTTCTCTCAAAGAATGCAGTGTTGTCTGAAAAGAACAGAAACCTCCGATCAGCAGAGATTTTAGGAAGGCTGCACCCATAAATGCCTTGGGGCAGGCAGGCAGGCAAGGAAGGGCACGAAAGACAGTTCCATCTAAAGGCATTCACCTTCAACATTTTGAGATAATGCGATGCCAGGCAAATAATTTTTCATGCTGAATTCCTCCCATGGGGAGGACTTTTAGGACTTCAAACTATATTCCCTTCTTTCTTGTTTTGGTTTATTTGTATGTAGGCCTGGGTCCCAGAAGTATCTGTGGTGTCTGTCAGAATTAAAGCAATGTTATTCAAAACAATTAAGAAAGTGCATTGTGCAAAGGATTGTAGAACCTGGAGATAGGAAAGAAAGGCTTGGCTATTGCTTGCTTTATTAAACAGTTGTGTCCCCTCAAATTTGGACCAAAAAGCTGAAAATCCTGTTTTCCTATTAAATTATGTCGTAAAGATGGAGATATGTTCTGAAAGGAACTCTCCGTAAAAGACTTTAGCCAAAAAGTCTTAGTGATTAAAAGGTTAACTGTTCTCTGCATGGCACTGAGAATTTGGGGGCCATGTGTATCAACATTCACAATTCCCAGACTTTCCCTATCATTTACCCAGATATTTCTTAACATCTGATCCTGATGAGTAGCAACATCTTCTTGAAATACGGGTGTAACACTCTGTTGTAGAAAAGAAATGAAGAAATCATGAATTGGAGACCTTCTGTTTAAAAAACTCTAGCTAGGGCGCCTGGGTGGCTCAGTTGGTTAGGCAGCTGCCTTCAGCTTAGGTCATGATTCTGGAGTCCCAGGATGGAGTCCCGCATTGGGCTCCCTGCTCAGCGGGGAGTCTGCTTCTCCCTCTGACCCTCCCCACCTCATGCTCTCTCTCACAAATAAATAAATAGAATCTTTAAAAAAATAAAAATAAAAAGTTCTAGCTGTTTCTCTGTGAGACCACTCTCAAAATTCACAAGGCATAATACTGAATTTCCCAAAGGGTTGGGAATGGGGATGACAGGGTCTCAGTCTTCTTTGGTGTGGCAGAAAGGAGCATGATATAGCAGATATTATTTGAAATTGCCAGTGTATAGTAATATTATAAAGCAGACTTCTACTGGGTTTTATTTTTAATTATTATTATAATCTATTATGTGTACTTATTATATAAATTTACTTTTTCTTTTAAGTGGGCTCCGTGCCCAGCATGGAGCCCAACACGAGGCTTGAACTCCCAACCCTGAGATCAAGACCTGAGCTAAGATCAAGAGTAGGAAGCTTAACTGACTGAGCCACCCAGGCACCCTTAAATTTACTTATTTAATATATTTATTATTATTTACTATTCTCTACAAACACCACCCCCTCATTACCTCCACGTAGGCAGATTGCCTTTTACCATGGTAGAACAAAATTATACCCGGAGTTATGGGCTCAGTAAAATCACACTCAGACTTGACCTACAGAGGTTTTTCGACTTTTTTTTTTTAAAGACTTTATTTATTTATTTGAGAGAGAATGAGAGATAGCACGAGAGGGAAGAGGGTCAGAGGGAGAAGCAGACTCCACGCTGAGCAGGGAGCCCAATGCGGGACTCGATCCTGGGACTCCAGGACCATGACCCGAGCCGAAGGCAATCGCCCAACCAACTGAGCCACCCAGGCGCCCACCTACAGAGATTTTTCACATCAGTCAGTGGCTTTAAATGTAAAATCCATGTGTGTGTTTCTTTTTCTTTGCGTAGAAAACCTCTTACTTGCCTTTTAAGTAGTTGCACGTACAGGTGAGTTTGTGGTCTAGAAGCAACACTACACGAGTGTAGCTGAGGCAAGAGAGAATGCTCCTCCTCTCCCTTTTCTGCCTTCATCCTAGTGAAAGGAAACTCATTTTGCAGACTGAGGGAGTCATGGAACCTGAAGCTCCCCGGGAACCTTCACCACGGAGGCACTATGACTTTAGAAGAGGGAAATCATGAAGATAGTAGGCTGCTTGTGACTAGCCAGCTAGCTTTAGAGTTCCAGGAGAAGCTTTGAAGAATGGTAACCCACATGCATCAATTTCTTACCGACATATTTTTGCTTATTAGGTTCCAAATCAATGTTTGAGCCAAAAATACACCCCTGTCTTTTTTTGTGGGAGGAAGAGGAAACCAAACAGATCATTGTATTTGCATGGTTTTTTTTTAAGATTTTATTTATTTATTTATTTGAGAGAGAGAATGAGATAGGGAGAGAGAGCATGAGAGGGAGAAGCAGGCTCCCCGCCGAGCAGGGAGCCGGATGCGGGACTCGATCCCGGGACTCCAGGATCATGACCTGAGCCGAAGGCAGTCGCTTAACCAACTGAGCCACCCAGGCGCCCCCCCCCCCTTTTTCTTAAGATTTTATTTGAGAGAGAGAATGAGATAGAGAGAGCATGAGAGGGGGGAGGGTCAGAGGGAGAATGCTTCTAGAACCTCTTTATGGGAAAAAAAGAGTTCCAATGCTCTTCAGTAGTTTATAACAACCTGGCATATTTTCTAAGCCCTTGACATAGTGGCTTGAGGCGTATATATGTGGCAGTGCTGGAGCAATGGATATGTTGCGTAAAGCCTCTCCATTTGTAGCTTTTAGGACAATGTATAAATATTCCAAAACTGTTGTAAAATCAGTGGGTGCAGCAACCCTCAGAGATACGTTTTCTTTGGTCATTTAAATTTGTGGAGGATTTAAAGAAAGAAATCCTTCCAAATTCATATGTAAGTTCATGCAAGGTGGCACTAATCTGTCTTCTCCCCCCCCCCCCCCCCACTGATCTGTGCTGGCCCCTCAGGCCTGGGTCACCTGATCTCCTGCATCCTCATTAATGGTGCCCAGTACTTCAGGCGCATCAGTGAATCTGGCATCAAGAAGATGTGTAGGAACATCTTTGTCCTGCAGCAGAATTTGACCAACATCACCATGTCGCGGGAGGCAGACCTGGACTTTGCAAGGTAGGAGGAAGGACCAGGCTTGGTCCCTTGTACCAAAGTCAAGATCCTACTGCCTATCAAAATCACTTAGAAAAATGGATTCTTGGTACCTAAAAAGTTGACTTAAGAAAAAATGAAACAATTAGATGTTCATCAGTCTTAGAGAAGGTAATTCTCTACAATTCTATTGGCTGTTTAACCTCCCTTATGCAGGGAGTTTTCCTCTTCTCTAACCTAAGTTCTTCTTACTACAAAACTTCAGTAACTTTCCTATTTTAGAAGTAATATTTGCTCATTGCATGAGATATGTCACATAAAATACAAAAAAAGAAACCAATAAACATAACTCATAAGCCTTTCAGCTGGAGACTATGACATTTGGTGTAATTTCTCTTGGCCTTGTGCCTCCACCATGGATACAAGTGAATTTTCATATTATGCATGCCTGTAACTTGTCTTTGTACCAAATTGGAACTACGTTAATGTAATTTTATATTTAATTGCATTTTCCCCTATCAGTAACATTCTTTGAAAACATTATTTTTCCCAAAGCCACTAATAGTTCTTGAAAGGACAGTTGATCCTTGAATGACATGGGTTTCAACAGTGCAGGTCCACTTATATGCAGATTTTTTTCATACGTTACTATTACTGTATTTTCTCTTCCTTCTTTTCTTAACATTTTCTTTTCTCTAGCTTACTTTCTTGTTAGAATACAGTATGTAATACATATACAAAACTTGTTCATCAACTGTTGATGTTATTAGTACGGCATCTGGTCAACAGTGGGCTATTCAGAGTGAAGTTTGGGGGGGTCAGAAGTTATACATGGATTTGTGATTGTGTGGGAGGTTGGCACCCGTACCTCCCCACATTGTTAAAGGGTCCACTTATCACTTTTAATACCTGCACAAATATTCCATGGTATAAGTTAGACATTATTTAATCATTTGCAAATTTGTAAACATTAGGATTTTTTCCCTTTTTTTCTCTCATAAATAACGTGTGTTGAATGTATGTTTTCATGAATCTTTTCCTCATCTCTTCTCTCTTTCCCAGTTGAAATCCTTCTTCTCTTCTTGTTTTCATTGTGAGGACAGTAGTTACTCATCATCAACCATGCTCACCCTTCATGTCCTTAAAGGCTCTTCTTTTAAAGAGCACTCTTTCTCTTTCCTAGTTTGCTGATCTCAGTTTTTAATGTTTCTTTATAATGCACTTTTTCAAGTTTGAAGGGTTGTTTTATTCTCTCTTCATGTGGTCTCAGCACTGTATACTTTACTTAAATCATCAGACCTTTGGTACTTCAGTGAAAGCTAAAACAGTTTGAAGAGGGTAGACGATGATTACGGTATCTTGGTATTTTATTGCTGTTTGTACCTTGGTGAATTAGTTCATAAACTCCTTTGTGGCTAGGAAGTCTTTTTTTTTTTTTAAGATTTTATTTATTTACTTAATTGACAGAGAGAGCGAGCGTGAGAGGGAACACAAGCAGGGGGAGTGGGAGAGGGAGAAGCAGGCTTCGCGCCGAGCAGGGAGCCCGATGCGGGGCTCGATTCCAGGACCCTGGGATCATGACCTGAGCCGAAGGCAGACGCTTAATGACTGCGCCACCCAGGCGCCCCGGAAGTCATTTGTTTTTAATCCCCCAGAATTCTCCTGCCTAACATTTGGACTTCTGTGTCATTTCATTTGATTTTTGGATTCCTCAAGAAGTTCCAGAAAAATTTGAAACAATTTTTAAGACTTTTCAGGAAATGACGAAATATTACATTACGTTGACAGTTATCAAGACATCTATGCTAGGATCTTTGTTTTGATAGCATATAACCATATATCTTCATTTTTTAACTTTTCTTCTCCAGTCTATCCCCCCATTTGTTCCATTGCTTCCCTGTTCCTCTGCTTCTCTGTCCTCCTTCCCTGTCTTATTCTTCCTTTGTGCGTGCGTGTGTGTGTATGTGTGTGTTGTGTGTTCGTTAAATTCCCTCTTTTAGGCTAAATTTGGTAGAAAGCCTTCTTTGCTCAGATTAGGGAAACCAGGTGTGACTGAATGCTGCATTTATTTGGTTGCTCTTATGGGGAATGATCTCATTATTGAATTAGTCTATTCATAATAACATTGACAAGGGGAAGTTAAGAACATGGAGGCCTGAGGGATACAGAAAAGCATTACTAATTCTCTGAGGAATATAATTCTTAAATTCAATCATCTTTTTTTAAATGATTTTTTTTAGTTAGCTGAAATAAGTAAATTAACAGATTTTGGCAGACAGTATGGGGCCCAAACATGTACTAAAGAAACTGGCATCTGAATAATGAAATGTTGACTGGGCGGTACTGAGGTTGGCATCAGTGGGCTGTGTGCCAACAGTGTTTCTTCAGGAAATAATTGAATGACAACTGAGCCGTGCCTTCTATAGTTGGATTTGTGAATGATGTCCAAGGCAGTGGGTGTGGACTGAAATGTGACCACGTGGGAGAGGTACTGCTACTGTTGCTCTTTACTCTTAATGGATTATGAAAGGAAATAGGCAGCAGAAATATGTAGCATTGGATGATTCTGTCCTTCCGATCGTGGTTCAGAAGGCCTCTCCTTTTTTTTTTTTTTTAAGATTTATTTATTTATTTTAGAGAGAGATCGTGTGGCAGGGAGGGACAGAAGGAGAGGAAGAGAGAATCCCAAGCAGACTCCCTGCTGAGGGACATGGGGCTCAGTCTCATGACCCTGAGATCATGACCTGAGCTAAAACCAAGAGTCGGCTGCCTAACCCACTGAGCTACCCAGGCACTCCTCAGAAGACCTTTCCTTATTAGTCTTCTGTGTCCCAAGAGACCAAGACGCTTTCTGTTTTCTCAGTGCTGGACCAGAGTAAGTGCTCATCATGTGTCTTGAATGAATGGATAGGTATCCAATCAAGGCTTCTTTTGGTGTTGATGAAGGGCTTAGATAATGACAAAGTTTCTGTCTTTAATGCCCTGAAAGTTTTAACTAGCTGACATGGGTCAGTGTTCTTACAGGCTTACAAGGAACAGCATCTCCCTAGAGCAGAAAGCATTTTATAAGAGGAACCATATATCCCTACTTTTCATTGTCTCTTTCTCCTTCATTTGCCCTTGCTCTCATACGTACAACATACATAGACACACTTTATAGCCTTATTTTTTTCTATTTCTGTTTTTGGTAGGGACAGGTTTCATGAAATGGGCTCCATCAATTCCACTGAATTTGAAGCTATGTAAAATAAATATAACAGCGATACCAAAATAGCCAGAAATAATAGACTGCAGCAGTGTGCCTCAGCGTTCCTTAAGCAGTGTCTAATCAAGCATGGGCAGCATCTGTACTTCCAGCAAATCTCTATAGGAATGTTATCTTCTGATGCAGTAATTAATCACTAGTTGCCATGTGTCAGAAAACTTACCTAACAAGAAGTTGCAAGGCTCTTGTAGGTTTTCACCTCCATAGGCTCCCTGGCGAGTGGAAAATATACACCCTTTCTGTAATAAAGAGGAATCTGGAGTGATTCAATTTATGTTGATTCTTCTACTTGCAGCATTGCTGTCGATCTCTTTTTCTACATACCTTTACTCATCTCCAATAGGAGGATAAATCTTGGGTGAGCAAAGGATCAGCATAATCTGCATAATCACCAGAATTAGAGAAACCCTGTCCCCCATGATAATGATCTTTGCTATGGTTTTGACCTTTTTGACCCCACTGTACGTTTTCAGATTCAAGACAATACTTTGTCCTGGAAAATGACTACAGATTAACTAGAAAATGGAAGGGCTTCTTGAGTGGGCTTTTTTTTAGTTCCTTTCATCAGAAATCATCTTCCCCTGAGCTGCCATGCACTTCTCCAGAACTGAGTCTCTGAAACAGCCCAGGAGTCCAGGCACTGTGTCACAGGAGAAGTCTGGCTGGGCACTGAAGTCCCCAAAGTGGATCTGACAGTCTTTGTAGTTTAAGTGAAGCCATTATTCAAGTAGATGAGTCCAGAGTTTTCTTCCTAGTTCTTCCCGCTCTCCCCACATTTTCCCTCCAGTATCTCTCTCTCCCTTTACAGTTGTCTTTCTCCTACATCTCTCCTGCCATCTCTAGTTCCTGCTTTCCTCCTTCAAGGCTTCATCTCTCCTCGATTTTTTTTCTCATTTTGCTTTTCTTTAGACTGGCATCTCTCATACTCAAATCAGACAAAGATAGGGAAATGAAAGCTTAGATTCAGGAAGTGGTAAGGGGAGGAGTTCTAACACATAAGAAAGCTTCCTCACCCTCTTAGTCATTCATTCTTTCATTCATTCATTCATTCAACTGATATTTATTGAGTGTATTCTCTTTATGTTCTGCCCTTGTGGAATTTACGTTCTTGTAATTCAGGCAATTAAGACAGACTAATAAATAAGTAAAATATAAAATATCTCAGATGGTGAGGGGAAGAGAGGATGCCAGGGGATAATGAAGGTAACCCACAATTTTAGAGTGGTCACAGAAGCCCTCAATGATATGGTAACATTTGTGGAAAGACCTAAAGGAAGACAGGGAAAAAGCCATGTGGATATCCAGGGGAAAAGCATACTAGGAAAAGACATGTAAGAGGAAAGAGCCAGAGGGAGAAGTACACTTGGCATTATAAAGAACAGCAAAATAATGATGTAATGTATGGTGATTAACATAATAAAACTTAAAAAAAGATAAAAATAAAAGGAGAAGAAAAAGAAAGAAAGAAAGAAAGAATGAACGAAAGAACAGCAGAAAGGCCAGTGTGTTTGGCTGAAGTGAATGAGCAAAAGGAAGAGTCAGAGATGAGGTCACAGGTTTCACCTAAGAAGCTGAGATCTTGAAGACTGTTGCAGTAAATTGGCTTTTACTTGGAGTGAGGTAGGAAGCTATCAGATGACTTGGAACAGAAGGCTGCCATAATGTGACTTACATTGTAAAAGAATCACTCCTGGCTACTATGTTGTAAGTAGACATTTGGGGAGGCGAGGTTGCAGGCAAGAGCAACAGCAGAAGGAGCTGTCGGGAAACTGCTGCAATAACCTAGGGGAAAGATAGTGGTGATTCAAGCCAAGATGGCGGCACTGCAGAAGATGAGAAGTGGTCCGGTTAGGATATATTTCACAAGGAGAGCTGACAGGATTTGCTGAGGGATTGGAAGTAAACGGGTGACTCCAAGGTTTTTGTTCTGAGCAATTCAAAGGATGGTTTTCATTTACTAAAATGAAAATGAGCCAGAAAGGTTGAGTTTGGGGAGGTGGCAATAGGGCAGATAGGAAGGGGGTGGGTATCAGGAGTTTGGGTTTGGAAATACTAAGTTTGAGATGCACATTAGACATCTGAATAGAAATCCTGAAGAGAGAGCTGAATGTATAAATCTGTATTCAGGAAAGAGGTCTGGGCTGGAAATAGAAGTTTGGGAATCATCAACAGGTAGATGGGATTTAAAGCCATGAGATGGAGTGAGAGATGAGATCTTATTGAGAACACAAGCAGAGGAAAAAGAGAAGCCATCCAAGAATTGGGCCTTGGGTAGGTACTCCACTGTTGAGATGTTGGAGTGCTGACGACAAACCAGCAAAGGAACCTGAGAAGGAGCAGGGAAAATAGCAGTAGAGAGGTCTGTGTCCCACAGACAAGTGTTTTAAGAGGAGAGTGTCTTCATCTGTGTCAAATGGTGCTAGTAGATTAAATTAGCTCAGGACAGCGAACTGGGGCACTGGTGGACCTGATAAGAGGGCTGAAATGCTTTGATTTGCACTCCTAAATCTTCTCTACACAGCTTACCTAGTGCAGAAACAAGCTCTGGGAACAGGCTTCACACTGCTCAATTCTGTGGTAGGGTCTGATGCATTCATGACAAACAAAAATGCAATTAGAGTGTTTCTGGTGTGATATGTGAAAGACCAAATAGGCACCCTCTCTTTTCTCATTGAATGGTTACTAAGAAAGCCCTGCTCTTCCCAGCATATTTATTCAACATGTGTTTCCCATGATGAAGAGGAGTTGTGATGTCTCTTAGAAGGACTCTGAATGGTTTTATTTTCAAGGAAGGGTAGTCTCTGCTCCTCCATGCCCCACTCCTCCCTTCTCCAGCCCTAGACCCCCTTCCAGCAACTCTGGTTTAGCTTTGGAGCTGTTCTATATATGTTTACTTAACCAGTGAAGCCCTATATCCTCTATGTGTAATACACATACATAGGAACATCTTCACAGTAGCCAACAGAAAAATCCCACTGGTAAAGAAGGAACCATTTGGAATCTGGGAACCAAATGAGAAAGAAATCTTTCCATTTTAACCTCTCTGACTCCTCTTTGAGGCTGTTAAGGTGCCTTCCTCCAGGTGACAGACTGAGTGACTAGATTCAGCCTAGAGACTGAATATATATCAGTTCAGATCTGTGCTTCATCCTTGACCTTGTGCTGTATCTGAGGCCAAGAATGATCTCTGGCATGGCTGAGCATGTTGAATTTTCTTCCAAGGCAGCTGTTTAGGCTGACTTCCTTCCCCCAAACCTCTTGCACCAGGAACAGCCCTTTGGTTTTCTGCAGGAAAGGTATGGGTTTTCCTCTTTGGACTGACCAGGGTGTAGCCTGACAGGAATTAGCAATGACATGCTGCCATCTACTGGAAACACCCACAGACATCCAGACAGATGAATATCTCTGGTCCCCTAAATCCCCATCACTCACGGGAATCAAAGAGTGGGTACTGCCTCTGAAGTAGGCTTTGGAGGTGATTCGGCTGAAAATAGGAAATGCCCCCACCTATTAAATAAAATGTTATTTGATTGCCAGAAGAGCAATTCTGTTTCTGAAAAATTACATATATTTTTTTTTTCATATTCTTTTCTCTGCTTATTTTTTTCCCCATCTTTATTCTGCCATTGGTCTTAGCTGCTTCTCCAATCCTGGAATAACCGATCCCTTTTCTCAAACCTTTACCTGTAAAACTCCAGATTTTTGACTCAAGATTATTAATCATGTGGACTTACTTAGGAGATATTAGTCTGCTACCAAAATTCTTTTAATGGTGGTGCCCCCTAAAAATTCTGTTATATCTCTTGAATTTAATGGTTATACAAGGCTAGCCCTGACTTTCCTGGGGGCCACAGGAAATTGGGAAATACGATGGGTTAAATAGCTTTTGCTGCCTGGTAGAAGGAAATATACCCATTAATAAAATTTAATAATAAAACAAAATTTGTATGCTTGATCTCAGAAAATTTTCTTTAAAATTTTGTGTAAGTAGATTTAAATAATATTACATCTCCCTAATTAAACCTTCATTTGACCTTGCTACGCTGTTTCTGACCATCCCTCTTTCTAGTGATCTACTTTTTCTGTGTTTATCGCACTCATAGTAGGTTCCATACCTTCTAGCAATTAACTGATCACTAATTGTTTAATGGGGGCTCTTTATCCCCCATAGAGTTCCCCAAAAAATGAGTATTTATAAAGCTCTTAAAAATAATACCTGTCCATACTGATGTTTGATTGGTCATATCTTATATGTGAGGCTTTAATTAAGTAAGAATTCTTTTGATTATGCTCAATTAATGTCACCATACCTTGTACATATATCATGTCAATGTATAATTTAGGGGTCCTCAAGATTCTTGGCAGATAGTTGCAGTCTTCCCTTTGTGGCACATGTTCTGGAATCGGAATGATTCTGAGATTAGCATGGATGACAGGGCGGTATTATTTCCAATAAAGATCCCAAGGACTGGAAATCAGAAGTGACTTGCCCAAAATCTCTCATCAAATTGTGCTATTTATACACCCTGCACTACCTCTGTAGTCGTCACAGTTAGGAAATTGAATTAATTCACCCAGCGAGGCCATTTTTCTGCCAGGAAATGATTGTGCTGAAAAGATATGTGCTAAAAAGATATGAAGCTTGTTCTTGACTCAAGCCCAAGAATGATCATTTACTGACTTTATTAGAATTCTTACTGAAAAACTTGAGGCTGGAAGCTGACCTTTCTTGTTTTCTAAATGAAGATATAGTGTTTAATTTTGGTCCTTAAACGTAGGAAACGGGCGCATTTGCTATAGCTATGAAAACAGAGCCACAGCCTCTACAACCATGTCAAGGCCAGACTTCCTCCCAGCGCCTTCCTCATTAGCCGGTTATTATGACTAGTTACCATAATTGGGCTTTGTTTTTGGTTTCTGGGTGGGCTTTTTTTTCCCCCTGTACTGCTCTGTTACAGCAATCTAAAATGTTTATGAATGTGATTTGCGTTTCAGAGTGTTTGATAAATATGAATATCCATGTATGTTTCAGAGAGCACCCTTAGCTAAATATAAGTACATTACCAAGAAGTAAACATGTGCCTAGACTTCTGACTCCACCCTGCTTTCACCAAAACAAGGACAGCTTCTAGAAGACAACCAACTTCAGTATAAACTACCTACCCGCCTAAATCACTTCCTTGCAGTGATGATATAAGAGCAAGTATTATTACTATTATATAATTGATCTCAGTACATGAGATGAACCGTAAGAAGTGCTTTGCCTATACTGGTTCACTGAATCCTCCCTGAAACCCTATATGAAACTCTATATGTAATTATTATGACCTCACTTTCTAAATGAAAAAAACTAAAGTTTAAAGAGGCTAAGCAGATTCTCAGTTTACATAATAATAAGAGTTTTAGGATTCAAACTTAGGTCAGTCCAACACCAAAGTCTCTGTATGTTCTTAGCCATGTGAAATCAGGGTTCTCATTTGGTAAATATTGGGTCTCTGTTTGCTTTGTTTAATTAGAATATGATTTCATTTTTCAATTAGACTCTTAGCTCTCAAACGTTTTCTTTTCCTTTATTTTTTCTGGTTGTCTTTCCCGCCTGATTTCCATCAAGCTCTGGTCTCTGGCACTTTTAATTAGCTTTAATTAGCAGTTTCACTGTAGAGGGCTCTGCTGACCCCTCCTGCGCCGGAATGTGTGAGGGAGGGCTGGTTTTGCTTAACCATTCGGTACTCAGTACTGTGCGTTGTTGGTCTGTCCCCCTTCCAAGCAACTGTCCTGGAGCAGTACCACTTGACATTCAAGAACACTCTCTCATGGGGCGCCTGGGTGGTTCAGTCGATTGTTAAGTGTCTGGCTCTTGGCTTCAGCTCAGGCCACAATCTCAAGGTTGTGAGATGGAGCCCCACTGTTGTATTAGGCTCTGCGCTCAGCAGGGAGTCTGCTTCAGATTCTCTCCCTCCATCTCTCCCCACCCCTCACCCACATGTATGCTCACTCGTGCGCTCTCTCAAATAAATAAATCTCTTTTTTTTAAGATTTTATTTATTTATTAGAAACAGATTGAGAGAGAGAGAGAGGGAACACAAGCAGGGGGAGTGGGAGAGGGAGAAGCAGGCTTCCCGCAGAGCAGGGAGCCCGATGCGGGGCTCGATCCCAGGACCCTGGGACCATGACCTGAGCCGAAGGCAGACACTTAATGACTGAGCCACCCAGGCGCCCCTAAAATAAATAAATCTTAAAAAAAAAAAAAAGAACACTCTCTCAGAACCATACCACAAAGTAGAACTAGCACATGGTCATATCATGGGTAAACTCTGTCACTGATCCCAAGTACATACAGCTATACTCCTAAAACACCAAGCAGATTAACCAGGTGGTTCTCAAAGGCTAGATGGTATAAGAATTTTGTAGGGGACTTCTTGTAAGAGGAATTCTTTGACTCCATCCCTAAAAATTCAAATCTAGAAGGTTGAGGTTGGGAGAGTGGGGAGCAGGAATCTGCAGTTTACTTAGCAAGTGTCCAGGAGAGCCTGATGCAGGCAGCTCTTGGACGCTCTTAGAGAAATACTGGCCTAATCTGTGTTCTTTGAGACTCACAGTAGGCCATTTCTCTCTCAGCCCTTTATTCTCCTTTAGTCTCCCAGATTCCTTCTTCCTCCTGCTGGGGGCAGTGAAAGTGAAACTTGCCTGAAAGCCCTCGTCTGGACTAAGTGGGCCCGTTAGCATCACCCCTCGGGGCAGTCACCATGATGGTGACGATGATGATGATGATGATGATGATGACTATTTTGAGGCAGAATCAAACCGTGTTCTTGAAAGTTTGGGGGTAAACTAGTACTTCACTGATGTAGTAGCAGGCCAATAAACAGATGCAGTCCATGATTGGACAGGTGACTTCAGCTCTCTTCGCTGAAGTTTCCTTATCTAAAAATAAGGCTCTGAGAAGAAGGTCAACTCTAGATATGACTCGCCCAGAGTTGCACAAGGTAGAGCCCGAGATGGGGCTCCGAGGTCGAGCGCCACCTCGGCCACCAGCTCTCAGAAGACGCTGTCTCAGGAAGGGTTTTTGAAAGGAAGCAAATTAACTTCAATCTAATTCCATAAAGGTCCTGTAAAGATTTCTCAGATACACAGTATGTAACAGGCACTTTTAATATTTGATGACTGGGTGGACAAATTAATGCATGTGTATGTATGAATGACAAGAGAAGGAGCGGAGCCCAGTTTCTTCCAGTCCAGCTTGCAGTTGTGGTATTTGCTTACCACACCTCCCCGAGAGTAAGACAGACAGAAGCTGGCTACTGCTTTTGCATGACCTATAAAGGTCCTATAAGGCTCTGAATGGTAATTCAAAAAATAAACATGTAGGTGCTCAAAAATATAAATGTCACACCTGCTGTAGCTCTTCATCTCCTTTGCCTTGCTGTGGTTTTCCAGTTGATGGAAAGGTTTTATTCAGATCAGCCATTTCACTTTTTCCTGGAGGCACTCTTAATCTTTGTGTTCTAACCTTTAAAGATCTAGGCTTTTGGTTGCTGCTGTAATGATTTCCATTGCTGGCATCTACATGTTTAAATTCCTCCAAAGAATTGCCCACCTCCGATTTTGCTCAATTGCAGATGGAATCTAATGAGAGTGAACGAGTCGGGGTAGGAGAGGCCAGCTCTTGATCGATCGATCTCTCTCTCTCTCTCTCTCTCTCTCTCTCTCTCTCTCTCTCTCTCTCTCTCTCGATACCCGGGTCAGGGGAAGGAGTGGATCCGTGGCCTCCACTCTCGCATAAGCAATAGCACCCCATCTCCTCTTCCTTGGTGTAGTCTCTTTCACAAAGACACGCACGAAACATTTCGGGAGTACTGAGGACAGAGGAAGGAGCGGTTGGGGATTTTTAGCGGCTGGAGCATTTTATTGACAACATTAAAGGCTTTGTGGATACGTTGGAGCAGAAATTAATTACAGCCCAGTTCCCCCATTTCTCCCTTAGGTGACCGTCTTCTGTCGATGTGTGCTGCTGTGAAAGTAATAATAGGTTTCAAATGTTTGTGAAAAACATAAAGTAATTACTTGCTGTGATAAATCAGTCATCTGAAGTTTCAGCTTCGCTCCACTCCACGTACGTGGCAGCGGGTCTGTTTCTTTTGTTAACTTTAATTATATAGCATAGGAGTATTTTTATTTTTCAGTTTTCAGAAATTTTCCCTTTTTCTTTTCTTGGTTTCCTAGTTCTCCGGGGATGAAAGTATTGAAATGATAATGACACATAACTAACATTTGAACAAGGGAAGCATATGTCTGGCAGGGAGCTGATTGCCTTAGTTAAGTTTTGTAGCTATTGGCTATTAGCTATTTGCCAGTTTCTCTAATGAGCCTTAAATATTTACTGTTTGTGGTGCAGAGGGAAAGAATGTGCTCTCGGGCATTCTGAGCCTCCCTCTCACCAATAGCATATGTTTAAATTACGGGCCCTGAAGCCAAAGAGCCTCTAATAGTTCTTTTCCCTTTTTTAAATTAAAAAAAAAGAAAGAAAGAAGGAAAAGTTTCCAATAAAATCTGCAGCTCCTTTCCTGGGGTCCCTTTCTTCGGTAGGGCCTATGCGGATCTGCCTGGATGACACTGACCCCTTTGTTAGCTCACCTGTAGAATAAGAGAGAAATTTCCTTTTGACAACCATTGTAAAAGAGGTCCTTACCAAGCAGATACAGTAGTGAGGACCATATCCTGGTCAGCATGACACATTATCACAGGTAGATATCTTACTGTTAGCACTAAGGCTGGCTCACCCCAAAAATGTGAACTATACATATACATGTTCATATCTCTTTTTAACTCCTATCGTATTAATATTAAGTTCTTCTATTCTGTTGAATCTATCTTGTCCATTCCTGACCGGTGAGCCATCATAATTCCTAACTTCAAAGGTTTGCTTAATCTCCTGGATCAAGCTATCCCTTACTTAGAACAGTAAGTTTTTCCCTTTCCAATATTAATCTCTCTCTTCAAACTATCATTTATATTTAGAATCAAATAGAAGAGCAGTAAGAATTGGTTATCTCATTATTTATCTTAGTTATTAATTGGTTGTCTATTGGATAATTCTTCTGTATGGAAAATCATACTTACTGGGACTTCTGAGCTTTTTCATTGCAATGATCATTGCTGTTCGTAATGTTTGTCCCTGAGACTGGAAGATCCCATCCATCATCAAAGAATACTATTGCATTTAGTATAGTTTTACCATTATGTCCATTTTACTGTATTCTGTAAAAATATTAAAAACTGGTGGCAATATGATATCTCAGTTTAAGCCAGAATCTCTGATTACAACTGTAACCCCTTATTTTCTTCCCATGCTGCATCGTGGAGTTTTTAAAGCCCTATAATTCTGTCATAGCATTTGAGTTTTCCACATGTAAGTAAGACGAGGTAGTAACAACAAACTGCTTAAAATATTTTTTATTCTATTATTGTTAACATTATTGCCAATAACTACCATGTATTGAGCACATACTTTGTGTAAGGCACTCTACTTATGTGATGTACACACATTACCTTATGTAATCCTTATAATAACCTAGTGTGCTTAGGTATTAGCATTTTCATTTTACAAATGGGAAAACTGAGTCTGAAAGATTAAGTAGCCCAAGGTCTACACAACTAGCAACTGACAGAACCATGATTCAAAGCCAGATCTCTGCATTTTAGCTGTTATTCTATACAGCTCATGACAATGTAATGCATTAGTATTTCAAGAAGATATACCACAGCCTCAGTGATTTTATAGACTCAATAATGGTGATGACGGGGTGTTCTTTGTTGAAAGGGCTTCAAAGAGGGGTAACAATTTTTTTATCTTCCCTGCAAGAAATTGAAAGGAGATGTTGTTTTGTAGGTCTGCAGGAATAAACAAAAGGAGGCCAAAAAGGTTATGAGAAAGGATTTTGGCACAGCAACTAATGCCCCTCTAGGAATGATCACAGTTATTGTTAGGCCCAACAGAGGCATTATATATTTGTTTCCATTATCTATTGCTATATAATGAATCATCCCCAAACATTAGTACCAAGCACAACAACCATGACATTAGTTCTCTTGATTTAGCAGATGGACTGGGGCTCAGCTGTACAGTTCTTCTGCTGGATTGCCTTAGCATGTCTCCCATGGCTGTAAGATAATGGCAGCTCTGGGTCCAAGCTATCTTGTCTACATGTGACCGGTGGGGATCGCTGGAAGCCTGGGCTCAGCTGTGGTGTTGGGATGACTAGCTCCCTCTCTTTCTCTCTTCATTGAGTCTAAAAGATTCTACCTTCCACATAACTCTTCCATGTGGTTTCTCCATCACAGTAGTCATACTTCTTAAATGGTGACTTAGGGCTCCCAAAAGCATGAAAGTGGAAGCTGCCAGGCCTTTTTTAAGGCTTGGACACAGGACTAGCATGGTATCACTTCTGCGACATTCTGTCAGTTAAAGCAAGTCACTGGGCTAGCCCACATTTACTGTAGGAGGGGACTATGTAAAGGCATGAATAATGGAAGGTACGGTTCATAGGGGTTACCTTGGGGATTTAGCTACCACTATGTCTAAACCTTAGGCTGCATATTAAATGTTCAATGCCAAGTAGAGTAGGCATCCAATGTATTTGTCAGGATTATTTCTGTTGCAAGGGGCAGAAACCAAATCCAAACTAGCTTATGCAAAAAAAAAAAAAAAAAAAAATTTATTGAATCATGAAACTTATATAGCAATAGATAACGGAAACAAATGTATAAAACTGATAAGTTTTCTCAGCTATGGGAACCAAGCCTCAGGGCATGAAATTTATTGAATCATGAAAAAATATCTAAATATTTAGAATTTAGAATTGGGATATTCAAGGGGTGATTGGTTTTAGACATAGTTTTGTCCAAGGATTCAAACCATATCAATAGGACTCAGTCTTTTTTTTATCCACCAGACTCTTGGTTCCGTTTGCATCTGCTTGGCTTTATTATTATATGGCCTATCTCCCCATGTGGCCAAAATAGTAGCCCCAAACCAGTATCAGACTTGTAGCAGGAAATGTTAGGGAAAGAAACCCTCTCGCTTTCAAAATCCATACAGCAAATTTTATGTAGGGACTCTGACAGCCCTGTCCTTCTACGAGCCAATTGCTGTGGCCGGGAAGAAGGGGCGTTCTGATTGGACAGTGCACATCACGTGTCCACACCAGTTGTTGAAGGGCTGATCGGTCTGACCCAGACCTCGTGGAAAGTGTTCCAGAGAAAAGGAAAGCTTCTGTTACCAAAAGAAGTGGGATGGGTCCTGGAAAAATAAAAACAAGATACAGTTACTACACCTAATAACAGTGTACTGAATGAATAAAATTTAGTAAGTGAGTGGCGTATGCAGTATTAAGTTTATTAGGTGCCAAAGGAGATAGACACTTAAAAATTATTTTATGGAAAGAGCTAGACGGAAGTGCTGCTAGGACACTATTCAGAGTGGGTTGAAACAGAGAAAAAACGCAGGTTTGAGCTGTACTTTGAGAGAGGGGAGATTCGGGAGGAGGAGATTATAGGCAGAGAAAAGGTCACTTTCTCCAGAACCAAAAGCAATTAAAGATAGAGAAGTTTCCAAAGTCTAATTTTTGGATGCAGCTGCTCTCCTTAAACTGTACCTTTAAGAAAATCAGGAGCTTGGTTACTACAGTGTGTTGTACCATTTCGTTTCCAATTTAGTTGGATCTGAAGAAGCATTTTGTAACCCTGAATGTGATGGCTGGGTGTCTCAAGTGTTTAAAGGGCTCCTACAAAAATAAAGTTCCAAGGTGACTGTCATCAAAGGGTTAAGAGAAAAGCCTTTTGAAAATATATATTCACTTGTCCTCTGTCATTTTGACTAACAATAGATGCTGAATTGCCAGAAATAGTAGTAATCTGCATTTCTGTATTTATAGCCCTCCTGTGAGGCTGAAGGGTTCCCTGAATGTAAATTAATTAGCTCTCCCCGGGTGCCCTAAGGAGGAAAGGAATGTAAGCCCAACTCCCTCCCCATGCCCTGTCTGAAAACCAATTTGGGGGGGGAGGGGTTCGGGGGTTGAGGATGGGTTGAGGGAGTATGAGGAGAGAAAGAGCAAAAACTGACCTGGCTGAACTAACTATAGTTTCCTTGAGACTGGCAAAAGGAGAAAGCAGTAGAAGGCAGAAATGAGTTTAGAATTTTCTCAAGAGGAGTCCCAGTTGGCTCTCAGATTACTTATATCATATCGTCTTCATAGAAACCTTTGAAGTCTTCATTAGTGAGGACTTTGAGGTGGTGTCATCTGTCCCCTTCCTTTTACAGGCAGGAAACTGGCCCAGGGAGATGGAGAAACTGGCCAGTGAGAGATTCTGGTAGGACTAGAACTCAGATTTCCTGACTCCTTGGTCGGGACTCCCCCTTCCCACCCCACGCCCCGGGACTCGGGGCCTTCTACACGTTGATGTCAACTTTCCCAGTGTTCACATTCCCGTTGGAAGCAGTGGTGTCCTCGGGCAGTGGCAGGCAATCCCGGGAAAAGGAGTATCATCATCCTCGTGCGGTTTGAACCCCTCCCCCCAGTTTCTTTTACAGTTCAAGGGGTATCTCGTTAACCCCACTCGCCATAGTGTTTGCCTTCTCTAAGACTGGAATAATATTGCTGCTAGACACTTCTTTATAAACAGAAATTACTATGTGATAATAGTTATGACTTCTGTTCACTATCTGCACATACTCAGATCCTTGTTATTAAGTAAATACAGAAAGATTATTCGTTGTATTAGCTTTTGATATTGATAGTGCCATGTTCTCTCTTAGCTATAAATATCTGCTCTGCCCACGTCAATTTGAATCTTTTTTCTTAAGCAAATTAAAATAGAAATGATAACACAATTACCAACTGAATTCTACTAAACTCGAAGTCAAAACAAAATATAAGAACTGTGATTATGAGAGGGAGAGACTAGAGGGGGAGACTTCTCCTGCTGCTAAGGAGCCGGAAGTCAGATCCTTAGCAGGAGAACCCAGATATCTTAGGTCACCGCCAGTGTGGAGGGCGGCTGGATTCCTGAACCAAACCTGGAGACACAGTGCAGTTACCCAGGGTGGGAGGTTGAGTGTTGTCACTGGCTTGTTATATACTAACTCGGGTATTAATCTTCTGCCTCCATGGGGTAAATGGGTTCTTTTCCTGAGTCCAAGTTCATGATAGTAACTTAGAGAAACACCCTTAAAGGTCTGGGTAGACAGGGAGAATCTGGGTATCTGTGAACCAACATGAAGGAGAGCAGAGGTTTAGTGTTGGGGTCACTTACAAAAACCTTCAGGTTCTTACTTTCTCCCTGAGAGGAATCTAGTCTGATTAAAATACCTACCCTCTGCCTTGGAAGAACATTCTCAGCTACCCCGCCATATCTAGTGAGTAGACTTGAGAGGACCCTTAGGCCCCAAAGTGGTTTTTCTAAGCTGTTAGGAGGGAGGAAGCAGAACTCGGACATAGGCTGTCTACTTGGATGGTTTCCTTAGTTTGATAATACGAAGCAGTAGACCTTGTCTAGACCAAGACATGATCATCCATTGGGTTATTTTCATATGTTCAGGGATAACATAGTTTCATTATCCCAAATATGTGGCACTTGATATCTCTTATGTTCATTGTACATTAAGCTTCTGTTTCGCGTTAGCACCTTGGTGGACCTTTCATTTATTTATTTTTTAAGATTTTATTTGTTTAGGGCGCCTGGGTGGCTCAGTCGGTTGGGCGACTGCCTTCAGCTCAGGTCATGATCCTGGAGTCCCGGGATCGAGTCCCGCATCGGGCTCCCTGCTCATCAGGGAGTCTGCTTCTCCCTCTGACCCTCTTCCCTCTCGTGCTCTCTCTCTCTCATTCTCTCTCTCAAATAAATAAATAAAATCTTTAAAAAAAAAAAAAAAGATTTTATTTGTTTATTTGACAGAGAGAGAGAGAGACAGCAAGAGAGGGAACACAAGCAGGGGGAGCAGGAGAGGGAGAAGCAGGCTTCCCGCCGAGCAGGGAGCCCGATGCGGGGCTCGATCCCAGGCCCCTGGGATCATGACCCGAGCCGAAGACAGAAGCTTAACGACTGAGCCACCCAGGCGCCCTTGGTGGACCTTTTAAAACAGCCTCTTCTTAGGCTCTTACACGTCTTTGGAACCATGTACCACTGGGAGCTTCTTACCACTGATTTCCTTAATGAATATTCTACGTATAAGCACAAAAGCATATAATTTAAACTATTTCAGTATCTGAAGCACTTCCTAAAGAAGTCAGTTGCTCGAGGTGGTTATGACAGATTGGCAAGGGGTCATCCATTCATACATCAAATGGTTCCTGAACGCACGTGAGAGCTAACCATTACTGGAAGTTCAAAGATGAGGATCCCGGCTCCTGCTGTACGTGGTGGAGCAGCTGGGCTCAGCAATGAGCGCAGTACAGTGTGGGACCAACTACGAGGGAGAGGATGAAGTTAAGAAAGGATGTTAAAAACCTCCTAAGGTCCGTTCCTGGGTATATACCCCAAACAAAACATATGTCCACACAGAAACATGTACATAAATAGCATTCTTATGTAGAATAACTGCAAGGTGGAAACAACCCATTTGTCCATCACTGGATGAATGGATACACAAATGTGGTCTCTCCACACAATGGATTATTACTTGCCTGTAAAAGATTGAAGTAATGAGTGAATCCTGAAAACATTATGCTCGGTGAAAAAAGACCATCACAAAAGATCGTATACTATATGATTCCATTCATATAAAAGTCCAGAACAAGAGAAATCCACAGAAACAGAAAGTAGGTTAGTAGTCGCCCAGGGCTGGGTGGGGGGAGGAGGGGCGTGGTAGCCCAAAAGGTACAGGGTCTCTTTTTGAGATGATGAAAGTGTTCTAAATTCAGCTGTGGTGATAGTTGCACATTATCTATAAAAGCCATTGAATTGTACACTTGAAGTGGGTGAATTATATGGTATGTGAATTACACCTCGATAAAGCTGTTTTTTTAAAAACTCAGATTGAAAATAGTGGTAAAGAATGACAAGGAGCGGCTCTCTCGCCCTCTCTTCTCCTCCCCACCTCCCCCCTCCTCTCTCTTCTCTCTCTCCCTCCTTCCTTTCTTCCTCTCTCCCTGTCCTGCCCCCAAAAGGGAATCACTGTCTGTGGTTGAGGACAGACACTGCCTCTGGAAGTAAGGGAATGCTTTTAGTGCTCCTGATGATTTTTTTTTAAATCATTATTAAGTGTTGATTATGGAGGTAATTAGGACTACAGAACTTGCAGCTAGACAAAGAAAAAATTGCACTTGGGAGGGTAGAGAGAGGTATTACTAGTTCGAAATCTGACAAACACTTCGATCCCAGCTGGAGGAAGCCTTTCTTTTTACAGGAAAGGAGCGATGCTGCTGAAAGCTGCTCAAGAAAAAGCAATCCCAAAGTTAAAATAGGTGCATCCAATAAAAGAGAAAGAATCGGAGACTCCATTATAGATCCATTAAGTTAAGAATAGCTCAGGAAATATAAGGAATTCTTTTGTATTTGCAGGGAAGATTTTTCTTTTCTGAGTTTTCATTTGTTCGTGAATCTCTCGGCTTCACTTGTTTTAATAAGCAGGCGGTGAGATGAGTTGCAGAGTCATGATTTAAAATTCTAAATGTCTGATCTCCCTAGTAACCCAGACCATCTAGGATTATAAATTATGACTCGTTATTGCCACCTGATGACAACAAAGAGTACAGCCCTTCTGGAAATACTGGCCCTTTGAGAAACAGATGAATGCCCTGCAAGCTGAAATGCAGAATCCGTCATAGAGAGATGGTGACCAAGTCTCTTTAGAAGGTTCTCTGACCTTGGTGTTAGAAGGAGGCCATCTCATCATAGGCGTCTTTAAGCATCATCGTGAGGTCTTTGCTTCTAGCCACGTTACCTAGAAAGCAGTATTTTGTATACTGAACGTGATTTTCCGTCTGTTGTATCAAAGCGGTAGGTGTGTGCCACCCTGGGCCTGTCACCACTTTCTCCTGCAGTTGTGGGTGCTGTCGCTGTCCAGTGCTGCCACTCTGGTATTGATGGCGGCTGCCAGCCTGCCGGCACTCTGGCAGCTGTCATCACCATCACACACAAGCTGTTGCCCCTACCACTGTCTGCCCACTGCTAATGGGACTGATTGGCACCTCTCCGTGCCACATCAAGGTGCAGAAGCTGCTCACCACCCCAGGCTCCGAGCCATCTGACACCCTTTACTGCCACTGCTCGTTACCACCCTCGTAGCAATGGCACCAGCTGGGACCAGCCCAGCCCGGAGCTGGGTGGCTCCGCTGATGGAGGGAGTGTGATAGGAGTGTGATAGTCACCTTGCAACCTGCAGAAGCAGCTGGGCCTCTCAGTGAGACTCGACCTGGGGACTCCAAGAACCCTGCATCTTTAAGAGTCAACACATTAGAGCTCAGCATTTCTCTTCTTTACTTGTTTCGGGAGTTGATAGCAATTTGAAGCTCCTCCAAGCCCAATGGAGAGCTTCAGCTGCTTCCTCCTCGCCCCAGTGCCTGCTGAGGTGCCCACAATACGCAATACTGTACTCTCCCTGACCACACACTACCTTTCAGTGCCGTACGTTAAAAGTTGTGTTAAAACATTTTGCATCATATCCAGTATTTTTCAAAGCTTGTGAGGGTTAAATAATATGGAGGATTCAAGATGGCAGCCCTCACGACTGTACTTTCGCAGAGAAATAAACAAGAATCAATCCACAGCTGAGAAAGAATAGAAGGGGCTTTACCAGTGAACGAAAGGGGTCAACAGATTTCTGGAAGATGGAAAGAAGACTGGGTACAGTTAATGGGCAAACTGGTAGGGAAAACCTCTGGATAGAATGTGCAATGAGTGGTTTGGAGAAGTTCCAGGTTCATAATCCACAGTTAAAAATGGGAATGCCAAGAGAAACTGAACACAGAGGGATTAATGAAAATTTTATAAATCTGAAAATGTCATTATAGCACTGTTTTATTTGCCCCTTTAAAATGCTGGCACCCAGAATTTATTCCTGAAAGAGCCATCTTGGAAAATATTTAGGGAGAGTCAGGGCATCTGGTGTGGCTGTTGCAACCCCAGAACAAACCCTCTTTGTGTGGCACCAGAGAAAGAGGTTTCCCACCTGACAGTTGGCACCCCACCCGCTAACCCGCAAGAGAAACAGACTTACCTGTTAGCACTTTGAGCACCACCCACATAACACTTGCAGGCAGAACTCTCTCCCACCAAGAGGAGAGGCTTTTTAGAAATATGATCCAACCTGTACTTAGAGGCCTAGCATCCAACTGATTGGGAGTCGCAGGAAAAGAGATGAGAAAATGAAAAGGAAGGGTAAGTGCTGCCAAATTGGTAGAAATGCTTTTCTAAAACGAAGGGCACATGTCTTCACAGTTACCAGTGCGGTAAATGAAAAAAAAACAGCCTCACCTAAAGACAGCCTTGTGAATTATCAGAATGCCAAAAGTAAAGTTCCTAAAAGCTTCAGCGAGGGAGGGAGAAAAACAAGTCAGCCAGCATCAGACTTGTGATCAATAGCACTAAGTGATGAAGTGATACCTGCTCAGCTCTGAGGCAGAATGATTTCAACCTAGAAACGTATATCCAAAGGGTGTATCCACCATGCTGAGGGCAAGATGAAGAACATGTTAGGATTTTAAGGATTCAGAGAGTTTACTTCTCATGCTCTTCTTCCTGGGGAACTAGCTAAGGATGTATTCAAGCAAAGCAAGTAAAGAAGCCAAAAACTTAGAAAACATGATGTCTAAAAGAATGCTTGATCCCACTCAGAAAAACCGCAAAAGGGCAGCCCCGAAGCAGGCTTGAAGAAGAACCCGTCCAGTTTGTGATGACAGGATACAGCACCCCCAGGGAAAGAGCTCTGGGAGCAAGAGTCAAGAAGATGGATAGTATGATTAAAAATTAAAAAAAAAAAAAAAAAACCTTAAGCTATGATAAATGTAAACAATGCAAGAAAAAGAAAAGCTAGGGGCGCCTGGGTGGCTCCGTCGTTAAGCTTCTGCCTTCGGCTCAGGTCATGATCCCAGGGTCCTGGGATCGAGCCCCACATCTGGCTCCCTGCTCGGCAGGCGGCCTGCTTCTCCCTCTCCCTCTCCCTCTCCCCCTGCTTGTTTTCTCTCTCTCTCAAATAAATAAATCTTTAAAAAGAAAAAGAAAAACCAATCTGAATTTTTGAGGGAAAAAAACTGTACAAGAAATTCATGGTCCAAATACAAAGCAGACTTCCAAAAGCAGCCCAACAGTTAATGTACCCCTTTACACAGTACCGAGTCCAGCCCCAAGCCATACGTGGTACGCACAGTGATGGAAATGCCCTTTCACCAATCGTCATGCAACAAAGCACGAGAGACCCAGGCAGTTGTGTTTGTAGGATAACACAGGCAAAAGTAAAAATGCAGCAGAGAGAAAATGGAAGCCAGGGCCCCAGTGGGAGGCAGCATGTGGACTGTAGAGAGAGGAAGAAAAGTTTACGAAAGGGTCATTAATAGCTTCCTCTTAAAAAGTGGGGGCAGGCAGATGAGTGGAAATAAACATAGTGGTCTAGGTAGTTAATTATTTAAATTATAGAGGGCAGCATTTTTATACCGAAGTAATAAAATACTGGAAAAAGGAGAGAGGTATTGCAGGTGAGTTGTACTTTTGTCTTTCACACCAGATTTATCTGTTAAGGTACTTTTGGCTCCATACAGTAGAGGTAAGAGACTTAGTGACTTAAAACATTTAAAACATTCCACAACTCTATACATGACTCCGTGCTCATCATGATAAGTGCAGTCCTTAATCCCCATCCCCTATGTCACCCATCCCCCCACCCACCTCCCCTCAGGTAGCCATCAGTTTGTTCTCTAGAGTTAAGAGTCTGTTTCTTGGGTGCCTGGGTGGCTCAGTTGGTTAAGCATCTGCCTTCCGCTCAGGTCATGATCCCAGGATCCTGGGATTGAGGCCTGCATCTGGTTTCCTACTCAACGGGAAGTCTGCCTCTCCCTCTGCCAGGCCCCCACCTCTCATGCTCTCTCCCTCCCCCACTTCGCAAAAATAAATAAAATCTTTAAAAAAAAAAAAAAAAGCGAGAGTCTGTTTTTTGGTTTGTTTCTCTCCTTTGTTTCCCTTTGTTCATTTGCTTTGTTTCTTAAATTTCACGAGTGAAATCAAATGGTATTTTTCTTTCTCTGACTTATTTCATTTAGCATTATCCTGTCTAGCTCCATCCATATTGTTGCAGATGGTGAGATTTCATTTTTTTTTTATAGCTGAATAATACTCCATTGTGTATATATTATATCTTGCCCGCTCTCTGCTGTTCATTCCTCAAGTTCTGTTGGTTTCATGCTCCACAGCCCTCTCTGTGGTCCCAGGCTGGTTCCTACACTTCCCAAGCGTCACAAAAACATCCAGTGGAAAAAGAGTTTCCCTCCTTTGCTTTAGTTTTGTCTCAAGGAAACGTTTTCCAGCAGTCTCACTAACAGACTTCCTCACATGTCTTACTGGCCCAAACTGTATCACACACCCTCCTCTAAACCAGACACTGCCAACAGAAATGGACCACTGCCTTCTTACAGCTACTCAGCTGACTTGACTTGGCCGAAGGTCCCTGGAAATGGCAACTTGTATTCTAGCATGAACCTAAGACTTAGACATGACAACTGTTACCTTATCTCTCTCTTAATTGATAGGATTTCATACCTATAGACGTACCAAAGAAAAGTTGTTGTCTGTGTAGGTCAATTATAGACATAACTCAGAGGGAGTTGTCTAGTGGCCTTGTTCAGGAATTCTCTCTTGAGATCTAGAAATACAGGTTCCTTCTTTCTGACTGTGTATCAAATCAGGATCCTCAGAGCTGCTAAGTAAATTTTTTTCTTTGATTAAATAGCTTTGTATAATTCACAGGTCCTAAAAGATCCTTCCTCTTTAGATGATCTGTAGCTTTGTGATAATATATGGATTCTATATAAGGAGAAGGATTCTGTGCCTCTTCTCAAAACTTCCTTGTTTTGCAACTTGGCAAAGTGGAAATGAAATGCAAACAAGGCTTTGGATCCGAACCCTCCCACTTACAGTAGCTGCATGACCTCCAGGAGTTTCCAAACCTTTCAATGCTTTAGTTACTTAAAAATGGAAGCAGTTTGCTTACATTTTAGGGTGGTTTTAAGGCTTAAGTGAAAGTATAAATAGAAGGAGAATGTCAGCAGTTGCTAACTCTTCCTATGGTAGCATGCAAGAGGGTGTGTAGCACTTGGTACCCCAGTTTTTATGTGTTTGATAGTCAGCTAACATTATGGAAAAGTGAGTCAAATTAGGCAAGTCAGAAGAATTTGATTTTTCATTTGAAGCATGAATATAGTAACAAGAGGAGAGATGAAAAGCAGCAAGGGTAAAGACCAAAGGGTGAAGATATCCGTGCTTTTGACCAAGTTTTCTCAATCAAAGACTGCAAGCTGCTCCCAGAGCGCCCTGAGTTGAATCCTACGGAGCTCCATTGAAGGGGATTTCAGTGGAATGGATTCCTCACAGAAGGAGACCATGGTAACTTTATTTCTTCACTGAAACACTTTGAATTATAAAAAGAAATCAGGCTCAGATAATCAAAAAGCATGAGATGATGGATAAAATACATTAGAGGATTATAATTCAATAATCATTGAATTTCTCTAGCAGAGAGACTCAGAGAAGTTCAAATATATCATCTCAATTAGTTCCAACACCCATCCGTCAAGATGAGGGCCCGGTGTTAGACTTTGCACCCTTCACAGCCTTCACCAAGACAATGAGACACAACAGTCTTCCTGTGGCTGTGCCATATCCATGGTTTCATACGCTTTGCCATGAATGTTTTGGGCACAATTTAGAAGTGAGCTGTCCCCGTTCCTCGTTGTGGGCTTTCTCAGTCCTGAGTGGAGACGTCATCTTGCTAGCTTCCCCTCTGCGTTTCTTCTCTGAATGCCAGAAGTTCTTGAAAAAGCACACATTTCTCATGCCAGTAATCCTCGTCATCTTGATTCTGAATGTAGGGAGTTCTTTGCTAAATGCCTAGCACTCTGAATAACAGGGAACTAAAATAGGTAGCTTGTCTTTCCACCACTTCCCTTGGAAAGGTCAAGATGGGCACAGAATCGGGTGCAGCATCTGCCTCCTCCCCCCTCTGTGGACCCGGCAGCAGAACAGACATCCCATTCTCCAAGGCAGGTCTGAGAAGCGCCAGGCTCAGGAATTGCGTATTGATTGTGTAAGAATTAGCATATCTGGCAGATGGGGACAGTCTGAACTCATTGAGCTGAGAGGCATCTGCACTGGGTGGCTGGGCATTGCTGAGCTTTCGCACGGCGGGTTTGGGGGTTTAACATGCAGCCCGAGATGCAGCAGCCTGAGACTCCCCCGTGGTGATCCAGTGAACACATAAAAAGATTTAAGCCTTTATTAATTCCAGGGCCTAAACACGTTGCAGAATAAAACTATTTTCCCCAAGGGCTGTGTTGATACTCTTGGCGCCTATATTTACATCGATGCTCTTCAAGAGCCACTGCATGGAGTCAGTTATTCAGAAGATGTTGGCCTCTCTAATTTGTCTTTTAAATTGTCGTAGTGTGCTGAGCTGAATTAGGTGGGTAAAGTAATCTTTTTTTGAGAAATCACTTGCAATACATTATTTTATTCTCTGTTACTTCCTTCTGATTCCTCGGCTCTCCCTGTCTCTTCCTTCTAATTTATTCTCATTTCCGTTATACTCATTTCCCTATTTCTACCTTATGGTCCTTCACTGCCCTCCATGGCCTCCAGACCCTCATCTCTTCAGGTCGTAGTGGGAGGAGGCCTCTACCAAGCGGAGCAGGTAGCACCACAGGATGCTCCCCATCTATCTCTGTGTATTACCTTCGGGAATAACGAGGGGCTGTTGTAAGCTCCCTGGGCTGTCAGTCGAACCAACACCCTCCTGGAGCTTGACTAGCTCTGGGTGAGGGCCCTGAGAATGAAGGTGAATGAACATTTGCTTACCCAGCAGTGTCAAAGCACTCAAAGTGCCCATGTAAAGATAAGCATGTGTGTGTCTCTGTACCAATAAATCCCGTAACCTGCGTTCCTACTTGTGATACGGAGGTTTCTTCTTTCATTTCCTGCCTGCAACATGGAAGGATCCATCCACCTTAAATTGTCCCACTCTCCTGCTTCCATCTGGTGTGAATAGAGATCCTGATTAATCAGAATTACAAGTGGGTAAAAGCTGCATGCAGCTTGATTAGTAAATAGGTGTGCACACACGCACACGTATAAGCCTGGTGTAGAAAAGATGAGTGTCTCTATATGAAGATACAGATATTTGTATGTATATGTGGGGGGGGGGATGTCTGTGTGTGATATTTAGAGTCTAAACCATGTAATCCTCACATGGAGTGCATAATGGTGCTTCAGGGGGTCCATACACTGTAAGATTATATGCAAAATCTGTGTTGATGTCGATTTTAGTGTTTTCTGGCAAGGCAGTCCATGATTTTACTAAATTTTGAAAAGGTGCTGTGAGAGTCCCAGTCCCTTTTCTTGGACCCTCTGTATTTACTCTCTCATCCTTGGAACATTCTGAACAAAAGTTAGGGATGAGAACAGGCCATCATACTAATGCCAAAATGATATAATCTTGCCAGGCCTGAGTGTTCCCCTCTTCACTGCCCTTCATCACCCCGTTCAGAACTGACCACCACTCCCCAGCTATTCAGACTGTTGTGCTTAGCTACCCCAACAGAATGAACAGCCGCAGGGGTGGGGGCTGGGGAAGACAATGTCAGAATACATAGGCTTTCACTTTGTTGAAGAGTTTACATTTGAAAAGAGTTCATCTTATTCTCTCATAAAGCAAGTCCCCACTTCTAAACTTAAGAGCATTCTCCACTCAGGAGGGAAATCTGGATAATCATTGGCGCTCAATTCTCTTTCATCATCTCTACCAGGTGCAAGCAATTCTTCCTCTAAGTTTTCAAATATTAATAATAGCAGACTGACAGGCTCATTCACTCTGGTTTTGGTTCTCTGTAAAAATAGGCTCAAGGTCTGCCAAAGCTGAACCTTAGTGCCTTAACCTTAGATCTTACATTATAGAAATTTCTAACACTCTCTGTGGCTCATTTGTCAGTCTTGTCAACCACTTAATCCACTTAAACACAAAGACTTGTTGACTCTTTCTTCCTCCAGAAGGTTCTAGGTTCCACTGCTGTTTTACTGTTTCCACTATCACTGTTCTCCCACATTTAGAATAAAGCAGCAGTCCTTCAGCTGGTATTTATATCTTTCCAGTGTCAGCCATCCTTTATGATACTGTTTCCCTTAAATTAATTTGTTGCTCTATCCTTAGAGTAACTCTATTATAAATTATCCAGCCCAAACTTTATAGGCTTGAATAAAAATTATCTTATTCACTGCCCTTTCTTAACTGGCCAGCTTCTTCTCTCATTGTTTATTCCAGAAACTTCTGTTCCCACTGATCTCACAGTGCTCCCTACATGGGACTTCATGCCTTTGTTCTGACTATTCCTATTCTTAAACTTCCCGCTCTTCAAAATGCATCGCACTACCTACCACCCCTTTTCTGGAATGTTCGGCTATTTGACACTCACTTTTCTGTTCTCTGACATCACTGACTTCTTATTTGTATTTTCCGTAATGCAGGCCCATGACATATAATAGATGTTTAATAAATATTTGGTCATTTCAAAGATCACTTTCTAACCAGTAGAATCCAAGGGTAATAAAGGTATGTTTTGGGGAAAGCAGATAATGGCCGGTCCCAAGTAATCAATGCACAAAGTACTACAAATATGCAGCTAATTCTGAGGTCACTAAAGCTCAATTAACAATATTTGTCACATCTCCAATATTCTTGTATGTCAGTAAAGAAAAAGATGTTTAATGCTGATGCTTCTAAATGATAGCCAACCACCCATGGCACCAGTATTAATCATCTTATACGGTATAGGTGGTTGGGCCTTCTCTTTGACTAGTCAAGTGAATATTTAATATTGCTTCCCAAGCATATTTCTTGGCTGAAATGTGATCATCTGGTGTGTACCTTTACCCTTTGATAAACATAACAATGCATTTCCCTTCCCCTCCCAAAACTGATGGCAAACACCACCAAATATGTGTTATGTCCACCTGTCCCTGTGATTATGGCATCAGATCTTTGTGTACGGTTCCATTCCAGTGGATTCTAAATAAGGAAGGATTTTCCCATCATAATTGCTGTTCCCAAAGAATAACGTAAACTACTTTAGTCAGCAAAAAATATATATCATCTTTGCCTTGCTATATATTGAATTGCTGACTCTCTCTTCTTTAGACCCAACAGTCATTTCTTTGGCTCCTTAATTTATGCATGAAGCTAAAAGAAAAATCACTTAGTATTCTTAATAAAATGGCGTAAGGTTTAGATAATTTTTTACTATATGCAGTAAAAATGCAAATGTGTATGGCTTATTTGCAAATGCAGACATTAATAACTGATATTTAAACAGACTGGATTAGCAATTTTACTGATACATTCAAGAGATTTTTCCAATAATTTGCACACTCAAAATCAATTTGAATATAACATGTAAATTGAATTTAATTTTTTGATAGAAAATTGTAGTTATCAGCTTGAACCATTAAATTTACTACTTAATATATGCTTTCCAGCTCACTTGGTTAGAATTTCATTGCACCTTATCTATATAAATTTAATTAGGCTTGATATCATCAGTATATTATAGAACTAATTAAAGATTCAGATAAGTGCTGAGGGGGCTTATTGAAACTCCATAAAGTTCCATTTGGAGAATGAGATAGTCTTCCTTCAGTTCATTGTAAGAGAATGAAACAGCAAGAAGGGTGTCTTGGAGTGTTTCTGAAAAATTATTTAACTGGATTTAATGTACTTATTCCATTCTTTGAAGAGCTTTTTAATTACTCTGTATCTTTGTACAGCCCAACAACAGTTATAATCTTTATTTAAAGGCTTGAAAATCCTCATTTCCCTCTCCTCCCACTGAGCGAGCGGTCTCATATTCTGGCTTGTGTGTGTGTGTGTGTGTGTGTGTGTGTGTGTGTGTGTGTAGAGGTAGGTGCGACAGGGTTGTATACCCTGATTGAGATCATGTAATGTGTAATGGAGCTTTTGGGGAAGCCTGTCAGTCCTCGCAAGTAGAATAAGCATCGAGAAAGATCAGAGAGAGTTCCTGCCGTAAACACGGAGAGGAAAAGAGAAAAGATGAGAAACGCTGACCCAAGAGGTAGTCCCTGGGCAAAACTGAGGTTCCCACTCAGGGGTATGGCCACTGTGAGGGAATCATTCCGTAGAATTCCCTTTGAATCCCCTTGTATCTGCATCTCTGCAGTAGAGTATAAAGCAGATGGGCTTAAAAGACTGGTGATTTCAACTAAGTGCTTTGTGTCTTCATTACAAAGCACAATAAAGCTTTTTTATTACAGTGGAGCCATTATTACTTTCAATTGAATATGCACTGAAATCAAGCTGCATCTACTGCATTCCCAGGGTGCTCAGTGCTTTTGTCAAAAGCATATTCTTTTTCTAGGGCAGATTGAGTGACACAATGCATGGTGGGGAAGAAAGGAGAGTTAAGAGGACAAATAATAAATGTGGGCCATCTATGACCGGGGACGCCATGGTTCAGTACAGAGGCACCCAGGAAGCCAGAAAAATGTTCGCGAGCCTATGTAGTGTGATGGAAAAGTTACAGGCTTTGGGGTTTAGGAGATAAAGATTGGAAGCTCTCCTTTTGATGAGCTGTATGATCTGGGGGCTCATCTCTCCAAAGCGTAAATTTCTTTTCCTGGAAAATGGAAATAATAACAATGATGCTGCCTCTCCTCCCACTTCAGTCTCCCTCATGGGCTGGGATGGTACTCAGATGTCATTTTTCTAGTCTAACCCATGTATGCTTCCAGATAGGGAAACTGAGGTACAGTGGCATAAGTGCTATGATCGTGATAACTCATGAGCTAGTGACAGGGCAAGGGCTGGAATAGAAGCACATCAGATGTCATGTCTACACTGTCACAGGTAATATAAAAGAACACAGAGGCATTTTCTTAATGACATCCTGGCTGCACTTGATAGCATTGTGATTTTCCCCCTCCAAGCAAGTATTTCTGAAACATCCCTGCAGGTTTGCTGCCCAAATGGTTTGTAAACACATGTACCCCCCCAGCCTGAGAAAACATTTGCAGAAACATTTGGGTCACAAACCAATGTGTGTTTCACCACTGCACTTGAAATGTTTCTCTTGGAAAGCACTAGAAATGTTTCCCAGTAAAGCTCAGCAGAGGTACAAACCTGCCTTGGGAGGGATACCGCCAGCTGCCTGGTTGGGACCTCAGGGCCCTCCGGACGTGGCAGTTCCTTCCTGGCCTGTAAGGAATGTGTAACCTCTCCCAGCATGGCCTCAGACCATCGAATCCTTTGGTTTTGAACTGTAACAGATATGCTACGCTCCAGTAAGTTTTGGGGCAGCAGCTGAGTTCCCTCCTCTGCCCCTGAATTTAGACTCTTGAGAAGGAAGTGTGGAGGGGGGAGGCAGGAAACTGGCCCAAACAGTCTCACTGTAGAAAGAACAGACCCAAGGCTTACTGGTTTCTTGCCCATTCTTTTCCACACTCCCCTGCTTAGCGTCTTGCAGCTCAACCCAGTAGTGCTCATTTGAGGCAGGGTATTCGGGATAACCTTGATTAGTAGCACTGGCCTGACAATGCTGGAGTTTAGTGACTGGACCAGCAGCTTGGGGGTCCGGGCAGAGTGGGCTTGCTCGAAACTCTCCTGACTCATGGATAACCCCAGGTAATCCCCTGTGCCATCTCCCTCTCATTGAGTTTCCTCCACTGATCCTTACATCACAAGAGCAGCATTTCCCTGGGGCCACAGAATAAGCAGAAGGCCATATCCTGCTTGCTGCCAGAGCCCACTAGACCATATGTGAAGCACTGTGGGGTTCATTCAATTTTTAAAAGCACTGGAAATTAGGAGACGCTGATTCTGAAGGTAGCAAACGTGAAGGGAGTGGAATACGCCCTTTCGTGCTCTTCCCTGCAACCTTCTGCAATATTTGTGAGACACTGGGTTCAGGTTTCCAGGCTGTCTTTTGAATAACTTTCCACTTTTCCTATTAAGAATCAGCATATTTTTTCTTATAAACCTGTACCCACTGGGATCACAGGCCATCCTACCCTGCACCTTCCTATCTCGTGCAGCCTCACCTCAACCTTGAAAAGTCACTCATTACCATGAATAAAGACCCGAAGGGCAGCTGTGTAAAGCAGATCATTGCAAGAAGTCTCGTCTTCTGCTTTAACTTAGCATAAGCTAGCACAGCGGCCACACAGTGAGGAGTTGTCTGCACCTCAGCTTCTGATTTTTACCCCCGTCCAACACCCGGGCTAAAATAATAATAATAGGTTTTTGCCAGATAGGTGTATTTGCATAACACTTTACAGTTTACACAGGGCTGTCACAAATAGGATCTCAGTGGGTCTCTCCATTATGAATCAACATTTTTGTCTCCCCAGGCTTGCTCCCGAGTGTAAACTATTTTCTCGCGTCCCAATTTCAGAGTTTTTCTGGAATGATCTGGATGAGGTAAGCTAGGGTAGGGTATTATCATGCAAGCGGAGTTCAGTCAGGCTGTGGTTAACTAACCAGGTGACCTTAGGTATTTAGCCTTTGTGAGCTCCAGCTGTGAGGTTGAAATCCAGGAGACCGGGAAAGCATCTGGCATATAGTGTTAAATAAATACTAATTGTTGCCCTTAACAACACATTAATATAATCAATTGTGAATCTTCAGCTCGGTTACATTTCTTTTTTTTAAAGATTTTACTTATTTATTTGAGAAAGCGTGCAGAGCAAGAGAGAGAGAGAAAAGAGAGGATGAGTTGGGGGGAGGGGCAGAGGGAGAGAGAGAAGCAGACTCCCCACTGAGCAGGGAGCCTGCTGTGGCGCTCCATCCCAGGACCTCGGGATCATGACCTGAGCTGAAGGCAGTTGCTTAACCGACTGAGCCACCCAGGCACCCCTCGGTTATATTTCTGTTACTCCATAATCACGTGCATAAAACTCTTCCCAATTCTAACCTATTTTTCCAGTAAGGGTTATTCATTATTAGTTGTCATAAACTTTTCTTGACAATGACGTACACGAATAGAGGGAGTTCAGAGGCATTCAGTGCAAAGATGTTAGAGGTAGGGGTCATGGGAGGACCTATGAAAGTATGGAGCCCTGAGAAACGGCTTTGGTACATTTCAGGGGAACTTGGTGGAAATGGGAGCTGGTGAAAATGTTTCCATATCTGTCAGCTGACGGAGTCTTTTCTGCAAATGTCCCAGGCGAACATTGAACTGCAGCAAATATCTTGATTAATGGATCAGTCTTCACAACACTATCGGCTGTGGGTGTACATCATCAGTATAGTTAAAGAAGTCAGGGTTGTAGTTCATAAAATTAGCATTTTTATAACAGCTTGAGATATAATTTACATACTATAAACATTAACCCTTTTAAAGTGTGCGGTTCATGTGGGGTTTTTGTGTGGTCTAGGGCTGGGCAGCCATCATCACTAGATAATTTGAGAGCATTTTCATCACCCCAAAAAGAAACCCTGGATCCATTCACAGGCACTCCTCGTTTCCCGACTCCCACCCCTGGCAGCCACTAGTCCCCTTTCTGTCTGTGGCTTTGCCTCTTCTGGATATACCATTTAAATGGAATCATGTAACATGTGGTCTTTTGTGACTAGCATCTTTTACCCCCGTAATGTTTTTAAAGTTCATAAAATCAGCATTTGTCGTAACGTCAGGATGCGAGGTTGAGTTGAAAAGTCTCCACGTACCCACCCCAACTCCTGGCCTATCGCCTGCTCTCATTTTCTTTTCTGTTTTTTAAGTGGGTGGGGGAGGAAGGTAATATGCTCTTATTGAGATATAACCTGCGTACGTACAGTAAACTACCAGACTTACTTATAGAGCGTGGCTACAACCACGTGACCATCACCCACCTAAAAACGCACACTGTTAGAATCAGCCTAGAGGCCTCCTTGTGTGCCCCGTTCCTCGTCATTACCCCCACCCCCAGGTACTTGCTGATTGTGTTTAATGTTAGTCTTCTGAGTGGCTGTCCCTGCACACCCACATGGACCATGTGGTCTCTCGCAGGCTATGCCGTATTCGGATTTCAGAACAGACGTTTTCCTGCTGCCACCGGGCCTCAGTCACTGCATTCATGACTGTTGGTTCCCATGGGAAATAAAGCAACACTAAACCTCCCAGGAGCGCCGTGCTGTGCACTCTGTGTCCTCCTCACTCTTCTGGGCCCAGTGGCCTCCCCCACCTTGTGAGCCTCCTCCTTGCCCAGGGCTCCAGCTTTCCTTCCAAACACCAAGGCTCCCTCCACACCGGCTGGTGCAGGGGGCAGCGGGGAGCCACACCCTCCATCAGGTGCAATTTGAGGCAAACGCTGAGCTCCAAAGTGAAGTCTTTTAAGGGGAAACCCTGATTTGTGACAGAGGCAGCCCCCTGTCCCTGCCACTTAGCCTGGCCCACTGTCGTTTTGCCAGGCGGTTTTTATCCTGATCAGCAGCGTATTCCTCTCGTGCAATTCCGTGTATTCGCTTCTCTGCCAAAATAAAAAATCTTTTATTCGGGAAATTCAGTTTTCATTTTAAATTCGCTTTATGGTCTTTGAAAAACTTTCGTTTTTGTGTGGTCCAGAGCTATAGGTTAGCATTAGCATTTAAATAGAGGTATTAACCGCGCTCAAAGACCTTTCTCTTATAAGGTGCCCTTTCTGGGAAGTTTTTCAAATCTGATACTTTTTTCTTCCTACAAAAAGAATGCAAATGCTATATATATTTTCCCCATCAAACACCCTTTTCTTTATTTATAGACTTAGGAGAACGGCATTGTTGAACAGTCTCACATTAGTCTTTTTATATGGAAAAGGCCAGTTTAAAAAAATTGCTATTCTGCCCCTCCATGCCGGATTTTCTCCGCAGACTCTCAGAACGAATTTCCCCAGGGTTAATTATATCCTGTTATACCTCATATCCCTCCAGACACCCTCCCCAGACTCAAATCCCCATTGTAAACGAAGAATCTGGCATAAATTCTTGCCCTGCAGCAGGACGCTCTCAGTCACCGGTGTTCCCAGAATCCCCGTGGAGAATCCCACAGACCAGGCTTGGAATCCACTGTCAGTCCATGAAGATTTGTGACCTTTCCTCAGATTCTCGCTTTATCTGCCAGGCTAAGGTTATCAAGCCTGTTGTGTGTGGTTGTCAAGAGATCAAATAAGATGATGGCCGTACTCCTAATTTAGAATTTTATGTATGATTATATACATCTTAGTCCTGTTAGAGACTACCTGATGCGTAATTGATGCTTCAATGTTTGTTGAGCAAATAAACAAAGAATGGTTTTGAAAGGCACTATATCAGCACTGAGGAAGCTACAGAGAGTCATGAGACATCGGCTTTGTCATCAGGAAGCCTGCATTCTGGGAGAAGATAATAAATATGTATTATGGTACATCCAAACAATTGAATCTTCCGCAACCATTAAGAAGAATGAGGCAGGTCGATAATATACTGAAGTAGAACCATCTCCAAGATATATAGTTAAGTGGGAAAAGCCAAGTGCAGAAGAGCATGTAAACACCATTTCTCTTTAAATGTACGTGCGCGCGCATGCTCAGACACACTCATGCGCATGCACACACACACACACACAAAACTATGCTGGGGTATGTATAAAATGTATTTGGAAGGACGCCCAGAAAACTAGTAACGGTGATGGGCTCTAGGAAAGGAAACAGGGTGGATAGCTAGGAGACAGGAGTGGGAAAAAAAGGCTTAGTACTATATGCCTTTTTGGACCTTTTATTTTGCTTGTTTAACAAACACTTGTATATTAGGTGCCAGGCACTGTTTGAAGCACTTTACAGGTTTTAGCTCAATAAATCCTCCTAACACTCGATGTGGTACGTACTATCGTAGCCTCCTGTTAGACCCTAGTAACTTTTTTTCTTTTATCACTAACCTCTTTCAAAAGCAGATACTGCTCAGAAAGTCACATGTTAAATGGGGGACCCATGCAGTAACAGAGAAGAAAGAAGTTGTTCGGAGGAGAGCTTCATAGAGGAAAGAGATTTCATCAGTCTTGAGGTTTATTTAGGCTTTGATACATAAGTCCAGTGCCAAAAAGGACGAGTATGTTCTAGGGACATTGACTAGCTCAGTTTGGCTTAAATAGAAGGTTGATGCAGGGGGAAAATGGAAGAA
Organism: Eumetopias jubatus; assembly: GCF_037043125.1. NCBI lineage: Eukaryota > Metazoa > Chordata > Mammalia > Carnivora > Otariidae > Eumetopias > Eumetopias jubatus. Next base: position 89,634,806 of record NW_028274820.1, read on the forward strand.
AGGGTGGAATGGGGGCCACCTTGGATGTCAGCGTTAGAAGTTTGGGGACTTGATGCTGTTGACACCAGTGAACACACAAGTCTTTTTGTTTTGGGTTTGTTTGTTTTATACAGAATAGTAATCTGATCTGGTTGGAACCAGAGAAGATTAGTCTGGGCGAGTGAGTGAGCATGAGAGACTCCAGTAGGAGATAGTTGTCATAACCTACTGAGAAGAGACTTCGATCTGCGGTAATGAGACTGGAGATAAGCAAGGAGCATAAAAGTTGTTACACCTGGTGACGATCAGACAAGAGTCAAAACTGACATTGATATTTTGAGGTTTTGCAAACTTTGGAAGTTAGGCACCTGATAAGGGCATCTAGTAGAAATGTCTGGAAACCCGTGAAAATGAAGCTTTGATCTGTTGAGAGACCAGATCTTGAGGAAGAACATCTCATGCACAAGTTAAGACTTTTGGAAGCAGAGAGAGGAGAAGGGCTCAGGCCTGTCTGTGAGGAATGCCTGCAGTGAACAGACAGAAGAGGAGCCAAGAAAGAAATGGAAGAATCTGAGGGAGCTGGAGAAGGACCTAGTAACGTGGCTTAAAGAGAGTTGAGTTCAGAATGGAAAACCATCAAGGGGAAGAGGACTAAGTAGAAGCCATTGTGTTTATCTACTATGATGTCATTGGTGACTTTTTTAAATGTAATTTCAGACAAAATGGAGGCTTTAGGAGAGACAGTGAATACAAATGATTTGTTCAAGAAATTTCATGATGAAAAGGAGAAAAAAAACAAGATGAGAGAGTAGACAGGATTGCATGAAGGTCTTGGGGTTTGTTGTTTGGATTTGAGGTTTTTTGTTTCTTGTTTTTTGTTTTCAAAAGAGGAGAAACTATAAGGATGTTTGAAGGCAGACATGAAAGAACCAGGGAAAGGGGTAGATACTAGATACAAGAGTTCAAAACAAAAACAAAACCCTAACAGGGTCCTAACAGCGTTGGGATCAAAGGCAGACGGTTAATCTTAGAAAAAGGAAAGAAAAGAAATCCCTCTGCTGAGGCACAAGGAAAGGATTAGTAAGAAACCATTTCAGTGAGGAGAATATGATAACCTCGTACGATCCTGAAGATCCAAAGACATACCATATACAGGGCCGGTACAGAGTCCATAGTAAGTATTAAATAAAAGTTAGCTGTTATTGCTACCGTTTGTACACGACAGGTGTCCTACCATGTCATTTGATGTAATCCTCAAACTTAACTTGTGATGTTACATTACCTACCCCACGTATAAATCAAGAAACTGAAGTTTGGACAAACCAAGACGTGTCCAAGGTCACATGCATCAGAGAAAAGTTGTGGGATTCGCGTCTAATTCTACCAGAGAATGAAAGAAAAGATGGAGGATTGCACATCATAAGCCAGAAATGGATCTCTTCCCTCTGTCCTCCCCTTCTTTATTTGCAACCAGTTGGCCCACACCAAGGTGCTCCACATCTCCCTCCTGGAGCTGTGTCGGAAGACCCCTCTGCCTTTTACATGGAACAGCTATTTTATTCATAGTTCCTCCCCACTCAGTGTCAAAGAATCACAGACTGCTTTTTACTTTGTCCTCTGTCACTTAATGAGAGGGACTGACTGTTGGCTCTCTCAGTCATTCATTCCTTTTCATGATTCCACACCCACTAGATGTCTTATTCTCGGTCCAGGGGGTAATAAAAGGAGTGAGACAGAATCCAACCCTATCACAGCCCCTGTGTTCTGGGAGTGGGCGGCAGACATTCGTGTAGTAAATACTTACACAACACTTAACTCTGTCCCAGCCACTCTTCTTCATCATTTGACCCTTTTAACAACCCTGTATTACTATTTCCTTGCTCAGATGAATAAAAGAAGTCACAGAGACATTAGTAAATTGCCCAAGAGCATAGAAATAGTGAGAGATGGAACTAGGATTCAAACCTAGGTCACTGGCTCCTGGGTCCATGATCTTAACCACTCTAAGACGCTGTGTCTCTATATGTACATACATTTTTTAAAATACGTATAACATAAAAATATAACTGTCCCCAGAAGACATTTTTAATACATATTTATGTTTAGATGATCAATGCTAACCAGAAGTGAAGCTCAGTAAGAGGACAAAGCTTGGTAAGTGGGGCAGGGATCATTTTCGAGAAGGTGGTCAGGGAAAACCTCGCTCATTCATAAGCTGACATTGGAACAAACATTGGACGGAATTTCTTTTAATCCTCTAATTTCCTCCAATCTTCTCTCCCTTTAATCCCATTTGATGCTCTTTTCTGATTTTCTTTCAATTGGCTTAGGGTATAAAGCAATACAGAACTATGAAGCACAACAAAGGGGGGTTATCATCACCTCCTTGACCTATAACTGGTACTTTTTTTTTTTTTTTTTTACAGGTAGTAAGAAAATTCTCTGGTTCCATGTGCTTACACTGCCCCCCCACACACACACACCCTCACGAACCATTTTCACCAGTGCTGTTCTAAGGTTTCTCCCCACTGTAAAATATAGAGGGGCAGAATTTCTTCTAGAGAAATTCTCTTGGGTTTTTCCAACATGTATCTCATTTCATTGTTTTCTGCCCCTAACTCTGAATTCTCTGGAGTCCTTTACATTCTTTCTCTTTCTTTGTTGCTGTTCACAGCCCTTCCCCATTTAGTAACATTTGCCCTTTGCGGCACCTGTATGTGCTCGCACATTAATTAAGGTATTAAGTGAGATCAGTTATAAGCCAGTGCCCTCAGGGTTCACTAGATGCTTTCTCTCTGAATTTGTTGATTTGCCTTTATCATTACCCTTTGTTTGTTCTTCAGGCTGTGTCCTATCAGGGGTAGCCATTCAAAATAAATTCATTTTGCTAGTTATATTTTTTTTAGAGGCACTGTATAAAATGGTTCACTGACATCCAAATATATATCAGCCACAGTGGTCTTTTCATCCACCAAATTCACATTGCTACCCAAAGCTATCCATCACATTTGTCAGAGTATTTGGGTTTGTAATTAAACCCTGCTGGATATGTACATATTTCCATTAGCTCTTTGTGATTTAGTCTATCATTTTTCTAATTGACATCAATTCTGAGTCACATGTCCTTGAATCTCAGGTGGCCCATTTTGTAGCTTTGGTTTATTTAGGTTTTCTCGCTTCTGTAAATAACCTGAGGATTTAGTAAATAAATAACACCCTGGAGTATTTGCCATTGGGACCTGCTGATTTGCATATGCTCACGCTTTTCCAATCTGCTGGGGTTTTTTTTGTTCCTCTGACAAACCCATTTTTCTTTCTGGCCCTTCAGTCCTAAAAGATACTTTTTTTTTTGGGTCTCAGCAAAGTAGAGAAATCCCCTATAACAGTATCGAGAAGTGTGCTGGGGTCCCTAACTAAGACCAAAAATCATTAGTAAGGGTTTAAGTAACTTAGCCAACTGATAGCTGAATAGCAGTTCTTGCATCTAGGCTCCCCAGCAGTGATGATGGCTTGCAGTGAACTATCCATTCAGCTCTACCCAGACCTTGTCTAAACACACTTGTGAGGTAGCTGGCTAGGGGCAGAGTCAGTGGCTAAAGAACAGAACTAACTGGCAGCTACTGGAATATTCTAATGGCAAGTTCTTCCATCGAAGCCATGTAGTCCATGCCTATCCTCACTGACCTTTCTCCCCAAACACTTACAGGTAGAGAAGGATCTCCATATTATAAATACGGAAACCCAACACCAGTTACCCCTTCACATCTCCATCCCATCACTAACTGGTAGTCACTGGAGCAGAATCCTATCCTTGGCTTCTGTTCCTTGTCTAGCGCCCTCCAACTCTTTTCTTCTGCTTTTTTTTTTTTTTTTTTTGATGTCTGATCGTATTTATTTGTCACTCATAGAAAATCTCATTTTTGACTGGATTCAGACTTAGAGGTAGAAGCTCTCAGAGAGGACAGCCTCCGTCTCTTGGCAATCTGTTCCTGGCGTTTTTCTTTGGCCTCCTTCATTCTCTTGGCCAAAAGTTTAGCATATTCTGCAGCCTCTTCCTTATTTTTCTTAGTGCGCTGCTTCTTCAAAGCAATACGCCGCTGTCTGTGTTGGAGGACTCGTGGAGTAACAAGACGCTGAATCTTAGGCGCTTTGGTTCTAGGTTTCTTCCCTTCTTTGTTTAGGGGCTTTCTCACAACATACTGGTGGACATCATCTTTAGAGAGATTGAAAAGTTTGCAGATTCTGCTGGCTCTTTTGGGCCCCAGGCGACGAGGCACAGTAGTATCAGTGAGTCCAGGAATATCCTTCTCCCCTTGTTTTTCAATGACCAAGTTGAGAACACTGAGATTGGCATCCACAATGCAACCCCGAACAGATTTGCGCTTTCTCTCTCCAGTCCGCCTTGGTCTGTAGCAGGAATGCCCCTTACTCAGCAGCAGGCGGACATGACCATGGGTCAAGACACCCTGCTTCATGGGGAAGCCTTGTTTGTCATTGCCACCACCGATTCGGACCACATAACCCTTCCATTCTTCACCCAGAGCATCAGCAGCAACTTCTGTGGCCATACGCTTCTCATAAAAGGTACGAAATTTGCGTTCATCGTCCACTTCAATGAGTTTCTGGCAGCCAGTAGCTGGGAAAGAGATGTTCAGCTTCATCCTGAAGCAGCCTACCGCCTCCGAGGCGCCACGAAAAAGAGCCAAGTCTTTTCTTCTTTACCACATACCAAGAGAGAGGAGCAGAATGGGCAGGCTGGCTGGCAAGCCCAGATTTATTTTGCTGTAAAGTATTTACCTAGTGTCCTAGATACCTTTGATCTGGGTCTGGGTTGTATTTTTTAAAGTGTAGATAAAAGAAGCTTCTTGAAGCCAAGGACTATACCTCTGTAATTTTCTCTGTTAAATGGTAGTCCCCCCCCTTATGTGCAAGGAATGACTTCCATGACCCCGCCACAGATGCCTAAAACCACGGATAGTGCTCAACCCTATGTATACTATCTTTTTCCTATACATAATACCTTTGGCAAAGTTTAATTTGCAAATTAGGCACAGTAAGAGATCAATAACAGTAACTAATAATAAGTAGAACAATTATAACAATCCACTATAAGAAAAGTTATGTGGTCTCTCTCAGAATATCTTGTATTCATCCTTCTTGTGATGGTGGGAGATGATGAAATGCCTGTGTGATGAGATGAAGTGAGGTGAATGACGTAGGCATGTGATGTAGCATGAGGCTGCTATTAGTGATGCGTCAAGAGGAGAGTCATATGGACCATGGCTGTGGACCATGGTTGACCACGGATAACTGAAACCACAGATAACAAGACTGTGGATAAGGGCGCATTACTGTATTAACTTTTAAGATGTTATTAGAGCTTCCTAAGTACTAGTGATAATAATACTAGATTTTCCTTTGAAGAAATCCTTTGCATTATTTATTGAAAAGTTGATAAATGCTTAAAACTGAAAAAGCCATAGGGCCTCTGAATTATTTTTGTTCTGCATATGTCAGCAACCGTTTCCCAGATGGCTAATCTGGGAAATATAGATAATATACAGTATAAGGGCCTTGTGCTAATTGGTAAACAATATGTAGCTTTGAGACCACCAAAGTACATAATACTATCTCCTTTTATCAACCTATGATCTTCGATAAATTATTTTTTTAAATTGAAAAAACTCTCTAAAGTGATATTCAGCACAGCATAACTCTCCTTAACCTGGATTCACCTTTTGATAATCAAAAGAACGTTTACAGGAGTATGAGACAAACACAATTATGAAAGTAAAATGAAGGACCTAAATAAAAATCACAGAACAAGAGGGAAATTCTATTCACTCTTTCATATTTCATTATTTGATAACATCAGAAGATGAATCCATCAGAATTGCTTTGGCAAGGCAAACAGAAATGTGCCTGATCAATATTTATTAAAACCTTCAAAATGGGAGAGGAGTTGAGCAGACTTCTTAATGGACTGAGTAATTATTCATACAAATGGGGTTTGACCGAAGGCAGTACCAGACCAAAGAGACACAGTTTTAATTGCACTGAATTTAAAATGCAGATCTTCCTTTAGCTCTGCTGTAGAAAACTTAATTTAAAAAATTATCTGATGGAGCAGAGAGTGACATATGAATCCTTAAGTTGTTGAGGAGGAAATTTCAGCCACAGATATTATAAATTTAGAAGGTGTTGCGAAGGTGGGGAGCAAAATTTCTAGCTGAGGGAACCAGAAGAAATTTTCTTCCCATTTCAGGGATTATCAGTGAGCTTGGGAGAGGGTCATCATCTCAAAAGTGGTGGATCTCCAAGGAATTCCTTTGTTTTGAGTGGTTGTGTTTTCCGAAGAGAAATAAAGCAAGGCTCTGGAGGCTGCTATCAAAAATATCAGGGTACGTTCCCAAGAAGGATGAACACAGCCAACTTTACCTTTTAACATCTCCTCAGGAGAGACACCTGCCATTACTACTGAAGCGTGCTGGTTATCAGAACTTGGCCAGCAGGTAACTGCGGTTTAAGCATAGTGCTGTCCGTGAAGGCAGTGTGTGTGTGCCCCTTTCTATGAAGAAGATGTAGGTAGATGCCCCTTCAAGCCTGCACAAGCCTTAGCACAGCAGATTCTCAGGCTCTGACTTCCTCTTGAATGATTTTCTACTGCCACCAGCTGAGGGAATTTCTATGCTGTCTTTTCTAACGACCACACTTCTCTTCTGGAATCCCCTGATCCGAACAAGAATCTGCACCCAGTCTGTTGTCAGGAATGTTAAAAACCATCCCTATAGAACATAAATCTAATTCTGCCCCTACCTCTCTGAAAATTATTTCGCTTTTCTCTGCCTTAGTTTTCTCATTCCCAAAATGGAAATAATTTCCCCGATTTCAAATTAGAATTTTCAATCATGTCTGTATTAAACTCTAAGCTCTTTGAAGGGGAAGACAAATGAGAGCAATTATATTATATTTCTTAATAAACTAATTTATTCTTCTGACACACAGGATTGCCATCCATTTTATTATTGGTCTGGAAAGTACACATCTAAGCTAAGTTTACACTTGTTCAGAATGTTTCCAAATCAATCAGTGCAGCGTCTCACCTACTACGGTTCAGGGAAAATCAGCATCAGCTAATTCTGATGGAAGCCTGTGGTTTTTAAAGGAGCAAGTGGAGGACACTATAAAAGTTTTAAAATCCAAAAATGCTTAAATAGCATCTGGTCTGACCTCTTTGTTTTCCATATGGGAAGCAGAAGTCCAAAGAGCCGACAGCCTTTGCCCAGGGTCACACAACTAGTTAGCGGGGAGTGAAAGATTTAACCAGAATCTGAGTTCAGTTGATCTCTTGAGGATTTACTTCTCTTTAAGTCTTTCTGCTATAACTACCTCTTAATTATTTATGGGATGATTATCTAGTTTACGGATTATTCAGTTCCTTTCTTTTCTCTTTCTCCATTTCCCTGCTTATTACCATGGACGCCATTGAGTGAACAGAGAAAAACAAGAGTTGAATGTTTTATCCAACAATTTAGTGACCCATCTACTACTGGGTTTTTGATTAACGTTCTCAAAATGCTGCAGCTGTCGGCTAAAAAGAATGTGGGGGGCTACTGTCAATACTAAGTTATATTCAGGTAAAATTTTCCTCCTTCAGAATTTAAATTTGAGAAGTCTACTCCAGAGCCCAATTCTCTTGTTGACATTATTACTTTCATTACCTCAGGAAGGACTAGATGAGAAAGCCTTTACAATGACATTGCTTAATTATCCCTCTTCCTCAAGGAAGTAATCAGTCAGAAGGGCAGCCAGCTTTTGGAAATAAAGGTCACTTTGCCCATTACCCGCTTGGAAAGGGGCAAAAAGCAAGAAATAGGTGACAAAATGAAAAAGCCAAAACTCATTTCTGTAACTTTTTTTTTTCATTTCTGTAACTTTTGAATGCTGACTCGACAGCATGACTTCATTATTTGTTTTAGAGTGCTGAATTCCCAGATCAAATCCAGTGCTGTTCAAATATAACTACAAAGTGTGTAAATGAATTTTGAATTGCCGAAATACTGGCTTGTTCCATTACAGTGGAAGGCAGAGAGTTGAGTTCGTATGTGGATTTTATTTTGTCCCTATTGCCTGAATCAGGACTAAAATTTGCTCTACAACTTTTCTTTGCAGTTAGTACTTTTGCTTTTTACAGCTTCCATCATGTCCATATTATAGTGGCTTTGGAGGGAGTACAGGTTCAAAGTCCTTGATTTTGAGGCCTTAGACAGATAGCTCAGTTTGCTCATCTGTGCAGCGTGGATGATTGCAGCAGCTACGTCAAAGGGTTGAATATGGCAGTGCACCTAAAATTTAGACATTATTATTAATAGTACCTCAATCAAGACAGGTTCTCACACCCGGCATGAGACATAACTAGGTAGCCATGGAAAATACAGTTTTCCTTCAGGGATTTAGGACTCTGGACCCCACCCTGTAAAGGGAGGCAGATGGCAAAGCTTTCCCCACGGACTGTGGACAGCCCCCAGTTAGCACCTTCTTTCCATCCCCACCCCCAGACTCTCGAGACTGCCTGCAGGTCCAAAATTGACAGTTGCTGTGTGGGAATAGCTGGTTTTATCAGGGCTTGCTTTCCTCAATTTACAAAGAAGAGAGCTGAAACTGTGTGCAGTAGCTTTCAGAGATGCAGTGATAACTTTTATGATGAGTATGGCAGAGTGGGAGGTAGAACCAGGGATGAGAGACTAGAATGGTCCTTGCTTCTTGTTTATGGAAATTTCTGAAGAGCTCTTAAATAAGAAGAGCACTTATACTCAAAATATACAAAGGTATCAACAATTTGCTTATACGTACACACAGACCTATGTACATTAAAAACCAGTAAGTAGGTGAAAAATGGTTTAACTTCACGTATGTTAAGAGAATATGAGGAGGTAGGTGCAGTCCTATGTTGTTGGTAGGAAGAAAAATTGATGCAACTTTTTTAGGAAGCAGTTTGGCAGCATTGCCCAAGTCCTAAATACTATCCTTATCTTTGACTAAATCTGCTTTGGAATCTCTCCTCAGGAAAGAAAGTGTTTAAACTTGGAGGCAAAGGGGCTCCTGGGTGGCTCAGTCGGTTAAGCATCTGCCTTCGGCTCAGGTCATGATCCCAGGGTCCTGGGATTGAGCCTCATGTCTGTACAGGCACCCTGCTCAGCGGGGAGCCTGCTTCTCCCTCCCCCTCTCCCTCTTCCTCTGCCCGTCCCCCTCACTCATGCTGTCTCTCTCTCTCAAAATAAATAAATGAAATCTTTAAAAAAAAAATAAAATTGGAAACAAAGTGTCCAATAGTCTGTCAACCCAAATATTTCAACTGTAATAGAGAAATTGGTAGAACATCACATATGGAAAACAAACACTGGAAAGAAATGCAAAAATGTGGTATGTCTTTATAAAGGACTTGTAGGAGTAATCTTTTTTTTTTCTGTTTAATCTTTGTGTTGAGTCCATATAGTCTATATGACATGTATATTAATTTCCCAGCCAGAGAAAGATAAAATAAACTCCATTTGAAAACTTTTAAAGAGGAGCCCTGCCCAGCTTCCCAACATGCCCTTCCTGTCCTCACTTGTGTAGATAGTTGCCAACGCCATCAATGGGGAGAAGGAGTTACAGTTCAATACCGTTAAAAAAGTAAGAAGAACAAAACACAGGGAAGAACAGCCCATTGCAAAAGGGAACGTGAAGAAGATATGAGAACATAATCTGTCTGCACCAGAACAAAGTATGGACTCTGTCAGATTCTGGACTGGGCGCAGGAGACCAGTCTAGGTGACACACAGACACACCCCCCCCCACCTGTCTCCTATTGCTCCACCCGCCTCCCTCTACACTCAGGCCACTGTGGGAACTGCTGCCCAAAGGTACACAGCAGAGAGAGAAACCATGGGAGGAAGCCACCTGCACCCATCAGGGTGACCTGGAACTCTGGTCTCCAGAATAGGATCCTTAGTCCACGTCTGGCAGTTGGCCCCTGAATGTTACGGGCTTTGAAGAGACTTGCCGTATAAGTCATGAGCCAGAAAAGGCCTAAATCAAATGTGTGTTCACTGATCCCATCCGGGCAGCTAAGTGCTGTCTCCTACAAAACGTGATGCCTGGAAACCATGGCTGCTATTGTAATGCTTGATGATAAAGATCAAGCTTTCATTTTCCTGGAGCTTCAGTGAGTGCTGGTAAATTATTTATCCCAATTGGGTTACATGATTTCATTTCAGCGTGTCAGTGTTTATCATGGAGGCCCATTCTAATTGTACAGTTTGGGGGCAGTTTCCTATTTTCTCCTTGGGGCACCTTGTAACACCCTTTCTCTACCTCCAATTACAACTGTTGCTGTGCTGATTTAGTGTTGTCTTTGCTACCGGGTACTATTCTGCAAGATGAATGAATTTCATTCCATCTTTAAATATTTATGTTTCTTCATGACCTAATGTATCATCGTGGTTATGGGTAATTTTTTTCCCTAACTGCAGAAAATACACCATCAGTTATTGTTTATATATACACCATCGATTTTGTTTAATAACTCAGCTTTGCAATTCTGGGACAGTGTTCCGCTGAGGCTCTTGAGGACTCTTTTAGTCTCCGAGTCCACTTCAGAGTGTCATTCTGGGATTTATAAAGGTCTTCATTGCACAGAGGATATTGAAACGTTAAGGACTTAAGTGGCTCACCCTTTATCCCTTACCACACTGGAGGATCCAGGACTAGAAATCCAGGCATCTTTGTTTTGTTGTTTGCTCCCAGCATGGAACAGTGGTCTCTGTAGAAAACCAGCCAGTATCCCTGGAAACAATTCATCAGATTTTTCAAAAGAAATCCAATTTCATCTGGTTAGATGGGCTTGATGTCACTTCTTAAGATAAATGATGAAAATATCAACATCATAATACAAAGAAACCCAATTCTTTTGGTTTAATCTCAGTGAAAAGCATAACCATCCACTTAAACTGCTTCTGTCTCCTTCCCTAATGGTTTTAGGTCCTTGGCTCAAGGAGATGGGAATGGTTCTGTAACTCTTCCCACACCAGAGAGACTCTGGGTCAGAGTCCCAGCTGGTTCTGGACCTTTGGGAATCACAGTAGCTGGGGTGGGCCCTGACGAATCTGCACTTTTCATAAGCCCCCCAAGCACTTTCTAGCTGGAGAACCACCAGCCAAGAACTGCAGCCATCATGTCCCTTCTAGCTTTGAAAGAATCATGAGCCCCCAGTTCTCTGTCATTACATTAGGTAAGTCTAGATTTGAACATGTATTCTTTTCGAGCAAGTTTTAAAAGGTGTTCTTAGGTAGTTCCCTAAATGGGTAGCTCTCTCCCTCACCTGTGCATCTGAGGGAAACCAAATTAGATGATGCAGGGCTCCATTTCTCAAAACAGGGGCTGGTATCAGGGAGGGAGCCAAGGTGTGCCAAGGGACACGTGAAGCCATCAGATAAATATGATGCATCTTCCTACAGCATCAGGTTTTTCTTAAAATTTGTATTTTTAAGTTACAACAGATGTATTGTGGAGTATGGATAGTTCACATGGGTTTTATGCTGAACATGAAGTTTCAGAAAAGTTCCTGACCGTATCTGCTACTGGGCTCCCAGAAGTCTGCAGGCTAGAGTTAATTTGCCTCTTCTGTTAGAAGTACCTCTGTCTACATTCAAGGTTACCTTTGACCAGTGATTTCTAAATATGTGGTTCCAGGAAGTTAAAGTGAACATTCATTTACAGAAAACTAGCCCCAAGAGGACCCTCTACACAAGAATGTTGACCCTTTTCGCTGCCTGGAGTCACTCATAAACTTGCCAGTATAAGATGAGCACTTATTATTCCTGCCACTATTTAGGAAATATTTGTGAAAGCATATTCTTTTTTTTTTTTAAGAGTATGTTAATTAGAAAAGGAGGTTTAGCAGAGCAGGAAAAGGAACTAGCCATGTGAAAAGACACTAATGCCCTTACTGACCATATTCCCATTGTAACAACAATTTATACAATATTCTTGAAATTATGAGCTCCCAGAATATATTCCTTACTATAAGGATAGCTTACTTCTCCCAGAGGATGTTCTTTTTATCAAGATGTTCCTGATGAACAAGAAACAAATGCAAGACCCAAGTCCAGTGATCCTGGTAGGTCCGCAAGATCCCTTCATCTCTGGAGTTGCCTTGGGCCTTCTGCCTTGGTCTGCCCCTCCATTGAGGCAGAGCTGCCTTTCCTGTCAGGAAGAGAGAAGGAAGTAAACTGTGCCTGGGAAGGCTTCTCTGTTCTTTGCCTAACCAGCTGTGATAGCATCGCTTGGCCCAGAGCCTGTACTCAACTTTACTTCCTGGGTAATTTGTAGTAAACGTGCAAGTCTGAGCCTCAGTGCAGACTCCGTGAGGGATAGTGGTGGCATAATGTTAGTTTTAAGAAGGGTAAATGGCTGCCTTCTCCTTTCCTGACTCCCATCTCCCCCATCTTCTCTCTGCATTGGAGACTCACTGTAATGCCTGTTTCTCTTATGGGTACTACTCTTCTCTCCTCCACCCAGGAAAATGGTCTGGCAGCCAAATGGATCTCAAGTCCGCAACTTTTTGCGAGAATTATGGCTAATCCCCCGCCCCCCCCCCAGACCATTCTGTGTACCGCTGTCACCTTAATTTTCCAGAAGCACAACTTGGATGGTGCTTCTGTTCTCAACAGAACCTTGGGGGGTAAGGGAGGGAGGTCCTTTACTGACTTAGGACTAAGTCTAAGGTTCTTTATTAATTTAACTAACCTGATGTCAAACAATCTGCCTTCTGGCTTCATCTGCCTTTTCCCACAACTTTGCTGTCCACGTACACTCCCCAGGCTAACCAGATTCCTCTTCCCAGGAGGAGCCTTTGCCTCTGCTCTTCTCTTTTCCCTTAATCTAGAATTTCCTTCCTGGGAGCCCTGCCTGGCAATATTGTACCCCATATGAAGTCTTCCTTGAATCTTCACCTTCCCCTCAACATGGTGGGATTTCTCCTTCCTCTGCTATAAATTTATAACATTTATACTTCCTTCATGTCACGTGGAGCATTATTCTTGTCTGTATCCATGAAGAAGGAGAGTGAGAAACTTGGGTGCGTATCCTGCCACAGCCCCTCACTTCTTTGGGATGCTAAACAAGTCCTGTAACTTGGCTATGTTTCAGTTTCCTTATCTGAAAAAAAATGACTAATAGCTCCCTAGGTGTAGTGAGGGTTAAATGACGCAGTACATGAAAATGAACTTTGTCAACAGAAACGCAATCATTATTTCCCTACTTTTCATTATCTTTTCAACTTATCTCTGAGCTATTTGAGGAGAGAGGCCATGTCTTGCTCATCATTATATACTTACATTACTATCATTACATTCCTGTTAATTATTACTATTTCAAATAATAATAGCTAGTATTTATGGAGCATGTATGTTTGTTGGGCACCATTCCAAGTGCTTTATATGGATGAATTCTTCCAATAACCCTAAGAGGTAGGTACTATTATTATCCCACCTTGTGGAGGAGAAAACCATACATTTCACAGAGCCTCCAGCGAATAAATAAATGAATGAGGGATTGAATAAGACAAAAACAGCTTTCGCAGTGCCTGCCAGATGATTATTTCTCTCCTTCCTGGTTCTGCCCCTACTTGTTTTTCTTTGGATCTCCCTAGGTGAATATAACATTAGGGCAAATCTTGAGTGAACGGAGACCCTGAAAGATGTGAGCTCTCCCGGAACCTTCATTTAGACTTATTCTCATGAAGAAAGCTCCACTGAGCTCCAAGAGGACAGAGATCGTGTTTGTCCTGTTCTCCATTATATTCATAAGACCTAGAACAATGTCTAGTGATCGACAAATGCTTATGGAATAAGTAATCTATAAACAGCATATTCATCACCACTGAGACCACGTAAATGGCTGACAGTGGAGATGGTGAACAGTGTCCCCTCTTTCTTCCTCAGGCAATATTACGAGATGTTGTACAACACGGCCGACGAACTCCTGAACCTGGTGGTGGACCAGGGCGTGAAATACACGGAGCTAGAGTACATCCACGCCCTGACCTTGCTACACCGCAGTCAGACGGGGGTGGGAGACCAGACCACCCAGAACATGAGGCTGCAGCGGCTCAAGGAGATCATTTGCGAGCAGGCTGCCATCAAGCAAGCCACCAAGGATAAGAAAATAACTACGGTTTAATCGAGCGCACTGCTGGGGGTAGGGGCGCTGTTTTTGTTTACTCAGTCACACTTGCTTCTTTCTCTGGTATGTTATTTGGTATATTCGGAGCCGACTTGCTTTTCTCTGCGCTGATACTTTAGTGGAGAGAAGACAAGAGGATATATATATATATATATATATTTTTTTTTTTGTCTCTTTACCTTGGGCTTTTCCTATAAACTCTAACGGGAGTTTGCAGTACAGAATGTTTTGATTTAATGTCTACTCTAATGCAGTCCATTCCAAAGGGTTGAGTGACTAGGGTGGGATGGGAGGAAGGTTGTATCAAATTGGACTCTGAAAAAATGAATGCACAAATTACAACTACCCAACAATCTTTAGAAAGCAGACTGCTCCCTCAGCTTTAGTCCCTTCCTAAAACACTCCATAGGGTTCTCTTACACAAAGAGTAGATTTTTACTCTCTTGACTCTTGTCAGTTTACAATTTAGTGAAATAAGCATATGTGCATTGCTTTTTATCTCTATTGCCAACATCAAATCAGTGGCTTCTCAGCTGGCTGTAATTTTCAACAAGTTTTCCTAACCAAAACAGGACCTCTTCAGGGCTAGGGGAAAAGTCCTTTTATCTCAGTCCCTGGGCGAGTTTTGTGTGCAGCTGCTTGTACACAGAATATAGTCAGTGTATTGCCTTTTCGTCTTTACTTCTGCTGCATCAAAACCAGGAGCCTTCAAATTAATCACAAAAATGGAAGAATGAAAGGCAGTCCACCCTCCTCTTGATTTTTTAACCTCTACTTTCCAAGAGAAAATAATGGGTAGAGAACTTTTACTCTCAGTTAAACATTGTTTGGATGTGATTCTTAGATGCTTTCTTGCCCTCGATGTGAGCCCCTAGGTCTTTCTCACCTTAGAAAGATGCCCTGGTCCACTCAGCTGAGTGCACAGAAGATGGGACAGCATGACATTCGACCTCTGTGCACCCACCAGCGGAGGCCATTTCTAAAGTGTTCCCAGGTGGTTTGGGTGCTCACCTCTCCTGGCACACTGAACCCTGCCATCGCCCCCCAAGTCTCCAAGCATTCCTGCTACCCATGGTTGATATGTCACAGGAGAAAGCAAGGCACTGACTGGGACACACCTTAGAAACATGTGGAAAGGAGAGCAGAAAGGACTTTAACCATACACGGCTATGCCTCACATTGTGGTGATCCAAAATTGTATACCTGTTTGTACAGCTTTGGTCTTGGTGGGAAAAACAGGAAATTAAAAAATGTTTTGAGAAGCTGAAATGTTGTGTGTTGTTTTTCTTGTGTTCCTTATTCAGCAAACATTCCCTGAGGGCCTAATGTGTGCCAAATGCTGCTAGGCATAGGGGCAGATACTAGACAATGAGGGAGGGCACTCGTTATCTACCTTTAAGACAGAGTATGGGCACTGGATTCTAACCAAACCCTAACGGATGTACGCCCAGGGCTGAGTTAGAAATCAGGACTGACAGTGGGAATTCAGCAAGCAGCTGAAAGATGGTCTTCCAGAGGGTTCTGTGTTCTATGCAAATCTGTGTGCTTCAGAAGCCTGGTTGGAAAGAAGTTGAATCCATGTAGGAGAAAACCATGGAAACAACATCTTGGAAAGTAGTCTACCCAAGAAGTGGGGGCGGGAGAAGGGAGATGAGGGAAATTCGAGCCGACCCCTTCAGTTTGGAGGCCTCCTCTTAGTGGCCACAGCTTTCCAGCATCGCTTCGGTACCTTTTCTCCTTCCTTCCACTCTAGGTATAGAACCCTGGGTGGTTACAAGGATACCAAAAGAGCTAGGGGTGGAATTGGTGAATGCTTAAGATAGTTTTATTGGATGTGGAAAGGGACATGGGTTTGGAGTGAGTAGAATGCCAAGAACACTGAGAACCAGCAGGAAAATGGCAGATGGGCTGCTGCGGGGGAGCGTTTAGGAAAATAGAATCCCTGCTTTGCTTACAATGATGATAGGATTGAAAAATGTCAGTTCTGCACCAAAAAAGTGATCTGTGCCTGTCTGTCCAAGACATTCAAGGCACAGATTTCTTTGTAGGATGGCACATCACTCTTTTTCTAACAGGTCAAGGACAGCCAGTGTCCTATTCAGTGGATGGTCAAATGGATGCAGATGGAAGGACTCCATTCACAGAAGCCCAGCGCCTCTCCAGGACCTCATTCTTGCCTGAATGTTTTCTCAGCCTGACCATCCTTAATTTATGTTTCACATAGCTTGGGGAGAAACAGTCAAATACAGCCAAGTTGGATTGGCAACCAAACCCAATGATCTTCCTGTCGAGTCCTATCCATGGATGTCTTAGTGCTACTGCATTCATTCAGTCAAGAAGATGTAATTGCCTGTTACAATGATAGGGGATTCATGTAGTGGCAAGCAAGAGAAGCAGTCCCTTAGGACGTGGAGCTTATACTTCCAGTCCGACAAAGAGTTACCCAACTTCCATCCCAATTTTGCCCTCCCCAGGGTTTTTATTTACCACTCAATCCACCAAAACCACCCTTTCATTTAGGAAGACATCTCCTGGGATTGAGGACTGCCATCTTCAGCCTGACTCTCTGCTGCTTGCTTCTGAGCTCTGCCCTTCTGGAAGCCCGGGACTGTATCTCACTGTTCACTGGGCCCTCCCTGGCTAGCCAGAGCCTGGAAGTTCCCCCTTGACCATGTGTGGTTGGAACAAATGGATTCCTGCCTCCCGGGTTCCGTGAACGGCCTGAGGCCATTGGTTTCCAGATTCTCACACAGGAGCACAGCTGTGGCTGTCTCCCCGTGCCAGGGCACAGAAATTTCACAGTAAAAAACAGAGGGTATCAGTCTTCAACAAGCCCTAGCTGGTCTCCACGCCACCGGAGGCAAAATGTGATGAGAAGCCCAGCCAAGAGGCTGTCCTTGGATTGGGAGGCGATAGGAAAACAAGGAGTGTCCCCATCAACCAGACTGTGCTTGAAGAAGCAGAGTTTGTACAGAAATCCACACACCTGAGAGCAATTGTCTTAATGGGGCAGGGACGTAAAACAAATTGGGCCTAATTTGGAGGGAAGGTAATGAGGTACCCAGAAGAAGAAAACAAAGAAAGACTTGGCTCAGCAAAGGTCTCGGCTCTGTCCTAATTAGGCCTGGTTGTTATAAGAAGTGCATAATTAATAAGCGTGTGACCGGATGTGAAATACAGCAGAGCCTTTTCCTGAAATGGAAGGTGTAATGAAGTGTACACAGCTGGAAGGAGTTGTCCTAATCTGGTTGAGGCGGGCAGCCTGCCTGGAATTTTGAAGAGGTGTAGTGAGAGGCCCACCACGGGTTTACACCTGAAAACAACTAATCCTTTTCCAATGGGGCTGGGCTGTAATGAGATATAGCTAATTATCACAAGTGTAATGAGAGGCAAAAGCCACTAGAATTGAGCTGGAAATCTCTTTAAAAGGGAACTCAGAGGCAAACACGAGAGAAGACTCTGCTAATGGGACGAGGTGTGAGTCTGAGGAGGGGTGCCTGGTTTGAGGGGTTGCTTCGACATCCCTGCCAAAGACTCATGTCTGTAATTAAAGATATTGCTGGGACATTCACACACCTGGAGCGGGAGTCCCTGGGAGTCTGGGAATGCAGGGACCTGTAAAAGCTGCGCATGTATTTTTTTTTAAATGTATATACAGCTTATGTGTGTCCATACAAATTAAAAAAAAAGATGAGGTTAGGAGCTGTCGGGTGAGTGTAGCTCCCATTATATTCCATCCCTTTCAGAAACGCGGCCTCAGATTCCTGCTGACTTTGCAATACATACCGTAAGAGGAGAAAAACTGGCCATCTCTTCATCCCAAATTTACTCGCCTGCCAGGCTGAGCTTTCTTTCACAAGTGTATTTACTGCAAGCGATCAGGAAAACAGCACCTGGTTTTTGCTATTTTTATGATTGCTATTATGTTATTGTAGATATCGCTTATTGAGCACTTACTATGTGTCAGATGCTGTGCTAAATGCTTTACCACATTATCCCAATGAATCCTCAAAAAATCCTATGAGACTGTTACCTTTATCATCCCTACTTTGCAGAAGAAACCAAGGCTCACATTAAGAACGCCAGAGTTCAGGCTTGGCACCCCTCTCTTCTCATCCCTTGGGGCAAAGGAGAGACCCTCACGTGCTATATTTGAACTCCAAGTGACGTTCTCCCCAGAGGGAGCCACTCCCAGACTGAATTTAAGACTGCCTTTCCCACTCCCCTCTGCTGCTCCTCAGCTCCCAATGGCCAATAAATATATCTACAAAATTCTTGAACACAAGAACCTTTGGCCCAGGGGCTGGGCCCAGCCAGCTGGAGGCTGATGATGACCCATAGCTGGACCAAAGGCTGGAGCATTGGGGGGCGGGGACTAAATGCTCAGGTTTTAGAATCTCTGTACCTTGGGTGGGGAGATGGGGTGACTGGGTGATGGGCATTAAGGAGGGCACTTGACGTAGTGAACACTCGGTGTTCTATGCAACTGATGAATCACTAAACTCTACCCCTGAAACTAATAGTACACAATATGTTAACTTGAATTTAATAAAATCTTGGGAAAAAAAAGAATCCTCTGTACCTTGGCTCAGGACGTCACCTCAGCCTTATAGAAGTGGTTTGCTGTTGTATAAACTATTAAATGCCCTAAGCGTCAGTTTCCTCATCTGTGAAATGGGATAATAATAATAATAATAGCTCCTATCCCACAGTTGCTGTATAGAGTAAATGAGGTGTTCAACACCTGCCATATAATAAATATGACATCTGCATCATATCTAATAATATTTTTTATTGGGTCAACAGGAGCTGTTGACCCAATATCTAGAAAACCTGCTCTGTGGATGTGGTGTAGGAGCGCAACCACCTTGATAGGGCTCGTTGCCAGAAAGCCCTGGGATCTGCCGGGCGGGGCCCCGGATGCTGCTTGTTGTACTTAAAGCCTGAAGCCACCAGACCTCAGCAGTTCAAACTCTGTCACTGCATTGTTTGAGCCCCCTCTCCAGCACAGGACACCTGCCCTCCAGGGTCTGCTTCCCTTTTAGCTGGTAGTGAGTTTTGGCATCTCATTGCCTGCCCATGTATCATGCACATCTCATTAAACTCTGAAGGCTCCAGGACCCATCATGGACCAGGCCTTAACAGACCGAATGGCCTTCTGCCCGGGGTTTGAGTTTGCTGTTGCTCTTCCAGCCTAGGCTGAGCAATGTCAGATCAGGGATCTCTAAAAGCAATTCATAAATTGATCTAAGAAAGTGAAGTGGAAAAAAATGTCTTTTTTTTTTTCCTCTAAATCCAATCTGGCTCCGAGCTCCCACTCACCATTCTCAGCAAACGCCTCAACTGCAGTAATTTTTTGTGGTTTCCTGGTAGGGAGGTAGGGAAGAGGCTTCCCTTCCTTTGGGTTGTGTCAACATTCCACTGCTAAAGCACAGCAGGAAAACAGCGGTGAAGACAGAATCGTCCTCTCTGCGTCCTCATCACTTCACCACCCCTGCTCCGGACGTCCTCTGCTGCTCCAGATGTGGAAGTCCTGTCTCGTGTCTCCAGGCGTCATCTGGAGGGGGCCTCCTGCCACAGTGTCCAGCCTCCACAGGCATGCCTTACAGTCACCCCCACCCAAGGTCCTGCCTTGCTGGGGGCACTGTGAGCTAGGCGCAGGCTGGAGCTGCCTATCTGTTCCCAGCTTTGGGGACCGACACTCCAGGTGGGTCAGTTCTCCCCTCTTTGCTCCAAATGCCAAAGTGTGTTTTCTTTTCCACCACAGGGAGGTCCTGGACCTTTCGAGACAGTAGCCTGCTTAAGGGAGTTTCCCAAATGACTCTCTCCTGTCCCCTCTCTTTCTTCTTCCATTTCTGCCCTGAAACAGGAAGTTTATTTATTTTTCTTAAAGATCTTATTTATTTATTTGTCAGAGAGAGAGGGAGAGGGCATAAGCAGGGAGAGCAACAGGCAAATAGAGAAGCAGCCCCCCTACTGAGCAGGGAGCCCAACGCAGGACTCGATCCCAGGACTCTGGGATCATGACCTGAGCAGAAGGCAGAAACTTAACCGACTGAACCACCCAGGTGTCCCTGAGACAGGAATTTTATTAACCAAACACCTGGGGGTTAAAGGGAGCCTGGGCTTCAGGGGGAGTCCCCAGATAATCTTCCTATAAGGTAGCTGAGGGAGGGGATATCCCTTTTATTCTAATTTGGGGGAGAGCAATGACATCAATTTCTCAAAACTGCATCTGTTGTGGATTCATACGAGTGGATCAAACTTTGGAGAGCATTTGTCCCCACCATTTCACTTTTCTGAGTGGTCAAGTAAGCTCCAAGAGAGGGGCGCCTGGGTGGCTCAGTCATTAAGTGTCTGCCTTTGGCTCAGGTCATGATCCCAGGGTCCTGGGATCTAGCCCCGCATCGGGCTCCCTGCTCAGCGGGGAGCTTGCTTCTCCCTCTCCCACTCCCCCTGCTTGTGTTCCCTCTCTCACTATGTCTCTCTGTGTCAAAATAAATAAATAAAATCTTTAAAAAAAAAATCTCCAAGAGAAAAGAGTGGGGACACTTGGTGACTGAGGCAGGACCAGCATCTAGATCTCTTGACTGCCAATCCCAGCGACCCTGCATTTGGGAGCCCACACGTGCCCCTTACAGGTAAACTACCAAATACAGTGGTAGAAGACAAGGCTCTGCCTTCAAAGACATGATATATTCCCATGGAAAGAACAGGGCAACATACCTGCTTTCATGCTCTCCACCTTCCAGAAATATAGTAGGATTGTCTTTCCTGTCTCCTTGGTGTTTGGGTGGAACGATGTGATCAGGTGGCTAATGAGTTGTAGGTAGAAGTGTGACATTTCTCAAAGCATTTAATTACTGTGTGCAAGCCTCCAGAGCTCACTGCCCCCCTCTGCCACAACATCAGCAACATGCCAGACAGCGACCATTCACTGTACTTGGGTCCCAGAAGGAGGACAGTGCAGAGCAGAGCCCCAGCTGACTGCAGTTGACATGTGATATAAGAACAAAATGAATCTTTGTTGTAAGCTGTTGAAATTCGGGGGTTGTTTGTTCCTGCAGCATAACCTTGCTTGTCCTGACTAATATGCACAACAAAGAGACTGACCTTGATGAGAGCAGAAAGAGCAAAGGACTTCTTTTTAAAAGGATGAAATTATTAGCATCAAAGAGAACTGGTTGAGCGGAGTGATGGGAACAGAGGCCAAACTTAGAGACTCAAGAGAGAAGAGATGGTGCCTTGCCAGTATCAAGTGCTCCATCAGCACATTTGTGCTAGAGATAGAAGCAACAGGGATGTGTTGTTCACTCAAGGAGTGACACCGGAGCCTCCCACTTTATTTACGTCTTTTAATGTTTCTGCCTCCTTCTTTGAACTCCTGATACTCCTGGTATTAGTGGGCCACCTACAAAGGCCTTAGTTCAGTATTTTTGATTAGTCATAGGAAAGCTTCTAGAGACACCTACTACATACAGTGAAAAATAGAGCATTACAATTAACTGTTTTAAAGCTTGAAAATGCCTAACCAAGGGGCCACACATCTCTGCTCCTGAATTTTCTCTGAAGTCTAATCATCTCACTGGCCCAGTGAGATGATTAGAAGCTTTCCATCACAGGGCCATGCAATACCAATCCCTAGATTTGAGTTTTTATCCTCTGATAACCTAGGCCCACTCACAAAAACATGAAAAAGACTGGCGGAAAAATCGGTTTTCTGTTTTTCTACTGTCTTTGTCAACAGCCCAGAGTTCCTTGTATTTCTCTGGTGTCCCAATGGAAGTAAATGTTAAAGGTTGTGAAGGAGATCTGAAGTTGCAATTTTAAAACGAGGAAACATAACACTGAAATGCTGTTAACTCAGCTAATTTTAAGATACTAATAAAGCACAAAGAACTAGGTCTTTTGGTACTTAAAGAGCTACAATTCACTCATCTGCAAGATAGGAAGCATTAAAATGTTTTCACAGGGATTATAGAAATTCTTAAGTTTTGCAGGTTTATTAACTATTATTGTTTGCTTGAATTTTTATTTCCATGTTCCTAGATACAGTTAGTCATGGCGCAGGTCCTGCCCCAGCAGACCCCTGAGATGGTTGCACACTGCCCTAGACCCTACTCAGAGCTTGGAAGGGAAGTAAAAATATCTATGTAATTGCCCTGCATCCCACCCCTCCATTGAGGACTGATTTTCTTAGTCCATTCTGGCTGCTATAATGAAATACCAGACACTAGGTAGGTTATAAGTAATAGAAATTTATTTCCCACAGTTCAGGGAAGTCCAAGACCAATGCACTGGCAGATTTGGTGTCTAGTGAGAGAACCCACTTTCTGGTTCATAGATGGCACCTTCTCACTGTGTCCTCACATGGTAGAAGGGTCAGGGAGCCCTCTGGGGTCTCTTTTTTAAGGGCACTAATCCCATTCATGAGAGCTCCACCCTCATGACCTAAGGGCATCCCAAAGACCGCACCTCCTAACGCCATCACATAGGGGATTAGGGCTTTAACATATAAATATTGGAAGAACGTTCAGACCATAGCATGGATCTAAGTTAATTTGACATTGATATTTGTCAGGTTCCTTTGGTAAATATTAGTAGCCTTCAACCATAAGAAGTAAGGAGGAGCAATATACCTCCTCCCCACAACTTCGCTAGCAGGTAGTATGTGACAAAGTAAGCAGGCCGCAGACAACATTTATTAGCAACATTATTAACAAGGATGAAAGTCATCTTTCAAGATGCTCTGTAAGTTCAGTGAATTCCCCCTGTCTATCCTTGCTCTCCAACCACCACTGTTATTAGAACATTCATTCCAAGGTAAACAATGTTTTGTCAGCAGGATCAGACTCACCTTCTAGTCAGATCTGGAGAAAGAGTTCTGTAATTATGGGGGATCTGGGTCCTGGAGTCTGGTTCCATAGCTGTAGGTACTGGCTTTACTTATTTTTAAAATTCATTCATGAAAAGGTGGAAGAACCAACAGTCTTACTAGCCAAGCATATATCTTGGACACATTTTACCACCCACATCTAATCCCTCTCATGCTTGGGCTATCCTGCCCCTCATTAATATCCCACCCTTCAGATGGAGTGTCCATTCCTCTAATGCCGCACATTAGGACATCTACTAATGGTCTTCTTCCTAGTTGTGGACATGAATTTGCAGTGAGTGGTCCACACGACAGTGGCACCTACAACTTGAATTTGTCAGGGAGGACCCAGGGTCTAGTCCCAGCCTGCCTCAGAACACAAAGGCACTGACCTAAGTCCCCCAAAAAACAAAGCCAGACCCAGCCCCAGTCATGCGGCACTTCTCTGACATTGAGCACTCTACTCCACTCACCCACAATCACGAAGTCTGGTCCACAGACCCCATGAACTGGTACACAGAGACCCCAAACCTAAGCCCCTGTTGCTGCTGCAAACTGGCTCCCTCTCCAAGGGCACAGAGCTTTGTACCCTTATCCCACCATCTACCTTAGGCTATTAATATCCAGGGCCGTGCCACCAGCCCATAGCTTATTAATAATATGTAGCTGCAGCCCCTGACTTAGTTAAGCTACAGACATCCCTCATTTGCATGATTAGCTCTTACCTTACTGATTAGAAAGTTTCATCCTCTCCCAAAACCTACCTTTTCTGAATGAATGGCTCTTTTAAAGGGAGCCAGTCTCTCTGAAATGCATCTCCAATCCAAATAAAAATGAATCAACAGCAACAACAACAAAAAGAGGCCTGTTACTTTCTTTAAGGAATGAGAAAAAGAAGCTTGAGGTTTTTGAAAGTTCAGCGCCATGCCTATCGAAGGAACTATAAGTAGCCTATCCAGGGGCACGTAGGGAACAAAAGTTGGAGAAGGTCTTGGGGGCTTGTAGGAGAGATGAATGAATTTTTAGTTTTTACCTCGAAGAGTTTAGGGTTTTAAGCAAGAGAGTTGGGCTCAGGTTTTGACTTGAGAAATATCACCCTGGAGGAAGATGGTTAATAAATTAGAAAGTGGATGGCAGGGAGACTAGTAATAATCCAGGAGACAGATGGTGGTGGCTAGAACTAGGGCGGTGGCTGTGGAGATGGACAAAAGGGGATAGATTTAGGAGGCATGGAGCATGATGGCTCCCTTACCTCCTTCCAGTCTCTGCTTGGATTTCACCTAAGTGAATCCTTTGTTGACTACCTGTTTAACACAGCAGTCCCTCTCCCATGCCCTGTCACCCTTCTCTGCTTAATTTTTCTCCATAGCATTGATCACCATCTGATGTCCCATAGAATTTAGTTGTTAATTTGGATTTTTTTTTCACCATCTAAAATATACATTTTATGAGGGCTGGGGTATTTGTATCTTTTTTTCTCTGGATTTCCAACACCTAGACCAGTCCCTGGGACATACTAGATGATCAAGAAATATTTTTAGAATGAATGTAGGGTGAGGAATGAATAGAATTGCAGGACATGATCGTTGGTTGGCTGGGAGGAGGTCAGAGGAAGTGGTAAAGGAGCAAAGGAAGGTTCCCAGGTTTCTGGCTAGGTTACTTGAGGGGGTGAGGTGCTAGTCAGTGAGACCGGGAACACCATGTGAGAGGGGAGAAGCAGGGTTGGAAGTGAAGGAGTGAGTGGATAAATTTGAAGCAACTGTGGGACATCTAAAGAAAAAAGAGTAGACAGGAGAGGGCTTTGGGTTAGAGGAATAGACTTTGCAGCCTTTTGAGCCTTTATTCATTCAAAAAGTCTTTATTGTGTACCTGCTTTGTTCCAGACACTGCCAGGCGCAACGATACCAAGATGAGCAAAGCGATGACGTTACTTGTAAGATTACAGTTACTACCACAGCTGAGAGTAGCTCGTGTTACTGAGGGGGCAGGGAGCAGGCGCTCTCTCAGACTGTAGAAGGAACTAGAAATTGGTAGGAACTTTCCAGAATACAACGTGGCAGTGTGTACCAAAAAACTTAGAAATGGACATGTTGGTGACTCAGCAGTTTCTCTTCTAGGTATTTATTTGCTAATCATAAGCACAAGACACGCTGTATGCCAAGAGGCTCCTACTTCAGCGTGGCCGGCTTGCACACCGCCAGGCAACCAGGAATCCCACCCAGTGCTGCACAGGACAGGGCCCTGTGCAGGCCCCAACCTCATAGTTTAATCATTTTATTATATCTCATGGGTCTTTGAATCCAGAATTTGAGCAGAGATTTGCTGGGCAATTCTTCTGCTCCATGTGGCATCTACCAGGGTCACCCCATGGTATTGAGTTGGCAGCTGGGCTAGTCTGGAGCATTCAAGATGGTTTTACTCATGTGACTGACACGTTGGCGGGAATGGCTCTGAGGGTCCTCTTCCCTTCCTGCATTGTCTCAGAGCCTCCGCATGTGGGCTCTCCAGGAGAGTAGCTGGTCTTTTTCATGATGGCTTGGGACACTAAGACACCCAGACAGAAGCTGCCAGTTCATTTAAAAGCTAGCCCTGCAACTAGCTTTGTATCACTTTGGCCATACTCTAAAGGTCAAAAGGCAAAAGGCTAGGAATAGATCCCACCTCTCAGTAAGAGGACTCTCAAAGAACTTTTAGCCATCTTTAATCTGTTACATTTCTTTTTTTTTTTTTAAGATTTTATTTATTTGACAGAGAGAACGAGAGCACAAGCAGGGGGAGCAGCAGGCAGAGGGAGAAGCAGGCTCCCTGCTGAACAGGGAACCCGGTGTGGGGCTTGATCCCAGGACCCTGAGACCATGACCTGAGCCAAAGGCAGACGCTTAACTGACTGAGCCACCCAAGCGCCCCTGTCACACTTATTAATTCAGGATCACCAAGAGGGCAAAGTCTAGCATGTACTTTCTGGTTATTCTCCTTCTGCCCCTCTACTGTGTGAGCCAATTCCTCCCCGTAAGTGTACTGTAAAGTGAAAATCTCTCACCTTCCTTCTCCACAGAAAACTGGGCTTATTATAACAAACAAACAAGAACCCCTGTAATGTCATTCTGATATCTAGATGTGAGGCAAACCAAGGCTGTCTGGCTCCTGCCAACTGCTATCCTGGCTCTCCTGGGAGGGCCCTTCACTGTGAAAGAGAGAGAAATAGTCTCGGCTGTTCATTTGTGGACACATGGCTCAGCCAAGAGGGTGGAGTTTCTACTGATCAGTTCTTACATTGAACGCCATATATAAATGGCGTGAAGGCAGCTCCTTAGCCAATTGCACAGACCTAGGTTATAATTCGAAAATACTCCCATGGAAGCCATGGTTATGTCCTTATTTGTCCAATAGCAAAGAGACTTTGCTCGTTAGTGTTCAAGACAGCATAAAAGACAGTATTATCAGGACACCTTGGACTACATAAAAAGCGCCAGAGGGGCTGGCCAAAAGTGAGAACATGGCTGCCAATTGGTAGGGCACCATCCAGGCCAGAAGAAGAGCTACCAGGCACAGTGAGTGATGTCACCGGGAAAGCTGATCAGAGAGAAGGTCCCAAGTTATCACAGGTGAATACCTGAACTGCCCTTGAATTATCTTTATATCAGGAGAGCCTCTAGCAGGCTTCTTTGAATGTAGATGCCTCCCTACCTTTCAAGGCTGGCAGGTGGTTACAGAGGAAACAGGCTTTCCACGAGGTCAAAGAGAGGATGAGCGACCCTGGGAAATCATCTGGTTCAACTCTAAAAAAAGTATTCACCCAAAGGACAGGCCTCCCCAACCTTGAATTCCACTGCCACATCTCATAACTGCTAATGGCCCCTCTGTGCCAGGTTGGCAGGTGAGACTTTGGATTTGAGTTCTGAGGACAGATGCTGTGTGGTGTTTTAAATATATCCACAAATTCTCTGGTACTCTTCCCTTCAAGAGGTGGACCTTGGAGACTTCCAGAATGGTGGAGTAAGAACTTCTGAAAATTCGTTCTTCCATAAAAGCAGTAAGAATACTTGTAAAAATTGTCAAAATCAACATTTCCAAACACTGGAAATTAACCAAAGGCTTCCAACACCCCAAGGAGCACTTATTCAAGAAAAACTGCTGAATCTCCATAAGAACAGCAAATGTTGTAGCATTTTTAACTTGCACTATTCCAGTGGAGGCGTGGATTGAGTTTGGAACCCTCAAAAAGCCCCTTTCGCCTAGAGTTGTCACTATTTTCCTGTCTTATAGCTCCATGGAAAGCCCTATTCACAGGACATTGTCATTATTTGACCTGATTCAGAGCTCACTGGGGGCAGGGAGGGAGGAGGGAGCCTAATCCCTAGGGCACTTGTCAAAAACAATAAACAGCAATTGTTTAGCATTATGAGTATCTGAGGCTGGACACCAGTTGGGGCCAACAAG
Organism: Eumetopias jubatus; assembly: GCF_037043125.1. Lineage (NCBI taxonomy): Eukaryota > Metazoa > Chordata > Mammalia > Carnivora > Otariidae > Eumetopias > Eumetopias jubatus. Next base: position 89,662,326 of record NW_028274820.1, read on the forward strand.
AGACTGGCCAAAAATTAAAGAGGAAGATCTTAGAAATGAGTTGTTCACAGGGGGCTTTGAAAAGCTCCAACATTATCACAGGATCTGGAAGGCCACACACATGTGCAGGATTCTGAGAACACTCCGGAAAAGGCATAAGCAGGACTGAACTTTGCAACTTGTCACCACTGGCTGACCTTGAGAACTTAAGTGATCAGGAAGTTGTATACTTCAGGAGTGTTGGAAGTGTGCCCCAGCGCATATGCATGCACACACACAGACACACGTACACACACACACACACACACAGTGCCTCTTGGGAAAGGCTGGAGACTAATTGGTTCAAAGCATTTATGGAAATTTCAGTCATTATCTGACCATTAAGTTAACTGAACACAGACTTCAGTGGTCACACATGACAGGGAATACATATCCACAGAATCTGTCCAGGAAAGTTACAAAACAAACAAACAATAACAAAACAGCAACAACGGGGTGCCTGGGTGGCTCAGTCAGTTGCATGTCTAACTCTTGATTTCAGGTCTGGTCATGGTCTCAGGGTCATGAGATTGAGGCTTGTGTCGGGCTCTCCACTCAGCATGGAGCCTGCTTATTCTCTCTTTCTCTCTCTCTCTCTCTCTCTCTCTCTCTCTCTCTCTCTCTCTCGTTCTCTCTCTGCCCCTCCCCCTTGCCCCTCCAAAACAAACAAAACAAAATAAAACAAAACAGAAACAGAAACAACAACCCTGGTGGAGGAAGGTATCTGATTTCCAGAACTGCCACATTATATTATTTCAAATGTCCAGTTTTCAATGGATATGGAGTTCCTTTTTGGGGTGATGATAGTGTTCTGGAATTAGATAGTGGTGATGGTTGCACAACCTTGGGGATATACTAAAATCCCTTGCATTGTACAGTTTAAAAGTGTGAATATTATGGTTGGTATGTGACATCTCAGTAAAATTTTTTAATGTCTAATTTTCAATAAAAATTATGAGACACACAAAGAAACAGGAAGTATGGCCCATACACAGGAAAGGAAGCAGTCAATAAAAATCATCCCTGAAGAAGTCTAGATGTTGGGCTTACTATATAAAGACTTTAAATCAGCTATTATAAATTTGTTTAAAGAACTAAAGGAGGGGTGCCTGGGTGGCTCAGTCATTAAGCTCCTGCCTTCGGCTCAGGTCATGATCCCAGGGTCCTGGGATCGAGCCCCGCATCAGGCTCCCTGCTCAGTGGGAAGCCTGCTTCTCCTTCTCTCACTCCCCCTGCTTGTGTTCCCTCTCTTGCTGTGTCTCTCTCTGTCAAATAAATAAAATCTTAAAAAAAAAAAGAACTAAAGGAAACCATAACTAAGAATTAAATGGAAACGTAAGAATAATGTCCCACCAAATAGAGGATATCAGTAGAGATTATTTGTTTTAAAGAGACAGAGCTTAATTTTGCACCCCTTGAGTTGGGCTGCAGTTAGCAACTTAATTCTATTGAGTAGCATATGGCAGAAATGATGGTGGTGACCATATTAGGTACTAAAAACACTGATGCTTCTCCTTGCTCTCTTGGATTACTCGCTCTGGGGAAAGCCAGCGGCTTTGTCATGAGGACACTTGAGCAGCCCAATGGAGAGAGCCACATGGCAAGGAACTGAGACCTCCTGCCAACAACCATGTGGTTGGGTCACCTTGGAAGCCAATCCTCCAGCTTGAGTCAAGCCTTCAGATGACAGTAGCCCCACTAGCTGACATCGCAGTCATTATTTCATGAGAGCCCCTGAGCTAGAATCATCCAGGTAATTTGCTCTTGGATTTCTGACCTTCAGAAGCTGTGTATCTCACACCATCTGAGTCTGTTGTTTAAGCAGCTAAGTTTGGGGATAATTTGTTATGCAGCAATAGTAACTAATAAATGCTGAGAGGCAAAAATCCTTTAAAATAATCAAAGGAAAGAATTAAGATCAATAGAGAGATGTTACCGGGCAGCTAATTTTGTTTCAATATGAGGAAGAACTCTATACAACAAGAGCAGCTTATCGTGAAGTAAGCCACATTTAAAGTGGTGTGCTGCTGTCATTCATAATTTTTTTAAGTGTTTCTTTTATTTTTATTTTTTTTAAGATTTTATTTATTTGAGAGTGAGAGAGCACAAGTGGAGGGTGGAGCAGCAGAGGAAGAGGGAGAAGCGGACTCCCTGCTGAGCAGGGAGCCCGATGCAGGACTCGATCCCAGGACCCCAGGATCATGACCTGAGTTGAAGGGAGATGCTTAACCAACTGAGCCACCCAGGCACCCTGTCATTCACAATTTTCAACCAGAGATCAATGGCCATTTATCACAGATGATGAATGTGGTTTCCTTCTCTAGTGGGTACAGGATTTTTCCGGATGACCTCTGTTTTCAAATTTACTTATAATTTTACACCCACCACTACCACTACCATCTATTTTCCAGAAAGAATCTGAAGTGGATCTAGAATTAGGACACATCCACAAACAAGCTAAGATAAAAATAACAGAGACCAGAAACCACACAGAAGAATGAGGAGAGTTGCTGGAATTAAAATTAAGCTTTGTGGCAGCTTGAGAAAAAAAAAAAAAATCCCACTCCCCCTCACTGGAGATGTTGATATCCTACCCCCATTGTGAGACATGGCAATGTCTTCCTTTTGTTTCAGCCCAGGAGCTAATTCTGGTTGGAGAATCACTGGCCCGGATTATCCCTCCCAACTCTGTCATGTCCTCTATGCTTTTGTCAGGGCTAAACATTACCTGATTTATTTAATTATTTTTAAGATTTTATTTATTTGAGAGAGAGAAGGGGTGCGTGCATAAGATAGAGAGCACGGGGGGCGGGCAAAGGGAGAAGCAGATTCCTTACTGAGCAGGGAGCCCAAACTGGGGCTCCATCCCAGGACCCTGAAGTCATGACCTGAGCCCAAGGCAGACGCTTAACTGACTGAGCCACCCAGGTGCCCCTAAACGTTACCTGATTTAACTGAAGAACATTCCTTATTACAGATAGAAAAAATAAAAAGTCTATGGGTAACCAATCCCAGAAGATGAGTATGAGAAAGCCTATCTCCCTCCTTAATGGAGAGAAGTAGATCTCACTGTCTACTGTTTGCAGGAAAATCTCCTAAAGTAAGGCTGTTTTATCTTATCTAACATTAGGAGGCAGCCTCCCTGGTTTACTGCAGGGGAAGATGGAGGAGACGGTTGAGGCTCATAGACATCCTGGCTGAGACAAATTCCTGGGTGATCCAGAACAGGAGTCAACTTACCGATCATAAGGCATCCTGCCCATTGGCCAGGTCCAAGGTCCAACCTCCACAACCTGATATGAATGGAAACATCCAAGTTCCTAGCAGATTCCTTTTATCCCTAAACCTCTTCTCATTATCTCAATGAGATAAGACACTAAGATGTTGTGGCTCTAAATCTAATTTGGGCCTGGCAAAGGTTCATGTTCCTATCAGTGGGCCACCTTAGTTGTAAAAGGTTCTGGAAGAAATCTGACTTGGAGTTGTACTGCCTAAACTCAGATGATCAGTGATATCCAAGGTCCCTAATCACTACTAGGTTCTCAGATTTCAGTGTCATGAGCTTTGGGTAGGGAAGTCAAATGTGTGGAACCAGCAAGCACACATCCAAGCAATATCATGAAAGGAGGACATGCACTTATTAATCAAAATCGAGTCCGAGACAAAGTAGAGAAATGGCACCTGATGTTCTTCTCACCAAAGTCCCTGCTTAATTCCAAACATATTCTGCGGGCTGGATGTCGGGCAGCTGAAGGGTGATCAGTCTTACGCTGGAATTAAAGCCTGCTGTGATGTTAATGAGGAACCACCAGTAGGTTTGCTGGAAGGTAATTTAGATCTACATAATTATGACTTTAATCCCTCACCCTGTGACATCAAAAAGGTCCCTACCCAAGTGGAAGCTGCACGATTTCATGCCACAAGGAGTGCAGCTGTATGACTCCTGTTCCCTTTTGTGTGTAGTGCTCACGTCAGTCGTGATAGCTTTATTAAATGGTGTGACCCGACCCAGTTCGTGCACACAGGGCGCTATCTCCTAATCAAAACCTCCAAACGTGGCTGAGCAGGCTGCGAAAAGAAATCAAGATCTGCATCTTAAATAGCAGATTAACTGCTCCGGAAGGGAGAGCTGCTGGCAGGGGTCGGGATGGCTCAAAGCAACCTCGCTTCTGTCCATGGTCGCAGTTGGAAGCGTAGCCTGTAGCCATTCCAGGTGAAGGAGTCCACAGAAGTGTGTTCAGAACTCCAGGTCTTGTTCTGGGGACAACTGTCCTGGCACGGAATTGCCCCTAGGACATCTCCTCATCACACACAGTGGGTCTCCAAGGCCAAGGAGAGCCCTCCGAAACACGCTTCTCCTCCTCCATCTTCCAGGACGAGAGATGGGTGCTCAAGTTAAGAGTTGCTGTAGGTGGGGTCAACGTTCCTGGCAAAAAGTAGCCTGGTGACAACTCAGTGCCAGTGCTTGGGTCATAAAATGCAGAAAAGTCATCGGGGTTACTTAGGCCAGAGGTGGTAAAGCAAGGGATAGCTGTTCTAACGTGTTTGGGGTAGGGAGAAGGAGAGTCGGTCTGGGATGTTTCCAGAAGGAGGTGACATTTGAGCTTGGCTATAAGGATGGTGTTATGGATTGAATGGTGTTCCCTCAAAATTCGTTTGTTGAAGTCCTAACCCTGGGACTAAGGAATTGTGACTTTATTTGGAAATAGGGTTATTGTAGATGTAATTAGTTAAGATGAAGTCAGACTGGAGTAGGGTGAGCCCTAATCCAGTGTGAATATGTCCTTATAAAAAAGGGAAATTTAGACACACACACACACACACACACACACACACACACACACACACACACACTTGGAGATGCCATATGAAGATTGGAATTATGCTGCTCCAAGCCAAGGAACTAGAAGCTATCAGAGAGGCCTGGAACAGATCCTCCCCTAGTGCCTTCAGAGGGGGCATGGTCCTGCTGACACCTTGATTTCTCACTGGCCGCCAGGACTGCGAGGCAATACATTTACGTTGTTCTAAGCCCCCCCAGTTTGTGGTGCTTTGTTATGGCGGCCCTAGCAAACTAATAGGGATTTGTAGGACTATATTTTTAGGCATTGGAAAGAGAGGCCCAGGTGAAGATAAGAGCACCAGTTTCTTTTTTTTTTTTTAAATATTTTATTTATTTATTTGAGAGAGAGAATGAGATAGAGCATGAGAGAGGGGAGGGTCAGAGGGAGAAGCAGGCTCCCCTCTGAGCAGGGAGCCCGATGCGGGACTCGATCCTGGGACTCCAGGATCATGACCTGAGCCGAAGGCAGTCGCTTAACCAACTGAGCCACCCAGGCGCCCAAGAGCACCAGTTTCTTGAGTTAAGAATTGGGCTTGCAGAATGTCCACAAGAGCCAAAGTGTGGAAAGAGCCAAGATGCCCTTCAACAGATGAATGGATAAAGATGTGGTCCATATATACAATGGAATATTACTCAGCCATCAGGAACGATGAATACCCAACTTTTACATCAACATGGTTGGGACTGGAGGAAATTATGCTAAGTGAAGTAAGTCAAGCAGAGAAAGTCAATTATCATATGGTTTCACTTATTTGTGAACATAAGGAATAGCATGGAGGACATTAGGGGAAGGAAGGGAAAAATGAAGGGGGGGAAATCGGAGGGAGAGACGAACCATGAGAGACGATGGACTCCGAGAAACAAACTGAGGGTTCTAGAGGGGAGGGGGTGGGGGGATGAGTTAGCCCGGTGATGGGTATTAAGGAGGGCACGTACTGCATGGAGCACTGGGTGTCATACGAAAACAATGAAGCGTTGGGGCCCCTGGGTGGCTCGGTCATTGGGCGTCTGCCTTCGGCTCGGGTCGTGATCCCAGGGTCCTGGGATCGAGCCCTGCATCAGGCTCCCTGCTCAGCGGGAGGCCTGCTTCTCCCTCTCCCACTCCCCCTGCTTGTGTTCCCTCTCTCGCTGTCTCTCTCTGCCAAATGAATAAATAAAATCTTTAAAAAAAAAAAACGAAGCGTGGATCATTACATCAAAAACTAATGATGTATGGTGACTAACATAATAAAATAAAATTAAAAAAAAAAAGAATTGAGCTTGCAGGGTACCTGGGTGGCTCAGTTGGTCAAGCATCTGACTCTTGATTTGGGCTCAGGTCATGATCTTAGGGTTGTGAGATTGAGCCCCGAGTAGAGCCCCATGTGGGCTCCACACTCAGCAAGGAGTCTGCTTGAAATTCTTTCCCTCTGCCCCTCCTCCCACTCTCCTCTCTCTCTCTCTCTCTCAAATCTTAAAAAAAAGAATTGGCCTTGTATCTCGGGAGCATTCAGTGGTTCAATTTTGTTGGAACCAAGAATCTGAAGAGCCATGGGAAGGTATTTTGGGGACAAGCAATACAGAGCTTTGAATAGCAGGCAATTTTTTCATCTGGGGGATTTTACTTCTCAGTTGTTTTGTGTTTGTTTCTATCCACTTTGACAGGAAGTGATTTGAGACGTCTGACTTCAGTCTGTAAGTTGTGGGGAACCAGGTTATGTTCTGGGAAGTGACTTGATCAGAGTGTCTACAGGAAGATGAACTTGGACCCATCTGCCGAGAGCAATGAGAGACAGGAAGCAGCTTACGAAGCCTACGAAGTGGAAATGAGAGACAGGAAGCAGCCTACGAAGCTGCTGTGCGCCCCTGAGGAAGAGGCTAGGAAGGACTGCAGTGGGAAAATGGCAACAGAACAGAGAAGAAGAGATGAAGACGAGCGATGAAACTGTCTGTTGACCTGGCACATGTCTGTGAGTGAAGAGGACGGGGAGAGGAATTGGACTACACGTTGTCCATGTTTTGAGCCTGGTGACTAGGACAGTAGTGCTACTGACCGAGTTAGTGAGGAACGGAGGACAGTGAGGAAGGGAGGACCATGTGGAGGGAGTTGAGGAGTTCCTTCACACACGTCCACTTTGGGGGCATCTGTGGGGCAGGTGGTGAACCTGGAAGAAAATGAACTTGAGGGAAAATATTACGTCATTCACCTTGATGTGAAAATTGCTTGTGTTCCTTCTCTCGCTGTGTCTCTCTCTGTCAAATACATAAAATCTTTAAAAAAAAAAAGAATTGAAATTTTGAAGCCAACTGTAAAATAACAGTTCTAACGTACAGGAAATGAAATGGGGGGAAAACCCAATCCGTTTAAAGACTGTGCTAATCTATTCAAATGGGGTTGTTTTGTTGTTGTTTTTAAGTACTATCAACAAAGAAAAGATTTGGTCAGTGGCAGAACGGCTTGAACCTTGCTTTTAGCCAAGTCCTGTCTCTGTGTGAGAGGATGAAGTAATGAAATAAATATGCTGTCTGTCAGGAAAAGTCTCTCCCACCTGGAAAAACAAAACCAAGAACTCAAGCCTGAGGCCCAGCAGCCCCAGAGAGTGATCTCTCTGCTCTGCTTTCCTGGCCATAGCAGGAAACGGAAGTGGAGACACCAAGAGAGTAAGAAAGCAAAGCGCTCAGCTTTCTTTGGAGAGTTAATTAGTTGGTGAGCACTGAGCTCTCTGACAGAGGAAGCTCGGGTCATCAATGTATTCTTAATTGATGCATCAGGAGAGAGAGAGACAAAAGAAGCCGCGTCTGGAAAGAAGACCTTGGATGCTTTTTGCAGCAGAATGAGATAAAGTACTTTCTTTTAAAGCAGAGTATAAAAGCTGTGGTTAAGTTCAGCAGTGAAGGGTAGTAGAAGACAAACCATACTTAACTCCTTCTATGCTGATGTATTTATTAAGCCAGGTAAAAGTGAATAATATCTCCTACAATCTTGTCACCAAAACTTCTTAAGCCAAATAAAAGTAAGACCCCACAGGGTGGCATTTTGACAAAATTACTGACTACCTCATCCCCATCCAGTAAACATCTAATGTGAGCCACAAGGAATTTAATAATTGCTAACAGCCACATTAAAAAAGGTAAAAAGAAACAGGTGAAGTTAATTTTAATAAACTCATGTTTTAATAAAATATCTTCTTTAACCCAATATGTCCAAAATATTACCATTTTAACACATAATTAATATTTAAATTTTTTGAGGTATTTTATGTTGTGTGTGTGTGTGTGTGTGTGTGTGTGTGTGTGTGTGTATGAAGCCTTCAAACTCCAGTGTCTGTTTATGCTCACAGTGCATCCCAGCTCCACTGGCCACATTTCAAGGGTTCAGCAGCCACACGTGGCTTGTCTGAGAGCGTCCCACTGCCTCTTCTGAACCAGGGGGACTTCATCCTTGCTTAAGCTGTTCATCCACATCAGCTGAAGGGTTCCTGCCTCATTTTCCAAATAGATGATTTTTCTTTACTTCGAAATTTTTGACCAATGAATTTGCTAGAAATGTCTTCAATATTCTGTGGTATCGCCTCTTGTTGAAAGGTTGGCCACGGGACTCAGTTTACAAATAGTATTTTGTACTAAGACCAAAGTAGACTCTCAAGTAAATGTTTATGGAAAGGAATTTGGGGGGATGGATGAGAACTACCACTCACAGAGGGCTGTCTCTGTGCTGCGTACTATGGCAGGTGCTAAATCTACATTAGCCCATGTCACCCTCATGCTGAGACCAGGCAATATGTTCCTTGCTCCGAGCTTTCAATGAGACAACTGGAGATTAAAGAAGCTAAGTACCTTGCTCACGTACATGTTACCAGGAACAGCTAGTGACCAGTAAGAAGTCCTAACTTTCAGTACTAATGTTCCTTTTCGTTCTGAGTAACACCAGAACAGAGGTCAACCCTACAAATCGTGGTACTATTTGTAAGGAAAATAGTTTCCTTAGTTTTCACAGTGAATGAGATATACAGAGGCAGCCCATGTGATGCGCCAAGACCGTCTCACATTCTGATCAAGGCACGCGGGTCATTGGACCTGCCCTACCAACCTCCCCTCATCCAGTCCCACTGAGCACAGCAGTGAAGCCGGGCAGGGAACATTATCCACAGAAGGGGGCAAGCCAGTTGCCCACTACCCTGCAAAGCCTCAGCCCTGTCTTCTACTGAACTCTTGTCCCCACCGATGGAGGGATGGAGCCTTACTTGAATCTTGGAGCTGACTCTTCCTCACACCCAGTCTCAGAAGATCCCAGGGAATACCCAACTTAGGAGAAAAAGGGAGCTGAAGGTAATGGCAGTCGTAACAGTCCATTTTTTTTTTAAGTAGTGAAGAGAGCTCATTTGAGAGAGAAGGTAAAGATGCACAGAAGGGGTCAACAGATAGGGTAAGAAGGATCACAGAAACGGTGAGGTGGAAGATGTGGAGGAAGCATCTTTCCTCTGTAATCAGTCTGTAGCTGATCTGCAAACTGAATGTGAGGCAGGCTGAGCTGAGGAGCCCCCTTTTGTCTAGCGCCTCCTGTCTGCTCATACCCCCAGTCCCACCTGCCCTTTCTGCAGCCACTGGTCAAAAATGGGAGCCTGATTTTTACTTTCTGCTTACTTTACCCGGACTAAGTTCTCCCACTAGAGTCTAAACTAACTGGGAGCCGGGACTTGACTCAGGTTTCTCTGTTGCACTTTGTTTTTCACAGCGCTTTGCTCCTAGTAGGTATTCCATAAGACTTTGTTGAACTGACTGTAAGGATAAAGATCTGGGGTGCCCTGTAAGCATAAAGTTGTAAGGAGAAAGGGTTCAAGGTGTACAGAACAGAGAGGATATTGAGAAATTCATTTGCATTTAAGGGAGAGGTGGGAGGAAGATGCTGCAAGGGGATGAATTGGGAGAAGAGGTGCAGGCGGGGTGCAGTCTTGCAGACCCTTGAGAAGCCCAGGAGAAATCAGAGACCGGCATTGTCTCATTATCACATTAAAGAGCTCTAGCAGGGACGACTGCCCTTTGTTGACAGATACCTGTTTGATCTTATAAGGGGCTGTGGGGAGAGAAGTTTCCTAGGGCTTCTGTGAAATTGCTCTGCATTTCACAGAGAAAGCTCTCTAAATTACAAAAGAAATGAATGTGAAGTGATTAACTGCTCCAGATTGTACCAAAAAAAAAAAAAAAAAAAAAGGCAAACTAATTCAAATAAGCCAGTTGCCAGTTAACCATTGGAAATATCCAAGAATGGTTCCCATGATCAAGGCAAGTGATGAAAGACCCCAAGGTGGTCCCTGACCTGGGCTGAGGGCGGCCATTTTTCAGAAAACAGGCTCCCTCTGTCCCCATCCCACTGACTACAAAGGCTAATGATTTCATGCTGACCCAGTTCCAAGAGGCTTATATGGGAGTGTCCCCAAACCATGCAAGAAGAGACCATCTCTGTCTCTGAATTTTTTTTTAAGTGGGAACCCATTCCCAGAAGCTCCTTCAGTGGAGACATGCCATTGGCCAGAGGAGTTCTATGCAAACATTCTAAGCCAGTCGCCAGCAAGGAATGGGGCACTCTGCTTGACTGAAATCAATCAAGGCCGCAGCAAGGCCTTCACTGGGTGGGGGCAGGCTCCAGCAAGCAGCACCTGTCTGCTTATAGGCAGAGTTCCTGAGGAGGTCCAGGGTCTGTGAGGAAGGAAGGGTGGGGTGGAGATTGGGGGTAAAAGATGTTAGGTCTACAGATGTTAGTGATAGTGAAGTTTCCAAAGCAATCTTTATATGTTAAAGTAGACTTACAGGATCCTGGGGGTTGGGCTAAGATTGCCTTTTGCCCTTAGCAAAGTACTAACATCAAGACAGCTGAGTTCCAAGAGGGAAATCTGCCTGTTTTAAGGACCTGTGAATGGGCTGTATGTAGTATGGAAATCTAATTTTTCTTTTGCCTTTGTTACATTTTTTGCTGGACCACCTACGTATTGGCTCATGTACTCTTAGGCAAAAACTCCCTAACTCTTCTGGTTTGCAAAATGGGATAATAGTTCCTACTGTTATAAATATTAAGAAAGAAAAAGTATAAAAAAAACCCCAGCATAGTGCCTGCCACATACCAGGTACCTTTATTGAGATCCCTTCATCTGTATTAGAAACGGTAGCAATAGTGGGTAGGCCAGCTGCGTATTAATTTGCTGGGGGGTTGACATCTTAGATTTGTTTCCAGGGGAAACATGAAATAATTTACAATTCCACAGAGTCTTCTGAGAAAATAAGTACAATAAGGCATTTTTCATAAATATCAAGGATGGGAGGCACCTAGAGCCAGTCTAGCAAATTAAGGGACCCAAACAAAAGGGAAAACATTGGCATGCCTTTTCTCTCCTTACTAGGACTCAACCCTGCACTAGTTCCCTAGCCTACGATGGTGAGAAAGGATGGCTTCCAAATGGGGTCCGTTAGCCAAAACCTTCTCTGCCTTCCCTTAGCACTTACTTGGTCCTCGCTCTGTCTTTAGCATCTCTCACATTGTATTACAAAAGCCACCCATCTTTAGGAATCATCTGTACTTAATTCAGCTTCTCCCACTAGACCATGGGTTATCATAGGCACCTTTTCTTATTTATTTTGTCTCCCTAAGGGAAATTCCAGGAATCTAGAAGCTTCTGTTTAGTATGTAAATTATAAAGAGAGCCTGCCATTTGCTAACTAGAATGTGACCCCTTTTAGTGTTGTATGAGGTCATGGGATGTCCATTTTCATCTTTAAGGGATGGCTGTGAAGTTAACAGAACTGCCCTCGGAGGAGCCATTAGGAAGGCTAAGAAGGGCTGAGGCTCTGACCCACATTTCAGTTTTCAAGGGCTGCCATCTTCTTGCTGAGTCCTTCCTTTCTTATCTCAACCTCTCCTGGCGGCTCTGTTTTTAACTGCTGCTCCTTGAGAGGGAATTTTTGTTCCTCTCTTCTAGTAGGAGTAGCACAAAATTTATGAAATCAGCTTTTTTTTTTTTTTTTTTTTTTTTTTTGCTGCTCTTCTCCAGGGGCTGTGTGTTTTTCAGATTTGCTTTACAGTCTTGAGGTTTGGCAGTGAGGGTCTCCTTCCTATTTTGGATTTCTACATGTTACTCATGCTGTAATGTTTCCTTACCTTCGATGATTCCATTTTTGAATGGTTGGGCTCAGAATTGTAGTCTTAACAGTCTACAGCTCAGATTCTACAGTTTATCACATCATTAAAAGGCTGGTGCCCTTATCTCTCAATTGATGCATGAAGGGACCTGCTTCATAGTGATATGCCTTCAGGTTCCATATTAATTATCTCTAACCAGGAATCAGGTGGGAGGATATTCCCGGTGATGCTGGTAGTAGACAAACATTTGTTTGGGGTGGGAGGGGGTGGTGAGGCATAATCATGCTGTGAATCTAAGTGCTGCCCCCCAAGTGGGTCCCAAATACTAACCAGTATCTCAATGATGAAAATTGCTAAAGGCTTAAAACCAATAGCTACACTGTCATTTGGAGTCATGTTGACTTGTCTTTGGCCTTGTGTGACACCCCCGACCTTCCCTTTCAAAGCACCTGTTCTTTTTCTCAATAATGGACACCTGGTGTCCAGTGCTCTCTGCCCCCTGTGTCGAGGCAGAGGTCCAGCTGCTGGCCTCTGCTATTTCTTTTTACACTCCTTCATCTGTTTTCTTACCACTGAATTTGTTCATGCTTTCAAGATCATCACATGCACCCCAGTGCATTCTTTTTTTCCCTAAGCTTCCCCTCTTCTGTTCATCCATTCCTGTCTATGCAGTTTAAATGGCAACCTTTTCCTACAGTCGCAGCCTCTTTAGTGGGCAGTGTTGTAAAACAATATAGATCTTTTTCCTCCTTACTCCGAAAAACTCATGTCTTTTGTGGTCAGAAAGAAAATTAGTAGCAGCTGAAAGCAGAATTTTAATGACACTAAGACCTAATTGTTATTCAGCTTTGACTGTAAATCCTACCTCCTCTTCCACAAATTCCTATTAATTCATCAGCTAAATAATGTGGCTGCTACTAAAGATTCTGACATCTAATTCTCTGCCTTTGCAGGTTTATTGCCAGGGTGAAAAATACTTTGTCTTTTTACTTTCATTTTTAAAAACAAGCATAATGAAAATATAAAATATTGTTTAGGATTTATCTAAGAAGACTTGGCAGTTTCTTTGAGAAATGGTTGAATGGGGAGATATGAATCAAATTTGGAAGCCCTCTGTCCCAGACTCCTAGTCATTATTTGAATAAGTATGAGCTGATTGGACATGAAGAAGATCTCTCTATTTTTAACTGTGATCCATATCCATTTACTTCTTTAAAATTTTAAGGTAAAGGGTAATTTTTGAGATGGCAGAAGATTAGGAATTAGCCATGTAACCTTCTAAATTGTGACGATTTTCATCATCAGAAGAGGTTGGGTTTACAAACTATCCTACAGGTAGTGCACTGGATAATTTCCTTCTGTGGTTATAAGCCTGCCTTATTCTGAAAGCTGCTGCCAGGAGGTGGTTGGGGATATTTATAAGCACAGAAGCATTTTCTTATGGATTGAATCAGCAATGTGGGTAGCCAGAAGGTGTAGGAAGTGTAGTGTTCCCAGGATTCACCTCTAGGGTACAACATTCATGGTGTAGTTTATAGAATGATTCCAGTCAAGTCCAGCTACATGGCAGAGGTCCCTTCCAGACACAGATTAGTTTAGTACGTGAGGAGGTTTGGGTGTGGATTGAGTTTGCCCTTTAGTTAGGTTCAAATGCATAGAAGAGAAACGAGCCAAGGGAAGAGACAATTCTTTGAGATGTGACTAAAGGATCAAGATTAAAAGAAATAGAATACTTGGGTATCTCATTAACTTCTGATATAAATTATTGTTTAATGTAATTCAGCCCTGGGTTTACTTCTTGTGACCAAATATTAAACATATCTTCATGGCTGAGTGATAAATAAACAACATTTAACTTCCTGACTGGGTTTGGGGAGACTAGAGAAGCTCTTCTGGCTGCTCTAATTTGCTAGTAGTATAAAATCCTACTACTAGTCTGCTTATAATAGCTATCTTTATACTTGGCAGGTGTGTTGGTCTTTTACATTGTTTTCACTTTGAAATCTTAGCTTAAAAAAAAAAACTTCATAATTTCCCTTCCCTTCTTCCCTAATTCCCTTGCATCCAGAGAGATTGGGCACATTCAGGGTGGTATAGCCCTAGACTTCCCTTGCACCCAAAAAAAGAAAGGAAAAGAAAAGAGCAAGAGAGATGTCTCCTAGGCCTCTCTCACTCAATCTTCAACTTCTAAACAGGATCTAAATACCATGGTGAATATCTCACTAGACTAATTAGCTTCACTAGCTCCTTAAAAAAGGCTGTCCTCGGAGTGCCTGGGTAGCACAGTTGGTTGGGCGACCAACTCTTGGTTTCCACTCAGGTCGTGATCTCCGTATCTTGAGATCAAGCCCTGGGTCAGGCTCCGCACCAAGCACAGAGTCTGCTTAAGACTCTCTCTCCTGCCCCTTCCCTTTGTGCGCATGCACGCATGCTCTCTCCCTCAAATAAATCAGTAAATCTTAAAAAAAAAAAAAAAAGCTGTCTTCATGTTCACTTACCATTCATATCAGTGAGGGACTCAGCAGGAAATATTAGGCCCACTTGGTTAGGCTTCCAAAGAGAATTTAATAAAGAGACTATGGGTAGAGTTAAGGAAACCACCAAAGGATGTTGAGATATCAGGGCCTAGCTGAAGCAGGAACTGAAGGATCAAGGGAAGCAAACAATATTCTAATTGAGTCCAGTGAGAACTGAAGCTATGGAAGGGGGCCTCTAGATAGGAACAATAGTCACAGAGGGATGCAGGAGGTATAAGGGAAACTCTGACCATTCTCTTGCCTGTCCTCCCATTGGCCAAAATCAATTTCAATTAAAAGACAAAAGGCAACAGAGCCAGATGATATCATCAGCCGGGGTCAGCCCCTCCAGGGATACGGAGACTAGAAGGGAACAGATGGGGCAGGGAAGAAATGGAGACTAACCAGTGTCTATGCCTTACAGATTATTAAATTAGTACTGGTCATGTGCTTGGGAATACCTGCCCTATAATTAGTCCCATCCTGTACCGTGGTAATACTCTCTGCCTAAAGAGACAATCCTTGTTTCTTTTGATAATTTTAAATGTAAAAAAAAGTAGGGTCTTTTCAACAAATAATGTTGAGGAAACTGGATGTCCGTGTGCAAAAGAATGAAGTTGGACCCTGCCTTACACCGTATATAGAAGTTAACTCAAAATGGATCAAAGACCTAGACATAAGAGGTAAAGCTATGAAACTGTCAGAAGAAAACATAGGAGAAAATCTTCCAGACTATGACGGTCATTTCTCAAATGTGGTACCAAAGGCCCAGACAACAAAAGTACAAATAGATAAACTGGACTAGATAAAAATTTAAAACTTCTGTGCATCAAAGAATACAATCAACAGAGTGAAAACACAACCCATGGAATGAGTGAAATATTTGCAGATCATATATCTGATAAAAGATTAGTATCCAGAATAAAGAACTTCTACAACTCAACAACAAAACCCAAGCAACCTGATTTTAAAATGGGCAAAGGACTGATAGATATTTCCCTGAAGAAGATCTACAAATGGCCAATAAACTCTTGGAAAGATGTTCAACATCACTAACCGCTAGAGAAATGCAAACCCAGACCACAAGGAGATACAACTTCATACCCATTAGGATGACTGCTATCCAAAAACAAAGCAAAACAAACAAACAAAAACCAGAAAGTAGCAAGTGTTAGCAAGGATGTGGAGAAATTGGAACCCTTATGCACTGTTATTAGGATTGTAAAATGATGCAGTCTCTATGGAAAACAGTATGGCAGTTCATTAAAAATTTAAAAATAGAATTATCATCTGATCCAGTAATGTCACTTCTAGGTATATATGCAAAAGAAATGAAAGCAGGGTCTCCACACATCCATGTTCATAGCAGCATTATTCATAACAGCCAAAAGATGGAAGCAACCCAAGTGTCCACTGACAGATAAATGGATAAGCACAATGTGGTATATACATATCATGGAATATTATTCAGACTTAAGAAGAAAATTTTTACACATGCTACAACATGGAAAAACCCTGAAGATGTTATGCGAAATAAAATAAGCTGGTCACCAAAAGACATATATTCTATGATTCTACCTACATAAATTACCTGGACTAGTCAAATTCATAGAGACAGAAGATAGAATGGTGGTTTCCAGGGGCTGGGGTGAAGAGCAATGGGGAGTTATTGTTTGATGGGCATAGAGTCAGTTTTGCACAATGAAAAGAATTCTGGGGATGACTGGTGGTGACGGATGCACAGCAATGTAAATATACTTAATGTCATTGAACTGTATGTACACTTACAAATGGTTATGATGGTGAATTTTATGTGTATTGTGCCACATTTTTTAAAAGCTGTAGTATGAAGAACAACTCAGAACCTAAATGGTCAAAATCAAGTTTTTCCAACAAGATTTTTATGCAAAGGAATTTTATAAAAGCCATAAATCACTTCCTGAATGAATTCCCAGTCAAGATGGACTCTTCAGTAACTTGATTTGGTCAGGAACAAAAATCAAAATGAGACAGAGTAAGAGCTGCTTGAGGGGACCTCAATAATTAATGAACTTTGAAAAATACCCTAAGCATTATTTATAGATCATGAAAATACTATGCATATTCAGAGCTGTTTGTATCTGCAAGACTCTTTACAAAGCAGATAAATAATTCAAACAGAAATTTGCTCACCTGGGTATCTAAGGACAGTGAGAGGCCAGAGGGCAGGACCCTGTCCTCTTCTGATGGTTATTGATTTTTATTCTCCAGATGTGTACATGGCCAGTGTCCTATGACTCTGAAAAGGCCCTGTGACATGACTCCAGGTATGACTTCTCTATCATCCTCTTCCCACTTACGAATGTTCCATTTGAAGGCAATAGAACTCTAGATCTACTTCTCATCTACTTGTATTTCTCATGTAAGTGTGGCTCTTTCCATTTTTTAATCACCACTATTATTACCATTATTCCTATATGCACCCTAGACTTTTTAATACTCTTAGTGGCTTGCATCATCACAGACCGAAGGAATGCAAGAGTGCTCCCCCAGGCAGTGGGGCACAAAATAGAGGATGGTGTTCGGAGTATCCACGAGGCTCCCTTGGCTGGACAGGGCCTCTGGTATACAAATGGGAAAAGGTGTGAGATTTGTTCTTTCCCTTTCACAGATCCCAGAGGACTTTGTTTCTGTCCCTTATTTAGAAACCACTCATAAGTGTTAGTTCCTGTGATGGCTAATTTTATGCATCAACCTGATCCGGCCACAAGGTGCCCAAACATTCGGTCAAACATAATTCTGGGTGCATTTGTGAGATGGTTTCTGAGTGAGATTAACATTTGAATCAGTAGGCTGAGTAAAGCAAACTGCCCTCCCTAATATAGGGGGGGCCTCCTGCAATCAAAATTGAAGACCTTGGGCGCCTGGGTAGCTCAGTCAGTTAAGGGGCTGCCTTCGGCTCAGGTCATGATCCCAGGGTCCTGGGATCGAGTCCCGCGTTGGGCTCCCTGCTCAGTTGGGGGGGGGCCTGCTCCTCCCTTTACTCTTCCCACCCCCCCACTCGTGATCTCTCTCTCTCTCTCTCAAAATAAGTAAAATCTTAAAAAAAAAAAAAAAACTGAAGACCTGAATAGAACAAAAAGGCCGAGTACGAGGGAACTCTGCTTATCTGACTGCTGAGCTGAGACATCTGTCTTCCTCAGCTCTTGGCCCGGGACTTATGCCATGGGCTCTCTCAGGTCTCCAGCTTGCCAACTTCAGATCTTGGAACTTCTAGCCTCCAAAATCATATATAGATATATTTAAATATATATATATTATATTAAATTAAATATATATTTATTTAAATTTATATATAAATTTAATTAAATTTAATATATATTAAATATATATATTATATATATATATATATCCTATTGGTTCTGTTTCTTTGGAAAATCCTGACTAATATACTTGCATTGTTGGAAAGATTTGCAGCTTCTTTTTTGGCCTTGATGGCAGCAAAGACTTATTTATGATGGAACCTAATACTGACAATAGCAAAGGCCAATACGAAAATAATCACTTAAGGGGCGCCTGGGTGGCTCAGTCAGTTAAGCGTCTGCCTTTGGCTCCGGTCATGATCTCAGGGTCCTGGGATCGAACCCCGAGTCAGGCTTCCTGCTTAGCGGGGAGCCTGCTTCTCCCTCTCCCTCTGCCTGCCGCTTCCCCTGCTTGTGCTCTCTCTCTGTCTCTCTCTCTCTGACAAATAAATAATATCTTTAAAAGAAAAGAAAAATCACTTGAATGAAAGTCGGAAGATAAAGATTCTACCATCAATGTGTCACTAACCAGTGAGGTGAGACTGTAGGCAATCCAGACACTATATGTATAAATTCACTTTTGCTGCCTTTCAGACCATCCCAGATCTTAGTGGCTTAAAACAACCATTTATTTAGTTCATGCTTCTTTAGGTTGACTGAACAGTTCTTCTGGTCTGGTTTTTGCTGGGGTTTTGCTCATCTGGTTTTTGCTGGGTTCCCTCAGAAAACTTAGGTCAGTTGGCAGCCCGGCTGCTGTTGGATGAGCTAGGCTGGCTTCACTGACAGGCCTGGTAATGGGAGGCAGCTGGCCAAAGCCCCAGGGAACTAGACCCCATTGCCTCTCATCATCCTGCAGGCTGGTCCTGGCTTCTTCACAGGATGATTACAGTGTTCCCAAGAGCAGCAAAAAAGAATAGCCCAACGCCCAAGCATTTTTGGGTCTCTGCTGTTGTCACATTTGCGACTGTTCTGTGGGCCAAAGCAAGTCTCCGGACCAAGCCCAGACTCAGAGTGGAGAAATAGGCTCCACCTCTTAATGGGGGGGGGGTGCTGAAGTCACATGGCAAGGGGTGTGCGTACAGGGACAGAAGAATCCGTGGCTGTATTTGCCATCTACCACACTGAAGGCCCTCGTTTTATATTCCTCCGGTTGAACTCTCCCTGTAACCTCGGGAGGTAGGCATTAGGACTGGCTTGGATTAGATCCCAAGTCTAACTCTACAGGAGTCCTGTTAGATCCTTTGAATTCAGGAATTCTGGTTTGTAGCTTTTGATTTCTTTGGCAGCTTCAGGGTCCGGGTAGTCCTTTCTGGGACAGGCATCCTGCTAATTTAATTCCATACACTCGTCTGCGCAGAGGTCATTTCACTCAGGAAGAATGAGGCAGCAGCCGCATCGGGTATAATCACCACAAAGCTAAGCTTTTGAGCAGTCAGTACATGTTTATAAAGCACTTTTTATAAAGCTTATGTACAGGGCGCAAGGAAGGGAGGGACCCTCCGTGGAAAAAGGTAACTGAGGAAGTCTGGCCACAAGGTGTAGATGTGAATTGTGTCATGCCTAAAATACACGGTATGTCAGAGACCAACAGAGCCCCCCAAGAATTTTATGGCTCCTGCCTTCTCCACGCGACTGTCAGAATCTCTTACAAGGCCCATCTCTTCTCTTTTTCTTTACTGTCATCCCCTAGATTCTAAGATATTTTGACACGAGGGAATTTCATCTGCTCCTTCACGCACGTCCCTCTTCTTCGAGAAAGTCGGCAGCCTCCCTTCTTCCCAACTTCCTGCGAGCAGGTTTTATTTCTAGACCCATTACTTCTCAGAGCCTCTTCCTAAAACATGTCCAGGCCAGCCTCCTTGCCTCGATTTATGCCACTTCCCATTGCTTGACACCCCACTCTCCTCCTCCTGTGTGTCTCCTTCCTCCTTGAAGGCCTCATTCATGTCTTACCTCATCCATGAAGCTTCTGAGCATACCTGTCTGGGGACACAGATTTATCTCCACCGGGAACTCCCATGGACTGGCCTGCTTTATCTGCCTGGAGGAGAGAGCCCTCTGGCAGAGTGGTTTGCATCTGCCTCCTGCTCAGTCCCTCCCTGAGGGTCTGAAACACTACCTCCAGGACTTACTCTCTCTTAAGTACTTTTATTTTTTTTATTTTTATTTTTTAAAGATTTTACTTATTCACTTGAGAGAGACAGACAGAGAGAGCATAAGCAAGGGGAGAGGCAGAGGGTGAGGGAGAAGCAGACTCCCTGCTGAGCTGGGAGTCCGACATGGCCCTTGATTCTAGGACCTGAAGATCATGACCTGAGCTGAAGGCAGACGCTTAACCATCTGAGCCACCCAGGTGCCCCTCTTGTGTACTTTTAATTCCTGTTTAAAATCTCTGTATCCTGCTGCCCAACCATAATGCAAAATTCTTGACTAAAGAGATCAAGAGTTTACCTTTTTTTTTTTTAAGATTTTATTTGTCAGAGAGAGAGAGCACAAGCAGGGGGAGTGGCAGGCAGAGGGAGAAACAGACTGCCCGCTGAGCAATGAGCCTGATGTGGAACTCAATCCCAGAGTCCTGGGATCGTGACCTGAGCCAAAGGCAGATGCTTAACCAACTGAGCCACCCAGGTGTTCCAAGAGTTTACCTTTTTTGTATCCAGGGCCAGAGACAGACCCCTCTTCTATAGGTTGTGAGATCAGTCAGTGATACTGGTTACCTGGGTGTTTCCTGTGCTTTCCATCGGAACCTGCCTGATTTGCTTTTTCACAGAGCACCACTGTTTCAAACTGGTTCTTAACTCGATGAAGTATATTGCGATTTTTGCAGTGTGTGGCCTATGGTGGGATTTCTTGCCCAGTTCATTCACCTGTCTTCCATTTTATTATTCAGTGCCATTGAGATGCTTTGGTTATTAAGCCTCATGTCCCTCAGACTCTCTTTCCTTTTACTACCTCCTGAGCTGATTTCTTCCTGAATTCCTCTTGGTCTTCTTTGATCTTCTGCATGTCCCTAGTATAATATCCTCAAGTCCTCGTGTCTTCTTCCAAAAGATTTCATACTGTCCCTTCTGCTTGCCATTTTCACACTTTAATCATTTTGATCTTAAGTGGTTGGGACTGCCCTGATGAAATCCACCATTTGGCATGTGAAGGTAATCTGAGCTAGAAATTCTCAGCAATCTTTGTCTCATCCTCTGTTCGGATTTTATTCATGACCTGATGCTTGCAATTCCTTTTCAAACAGTTTCTCATTGGCTTGATTTTTCTGCCTCTGCCTGTGAGCTTTTGAGATTACCTCCTCCTAGACTGCAATTTTTATCTTTGATATCAACACCAGTATTTGATACAGAGCACCTATTAGTGGGGCACCCCCCAAATCCCTTTGATATCTCCTTAGAACACATATATTTTTAAAAGATTTTATTTATTTATTTGAGAGAGAGAGAGAAAGAGAAAGAGAGCACGAGTGGGGGTTGGGGGAGGAGCAGAGGGAGAAGCAGACTTCCACTGAGCAGGGAGCCCGATGTGGGGCTCCATCCCAGGACCCTGGGATCATGACCTGAGCCGAGGGCAGATGCTTAACTGGCTGAACCACCCAGGCGTCACTACTTAGAACACATATTATTTGGCTCAGTCAAGTCCTGCCTCGACTTTATCAGGCTCTACCAGCCCGATTAATTACTCCCACCATAGTCTGGATGCAGTTGATTTCTGCAAAGATAACAAATGAAGTTCCTCATTTGTTGTATTGTCTTTCCCCCACCTGTTTGATAATAATTATGAGGCTCAAAGTGTCTGTGTTAACATTTTGAAGGATCCTTCCACATCATAATGTGTCAAGGCCCTAGGTTATGTTCTCATGGCTTCTATATTTTCCCTCGTTAGCCTTTATGGCAATTGAAATTAAACGATTATTTGTATAATTATTTGTTTACTGTCTATAGTCCCACTAGACTATTATTAGATAATGAACTTCCTTATGAAGAATAATCTCTTTTTCATAGAAAGGGATAACAGCAAACAAGGTATGATGTTAATGCATTAAATAATCTCAACTTTAAGGGTCTCCCCTATTTTAGTCAGTTTGCACTGCTATAACAGAATACTGTAAGCTGGGTGATTTATAGACAACAGAAATTTACTTCTCCCGGTTCTGGAGGCTGGAAGTCCAAGATCTTGGTGCCAGGTTCAGGTTCTGGGGAAGAATTCCGGCTTGCAAACTGCCACCTTCCCCTTGTATCCTCACAGGACAGAAAGAGGGAGCTAGCTCTCTGGCCTCTTATAATCCCATTCATGAGAATTCCACCCTTATGACCTAATCACTTCCGAGAGGCCCCGCCTCCTTATACCATCACATTGGGGATTAGATTTCAACATAGGGACTTGGGGGGAGGGGGATAGAAAAATTCAGTCTATAACATCCCTCACAAAGTTTTACTAAAGTGGTTGAATGGGAGTACTGTGTTTTGTTTTGTTTTCTAAGCTTATTTATTTATTTGGGTAATCTCTACACCAGATATGGGGCTTGAACTCACAACCCTGGAGATCAAGAGTTGCATGCTGTTCCACCTAAGCCAGCCAGGCGCCCCATGAAGTAGAGTGTTTTGATTAAGGATGTGGGCTGGGAAACCAAGCTCTCTCCATTTGAGTCCTTGCTTTGCCACTGTGTGATAAAGTAGGTTGAGTGGGTTATAACCTCTCTATGCCTATATTGCTCATCTATAATATGGAGATAATTTTAATTTCTACTTTGGAGGGTCCTTATGGGGATAAAATGAATTAATATGGGTAAATCACTTATAAGGGTGCCTGGCACATAGTAAGTACCTGTAAACATTAGTAGTGGTTATGTTTTCATTGTTACTCATATCAATGGTGCCTTCTATGGCCTATGAGTTCTCCCATTTCATGATATTCTGTAAAAATTTAAGTATTCCATAAAAAAACACCACAAGTTCAAGGTGCTGCCATCTCAACATACCTGAGAAACATTGTCCCACCTGTTTTTCCTTGCACAAAATTGGGCCATAGGTACATGAAGAGGATGGAGGCACACATTCCTTGCTTTGCCCAAGGTCCACACTCCTGGGAAGGTAGTCTCCCCAAATACAGGAAATAGAGGGTTGGCCCTGCCTTTTCTTTTCATTGTCAATTACATTAGAGTGCTGGCTTCAGATTGGGGGAGACCCCTGTTCCACACAAAAAGTCAGGAGTAAGGATAAATAATATTATAGGGGCCAAGCTACCTAGTCGCTAAAACTGGTAATTAGCACCTTCTTTCAAACTACAGCTCTTCACCCCTCTGACTCTCCCCTCCCAGTAGCCTATTCTGTTTGTCCTCTTAAGAGAGGTGCTCTTCAGCATCACGGTGATACTATTCCACTTTCTCCTTTCCTTCATCTACAATGGAAAGGATCCAGGGCTATCCCAGAAGCCCCTGCTCTGCTGGATTATCATATTCCACTGCCTGCCCACCCTACTCTATTTCCCTGGTCCCAGAATCCTGAGCTCTTCCTGCCTGGCCCCCAACACATACATGCATGCACACACGTACACTAATTTTCAGGATATCATCAAGGCCATGCTCTTTGTGCCTCACAATTACTTCCTGAGAAACCAATTCTTACTTTTGGAGAAGACAGAGTACTAATGGTTAAGACCAGAGGCTTTGGATCCAGTAAGACTTGAGTTGGACTTTTGGTGTGGACACAAACTGTGTGACTGGGCAATTTTTCTTAGCATTTTGGAGCATCATTCTTCCCCTTAGTAAAATGGGAATATCAATTCCTATTTCAGAGAGCAATTGGAATAATTCACTGAGATATGTAGATGGCACTTAGGGTAAGCCTTGTGCCATCTCCCTGTGCCTAATTGTCTTCTCTACCTGGTAACATAACTTTTATGCAGGTAATGCCTTCTATTTTGATGCCCAGAATCCCAAAGTGTTCTATTCATGATTCCAGCATCAGGAGCATTTTGGTGACCTAGCAAGAACAAAGATTGAACAATGAGAGGTCTAAACTTGTAATTCCTGCCCAGCTGCTAACAAGTCAGGTGATTTGGGGCAAGGTATTGTCTCTGGTGGACCATTAGTTCCTTCTCCTATAAAAGGCAACATTCGACAAGATAAGTTTTTAAGTTCTTTCTAGTTCTGACATGCTATGATTCTATATGAAAGGGTCATTCTCTGTGTTCTCTTATTTCTACTTAAGAACATTAACTGATACATGTTTTCTCTTCTGAGACCTCTCCGGTACTTTTATCTTGACTCACATTTTCCATCTGCAAAAACGGTAGTTGAAGGCAGACTGTGGAACTGGTCATTCTGGGTTTGGATTTCAGTACCAGCACTTGAATTTGGGCCAGTTATTTAGCTTCTCTGGGCCTCAGTTACCTCATCTGTCAAATGGGTATAGACACGGGGTAAATGTGAAGGTGAAAAGAAAGCATTTAGAAATACATAACTCCAGGGGCACCTGGGTGGGTCTGTCAGTTAAGCGTTGGACTCCTGATTTCAGCTCAGGTCATGAGACTGAGCCTGTGTCTGGCTCCATGCTCAGCGGGAAGTCTGCTTCTCTCCCTTTCCCCCTGCCCCCTGCTCACACACACTCTAATAAATAAATATTTTTAAAAACGGAAATACATAACTCCAGAGGCTATAGTTTAATGTCCTGTAGGGTATCAATCGTTCTTTTTCCCTTTAACTTAGTGAACTTATTTCAGAATGCCTTTCTTTACGGACTATGAATACCCTGTTACCATCTTACTGGTTCTCTCATTCATGAATAAGTTGAATAAAATCTTTCACAGGTGTTTTATTCCATTTTTATATGAGAATCATGTTAACTTTTTGAAAATTATTCTTTGACAGGTCCTAACTAACTCTGTCTTAAGACACTGTCCTCAATAGTTTGACATTGGCAAATCTTGCTTTGCTAGGAATGCTGAGTATTTTAAGAAACCAAAACCACACTGGGTTTTTCCATTTTTAGATTTCCTGCCCCCTTCTTCCCTATGTCAGTTAGCAAGAGCCAGGTCCCGTGGGGGTGACAACGAGGAAAAATCCCTTGGAGGAGTCTCTACCCACTGGAAAAAGAAATAAGCAAGCAGCAAGATGAGCCAAGCGAAAAGAGATACTTTCATTGTGGCCTTTACATTTATGGCTAGCGAGATAATGAAGGAAGGTAATTCTGAAAGCTTTATGTCAGTTTTAACGGCCCCTCAAGCACTGAGAAAGATAATAGTCAATGGATGATGTCCATAAGGATTTTTCTTCTTCTCCCCTGACAGCCATTGACAGGATCATTTTGTATTTGCAACTGCTATCACTGAAGCATGGAGAAAAAAAGCCCTGTAAGGCCAGGAGGATGAGAGCGACTTCCCTGCAAGGATCTCTGTTGTCATCACTATGGCAATAATAGTTACTATAATTTTCATTCTGCTTTTCCATAGTCTACTTTGTGGAGCTCGAGGCTATGGGATTTGGGTCACATAAAATCACACTAGCATAAAATCATGCTTTGTAATCTTGCAAGAGTATTTTATGAAACTGCACAGAGAACCTATGCAACAAGATAAAAATAATTATCAATGCAGGTCACTTGACTAATGCAATTATTTACGGGATGCTAATAGCTTTTCGGAGGCTTTCAGATACAGGGTCAATTTGACAATCTTTTTTTTTTTTTTCCTGTTTGGATTGTTAGACCACTGCCCATTTTTCTCCCCAAGGACATGGCTTATCATTTCAGGGGGGAAATGTAAATTAATTGCAAATCAGCTCTCAGTCCTCGTCTGGTAGTTTCTCTTTAGTATCTGCAATTAAATAATAAGGACAGGAGCCTTGCCTTCTATTTGATTTATGCACAACCTGGTCTCCTAACACCGCGCGGTCCGCTTAGAGTAAAGTTTCAGTGTTAGCTTTCCGACAGAGAGCATTAGAGACATCTAATACTTTCAAAGTATCACTCTGCGGAAAAGGCCTCTGTGAATGAAGCAGGTGAATGAAGGAGGCTCACAGGTGATGTTAGGGTGGGATGAAAAATCTCCAACAGGGACCTCCAGGTGAGGAGAAACGAGCTGGAGACAAAACGGGTGCTAAGAAAAGAGGTGAAAATGAGAAAGACAAGTAAAAAGAAAACCAGCGATTGAACGAACTAAAAGAAAAAACAGCCAGACGAGTCAGACGAAAAGAAAGAAGTCGAGAGTCAGCGGTGGTTCAGACAGTAAGCCAAGACGCGCGGAGGGGCGGAGGTTACAGCCCAGAATCCCTTGCGGCGCCTCCTTGCCCGGCGTCAGTCTCCTAGGCAACCCCGGTAAACAAGATGGCGACCGCCGGGAGCGATCCCCAGTGGCCGATGTCTTCCTCTCTCCAGAGCAGTCCACGAACTGGAGCCCAGTGGATTCTGCCGCACTCAGAAAAAGAGCGTCAGTCTTGCTGGTCTTCTTTTCCCATGGGGCAGAGACCGAAAGGTACTTTCCATAAAGCCTCCTACCTGCTCCAGCAGCTCATCCACCGCTCTCGGGAGTCGGACGCGGACGGAGAGGAATACGACGACAAGGGCGAAGTGGAATCCGAGGAGTCCTCAGAGTCCGAGATGCTGAATTTGGAGGTGTGCTTTCCCCCCGCCCCCACACCCTCGCTCCCTTCTCCAGCCGTCGGGCCCTGCTACTTCGGCGGCAGCTTCCCCACGCACCACTCACCAGCCGCTCTCGCCGCCGGGAGCGCCTCTCCCTGACCGCTCCTAGGTTCCTTCTCTTTTCTTCCCGTTTCCTCACCCTTTGCCAGGCATATTTCTGAGTGTCTCCTTTTTTTGTCACTAGCACATTTGGTGTCTTAAGAGACAAGTTACACAGCGTCCTGATGAAAAAGTTCCCAGCTATTTGTATGGGGGAGTTACAGCTTTAGCTTTTAAAACTTACGCCTCGACGGTATTCTGAACGGGCCGAGTTCGTCTTTGGCATCCTCTGCACCGTTTTCCGTGGTTGTGAAATACACCAACACTCTCCCCCACTTCCAGTCCCTTCATCCTCCTTCCTCAGCGGGGGGGTGGGGGGGGGGTGGAATTACTTTCCTGAAATAATCTGGTAAGGGCTAACTCAAAGCCCAAATGACTTGAAAGTCTAATGTATTACTTCTGGCAGGGGCATAGAATGCATTACACAAGCAACACACACACCCCCTTACAGGGTTCAAGCAGCCGGCTCACTGTGGTAGTTGTTTTCAGAGGTGGAGAATGTTTCTTACCTTCCCATCTGTATTGCCTGAGGTGTGGCTTTGCCTTCACATGACTATAAATTCTCTTTTCTACAGTACCGCTTCTACCAATTCCACTTCTTTCCTGCACAGATCATCATCGTATTCTTTTTACCCCACTACCTATTTTTTTTTGGTTTGGGGTGGGGGGTGGTTTGGGTCCCTTTCCACCTCTTACCACTTTCTTCCTTTGGCTTCTAATATATTGTTTGCTTTTTTTTTTTCAAAAACATAAGTTGATTTGCTTCCTTTCAATCAATAAACCGTTGGGTTTTCCTCTTTGTCTTGGCTGCCAGGAAACTCAGAATATTTTTCTTAATTTTAATGGTTTTTCTCTAAGGTTTTCTCTCCCCTTTCCTCTTCCTTCATGGTATAAACTGCTGCAAAATCTTTTCTGAAGTAGATATAATACAGAGAAATAGAATGTTTCCGGTGCCCCCATTCTGTGATATTCTGGCTTCCCTACTCTGCATCTTTGTGCATTTTCCTAGTCCCCTCTTCGCCCTGAGGCCAAATATGTTTTTGTTTTTCTTTGTTATTCCCGTTCTTTCAGTCTTTGAGTTAGCCCTTACCAGATTATTTCAGGAAAGTAATTCCCCCCCCCCCCCCCCCCGCGAGGAAGGAGGATGAAGGGACTGGAAGTGGGGGAGAGTGTTGGTGTATTTCACAACCATGGAAAATGGTGAGGGGATGGCAAAGACGACCTGTGCCCGTTCAGAATACCGTGGAAGCACAAGTTTTAAAAGCTAAAGCTGTAACTCCCCACAAACTCCTTTCCTCATTTGTCCTGTTTCTTCGTATTCACCTGTCTGTAATTTGCACTGTCTTATGTTCCTCTGATTCTACCATTAACCACCTACATTCTTTTCCCACTTAGGTTCCCTTCTTACATAACATCCTTTTATCCATTTTCAACGTTTGGCCCATTTTTCCACCCTTCTCTCCCATTTTGACTTTCCTCTTCTACCTCCTATATGGGCTGGTTACACATTAGTTTTTCTTAAAGTGGACGATAGAAAATTATTACTTATGTTATTCCTCTTTTGTTGATTTACTTTGCTACCCTTAACAGTGACAAATGCAAAACTGTAGCAGTGTTTTTACAACTTTGAGATGTTTGTATGGTTTCTACCAGCTTCCACCCCAAAGGAATTCACAGATGAATCACCGGTTTACTTTATTATTCTAATTAACGCATGCTCTTGGGCTATGGGCTTCATTAGTACTGGTATTAATCTGTCTTCAGTATGCCATTAACAAACCATAGGGGGGGTTGACTTGAACTGGTTATCCCTGGCTTGTAGGCTGTGTGTGGAAAAGTTTATTTTTTCTTCCACTTATGTTGTAAATATTAATATTTGTGTTCTTAAATCCTATTTTAGCTTCTTAGAGTATCTAATAAATTTTAATAGGCTGAATAAACTGAAAACTTTTAAAAGGATTTAGACTTGCATGTTCAGAGATTTATTGTCCATCTCCTCGCCTGGCTAAGGTTTATAATGCTATGATGGTCACAGTGGTTATTGAGTGCCTATAGCGTAATTAGTCTCAGAAGCCCCTGGTGAACTTAAGGAAGGTAGACCAGCTGTTCAGAATACTGCCTTTGATTAGTTTCAAGATTTTGAGCAAGGTATTTTACATCTGTGTCTCCTCTGTAATCTGGGAATTCTACTAATACCTATCTCATAGGAGAGTTGTGAGAATTAGATGAGAACCTATAAGTAAAACACTTACCATAATGTTATTTTTACTGATACAAGTAATAATAACACACGTGTTTTTTTATCTGCTAACTATAGCTCATTAAGTGATTTGGTTAATTTCACTGACTTGAGCAATCAGTCATTGAATGATTGCTATGTAGGAGCCACTCTGACTACATGACATGTGTCTGGTACATGGAAACTACTCTGCCAGTAACTTAATGTGGGTAATGTCTACTCATGGGATAGTTATATCAAATTGGATAAGAAAGTCTGTTAAAGTTCTTGATACAGTGTCTGATATAGAGTAGATTCCTGAAAGTTACAGAGGTAATGCCTAATAGCAGTAGTAATGACAGAAGAAGATGAGAACGTCATTGAGGACATAGGTGTCCCCTGCACTTGAGGTCAGATAAGGATGCAAGTAAATCAAAGCTATTGAGCGTCTGAAGCGTTATTCACAGGTGTGTACAGATGACAGCTGGATTGCAGAGATGATGGCCGACTTTGAGGGAAGCAGACCCTTGTTTGGGTGAGGGCGGGGTGTGTGGGCAGGCACATAGCAGCTGTTCCTACTGATGACTTATAGGTGAGAGCAGAGAGAGCAGCTGAGGCGGGGGCCAGATTGTGGAGGGTTTTACGCTGTTTTACAGACCATGGAACTTGGGTCTCTAAGCAGTGGGGAGCTGCCCTGGTAGCTGCCCCGACTGGTGTTAGATTAGAGGATGGTTAAGACTGGAGACGGGGAGATCAATGAGAAAACTCTAGCAATGTCTACGGAGGAGAGGCAAGAGTCCGGATTAAGGAAGTGGAAGTGAGAACGGAAAGTAAGCTAAAGACGAAGACATTTAAAATATTTAAGGTAGGACAGTTACTACGTAAATATTGGAAGTCTAGGATGACTGCTAGGTCTCTGGCGCGGTCTGGGGACATATTAAGGCCATTCACCACAATAGGAAATGGGATAGCAGCTGCACACGAAAGAGCCAGATATATGAATCACATGACTCTGGAAATCAGGGGAGGGGGGTCTCAGGGTAGGAGACCCGGGATATCAGCACTGGGGTCTGTGAGATCATCCGGGAAGAGAAGAGGGAAGAACCAAGGGGGTACAGCAGATGAAGAGGAATCAGGGAAGGCAACAGGAAAGGAATGGTAAGCGGAGAAGGAAAAGAAAGAAGGGCTGTGTGAGGGGAAGCCAAGGCAAGGAAGAGTCTCAAGAACGTGGAAATGAGTTGTGCTGCCAGTGGGTTAAGTGGAAAGGACCCTAAAGAGTGCTCATTAGCTTTGCCCATTTGAGGGTGATTGGAGGCCTTGGCCCATGTGGTTTTGTGATGTGGCGAAGGCAGAAGGCTAGCTCACGTGCATTGAAGAGTGAATGGGAGGTGAGCAAGGGGCCACTAAAGGATGGCAAAGCAGCTCTGCAGTAGCTCAGTTATTTAGGGAAGCTGTAGCTAAAGGAACATGCGGGACTGAAGGGACTCACAGACTTGCACCACTGGAGAACTGACAGGGTGCAGAATGATGGCGGAGAGAGACTGGCTGAAATCCCAGGCAAAGAGGGCAAAATGGAGGGTTCCCGAGCAAGGTCCCTGAGGAAACAGGAGGTGGGGGCCCTGAGTGCGGAAAAGAAGCAGTCTGCCTCTGACACCCGAATGAAGGGCGTTTGGACAGGTGCAGAATGCTGACCGGTTGGCGTCTGATCACTTCTACTTTGCCCCGGAAGTGGAGGGGCAATGTACCTGCTGAGAGTGAGGACAAAGGAGTGGAGGCACCCCGAGGCTCAAGGAGAGGATGAAGAGCTGGCAGCCAAGGTGGGAGCTGATGAAGAATGAGGGACTGGAACAGCGGCCTGCCCGGCTAACAGCTGACCCCAGAGTGGTACCAGCAAGCACGGTTGTGGGGCCCCTCCCAGCCCACTCACTAGCTCAAGGGCAGGAACAATTTTTATTCACTCAGCCATGTTTGAGCGCCTACCATGTACGAGGCACCATCTTGCCCCTCCTGCTTTATGCTTCAGCTATTTTGAACTCTAGTTCCCCAATGGGCCGTGTTCACCTTTGCCTTTGGAATTTTGTACCTGTTGCCCTTTTGCCTGCAGTACCCTTCTTGGTCCTCTTCTCCTGTCCGTTCTTCTCCTTTGCCAGAGTAACTCAGTTACTTGTGTCTCAGCTTCATTGCTTTCTCCCCCAGCAAGTCTTTGCTAACCTCCTAATTCCCCCTAGAACTGCCATAAAATGGATGCCCTGCTTATAGTCAAAGCACCCTGCTTACTCATATTGTAATATTTATCAAACTACTGAAATTGCTTGTGTACTTGTCAGTCTCCCAGATTGAACTGTAAATCCCTTAAGGATAGGCACCATGTCTTATTCATAATAATTCTGTTCACTGAGCCTAGCATACTGGCTGGCATGTGCCTGGCATGCTATAAAGATTTTTGTCCCAAATGAATGATGAGCATGACATAGTCCCTGCCTCAGAGCGGTAGTTGATTGTGAACTTGATTCAGGTTTGGGTATGTGTGCGGTAGTTTGAGTCAGGGGGACCAGGAGT
The DNA here is from genome assembly GCF_037043125.1 of Eumetopias jubatus. Lineage (NCBI taxonomy): Eukaryota > Metazoa > Chordata > Mammalia > Carnivora > Otariidae > Eumetopias > Eumetopias jubatus. The sequence continues at coordinate 89,693,610 of NW_028274820.1, forward strand.
CAGAGATTTAAGCGTAGAGAGACACTGAAATGGCCCAGGGGATACCAAGCAGGGAAGGAAGTGAGAGGGGACAGATAGACTCTGAGAGAGGAGAAGATGGACAGACCGGAGATTTTGTTGTCATCACAGAACAGTGTCAGTAGGGGTTGGAAGGGTTGTAGGATCACAGAGGAGAATACTAGGTTCTGAGGTTTCTAGGGTGGAACAGTTCAGCATGACGACTGGGTTCAGGGCATGGCCATGGGGATGAGTGGCTGAAGCTGAGTAGAGATCAATTTAAAGTTGATTGTGGCGATGAGAAAGAAACATGCGTGTGCGCGTGAGTGCTTGGGAGTAGGAGGGGGATTGAACGGCCTTCCTTCGGCTCTGAAGCCACCCAAGATCAAGTAGGGCTTGTAAAGGTCTGAAAATGACCAAAGATCAGAAGAGAAAGGCATGATGCTGATAAGTGGCAAGAACCTCAATGGAGGTGTGAGGGGGTTGCCATGGGGAGGCTTGCCTTGGGGATCTGGGAAAAGGCTGACCAGCGTGCTGGTCTCCATATCAGTAGCTACGCTGAAAGACAGACATTGGCTTACTGTCAGTCAGGGGTGCAATATCTTCTCACACCAGGAAATAGAGGCCGTGTGTCAGGTAAACTTCAGAGGTTTAGATGGAAAGTTTTGGAGGGAAGGTAACACCCCCACCTCTAATCCTTCCCAGGCCTTGTATAAGAAGTTGGAGCTATATTTAGAAAAGTGAGTGTCTTTCTTCCATTTGTAAACAGGTTGATTGGTATGGAAGAATGAAACAGTAAGATGCGGAATTTCCAACTTCATCAATTACTGGAAGCAACTGTCATTTATTGGGAATACTTGCTATAGTTCTAGGCAAAGGCACTAAGAGCTTTACACTGTTTTTTTTTTATTCTCCCTAAAATATTAAGAGAAGGTAATAAAATTTCCTATTGCAGATATGAGGCTCAGAGAAAACTTTATCTCTCCAAAGTCATAAACTGAAAATGGCAGATCGGGGGTTCAAACCAAGCCTGTCCAGCCTCACAGCCTGTGCACTATCTCCGTTTATATCCATGAGCGATATTTGCTTCCTTGGGCTAGTGGTGATGGAGGGGGGCACAGAGAAGCTCTTTCTAGTAGCACAAGCCTATGTACTTATGGCCTCAGTACCAGCAGCCTGAGCAGCATTGTTGGTTCCTGAATTAATATGGAACTGGAAAGAGTATTTTGCCATTATTGTCCACATGCTAGTCATGGTTAGTTATATTGGTGTCACTGATGGGATTACTGGATTTTGTGTCCTCATGCTGATGTTAGTGTTAATGTGTTGGTCATTATAGGGTTGAAGGCAGTACAAACCTAACACCGATCTACCTGTTGTCTCTTCTGTTTGTTATTTTTGGGGAAAGGGCATTTTGACTCATCACTGGTTCATGGCTTTCTACAGACCAAGGGCCAACCTCCTTATGGCAGTGATTGTTACCCTTTTAATAAATCTTGTAAATTGTATGACTCCAGTAAAATTAACTAATAAGAAGTAAATTGAGAACCTGTTTTTTGTTTTTTGTTTATTTTTTTCCAGCAAGAATACCAGATTTAGCCAAGTAATTGCCTTAATTTGGAAGTAACCATCTTTTTGGGTGGAGGCCAGCAGTCTAGTATAGTGGTTAGAATTGCCCTGGAGTCAGACAGATTCAGGTTTGTGTTCTGGTTCTGTCACATACTAGCTATGTGGTTTTAGGTGAGTTAACCCCTGTAAACCTTAGTTTCCTCATCTGTCGAATGGAACTAAGAGTACCTACCTCAGGGTTATCAGGAGGATTCGATGAGTTGATCACTGAAAGCTTAGTGCCTGGAACAGAGAAACACTCACCATTAATGGTGATGCCTCCGCTGCTGTTGTGTTGATTTCACTTTGAATACTTAATGCAAGTGACCACCCAAAAATTCGGTGGCAATGCAAACACCGATTTGATTGGTATTTGTATGTCCTATGTATGTGTCTTCAACATAGAATTTTCTTTAGGGCTGATAAATTTTGGAAGGGTCAGCTCCTGATTATGTAATATACTAAGTGCTGGCTATGAGGAGGTGGACTGTTTCTTTTCTTTTTTAAAGATTTTTTTGTCCATTTGAGAGAGCGAGAGAGCATGAGCGAGCGAGAGCAGGGGGCAGGGCAGAGGGAGAGAAAGAGAGCCTCGAGCAGACTCCCCACTGAGTGCAGAGCCTGTTGTGGGGCTTGATCTCATGACCTTGAGATCATGACCTGAGCTGAAATCAAGAGTCAACACTTAACCTAACTGAGCCACCCAGGCGCCCCTGGACTGTTTCTTTTCTAATGGAAGTCCTTTGTCCACCTCTCTGGTTTTTTGTTTTTGTGTGTGTGTGTGTGTGTTGTTTTTTTTTTTTGCAGGAGGAATTTGATGGGGTCCTGAGAGAGGAGGTCGTGGCCAATGCCCTTCACCAGTTGGGGCGCTCAGGCTCCGGGACTGAGCAGGTCTATCTCAATCTAGCTTTATCAGTGAGTATGACAAGTTCACCATGGGCTGACTGGGCTACATCTTGATACTGGTTGGACCGTATCTGTTTTTTCTGGTACTCATAGCTTTTGTGTTGGCCCCAGATCTCAGAGTCTTTCATTTAATGGAGACTGGTGATAAGAGTTATTTATGTTATGTGAGGCATCAAAGAGCTCTGGGCAGTCCGGTAATCAGCCCCTGAATTCCTTTGTTTTCATTCCATCAGTCTGTTTCTTTCATCTTAAGTAGTCTATATTATAGTAATCAATGCTTTCTTTCCAGAAGTTGAATTTGACTCTGTGAAACCAATCAAAAACTCTTGAAGAATTTTCTCTCTGATCAGTGCCAGGACTAAAATTAATATCTAAATCCAAGGGAACAAAGTATTTTGGTATTGACTCCCCCCGCCCCACACGTATGTCAAGAAATAAGTAGCTTTCAGCCACAGTTCACTTTCCAAAAGATACCCATTATTAAAGAAAAAAATGTTCAATTTTCACGATGTCAATACTAACACATAATCTTGGCTTCACTTTTTAAGGGAAGCTGTAAGAGCAAAGTACTCATCGTATTTCAAATTCTTTCTTCCTTTTGTTTCTCTATAGTCCTAGAAAAATAATTTAACTCTTTTTGCTTCCTTATATTGTAAAGTATTAAATATTCCTTGGAAATCCACACAGTAAATGCAGATACATAGGTGAAAAAAAGCCCACTGAAATTTTGCTACTGTACTATAATTTGGCTAAAGTATATATAATTCGCAGCAAGCAAAGCATATACAACTCATAATCTTGGTCCATCTTGGATTTGAACTAGTAAACTATCCAAGAAATGTTAAGCTCTTTTTACCCATGCTGGTTCCACGGCATATTTTTTGAGGACAGCATATTAAGTCTGTATTCTTTTACTGTTTTCACTTTATAACATTTTATGGATGACTCAGCCAGTTAAGCAGTAACTTACAGGGAGCATCCTGTGTACACTGCCCTGTGTCAGGCATTGGAAAGGTAGATAATTCCAGCATCCAGTACATCCTCGCACAAGTCCATTTCAATTAGTATTCTACTTATGTATGTAGTGCTATGCCTTAAATTGATCTGCAAAAAAAAAAAGATCCTTTAAATCTTATTTCAGCTAGATGGGCTGATGCTTAACTTACCTTGCCCCTGACCTCCTTACATTTGAGATATTACATATTGAATTACTTTGCCTTTATAACCTGTCTTACTGCATACACTTTCTTATGGTTGCCTGGTTGGTGATTCCCCCCACCCCTTGTATCTTACGTTACACGTTATTTTTTACTTTTTCTTATTACTTATGTACATAGCCTCTCTCCTACCAAAGTCCTAAGTTTCTTAAGGGCACAGTACAGCTCTACCCCATAACTGCTCTGTATTTGTCATGATGCACAATGCCTTGTGCATGGTAGGTTTTCTTTAACATTTACTACACTATTCTTGCGGCCTTCATTAAACATTTTTATCATCAGTATATTTGAGAACTTGCTTATCATGATACTTCATTGGTTGGCTTTTTCTGATTCTCACACTGCAACATAAACCAGCCACAAGAGTCTGTTCCAAGGGACCAAATTCCCCTCTCCCATCCTGAAGTTCTCTAGAAGCAAGATTTCGTGGAAAGAATCTTGGAGAAGGATTAGGAGACTTGGATCTGCTTCTCTGTTGCTAATTTGCTGTGTGATTTTAGGTTATTTACATCCCTCTCTGTCCCTCCTATTCCTCATTGCCAAATTGGGAATAGTCCACCCTATGGATCTCAGTTTTACTTGGTCAGCTGAGATTACTGTGAAGGAGCTTTGAACAGGACCCTGTGAAAATATAGGTGACAGTGTCATTAATGATCTCCTGATGATGCGTGAGATCTCTTTAGCATTTCATTTAAATTCTAGGCATCTGCCTTTTCTTCTACTAGAGAAAGGCTTTGGCCTTACTGCTATTATGTGGGGTTTTCTCTTTCTTCTTTTTTTTAATAATAAAACTCTGCTCTAAAGGTCTACCTGACACTGTTTTAATTTGCCTTTTCATGTTGTATTTGTTCTTGCTAATATCACTAATTTTCCAAGCTATTGTCTTCTGCAGAGGAATGCATTTTTTAAATGGGTTTGTCATCTGCTTTGAGATCCTGTTAGTAGTAGGCCTCAGATTTAGTTCTCTCATTTAACTACTATATTTTACTATAAGTAAGTATATTTTTACTATACTTTTACTATAAGTATAGTATACTATACTTACTAATAGAAATTCTGGATTTCTTTCTGTCAACTCTTATTTCCAGGTGTCAGGAGATAGCTGAGTACTAACCTGTTAAAGCAGCATTAAAGTCTTTTTACCTTTTATTTTCTCAGGGTTGTGATTTAATTGACATTAGCATTCTCTGTGAATATGTTCACCTACAGAAGTTGGATCTTTCAGTAAATAAAATTGAAGGTATGTAATTTTCATTCTAATAGATTGATGGATCATTCAGTTATTTCAAAGTTTAAGCTTTGCAGTATGTAATATAGATTAATACTACAAAACTTGGTATGAGCGCTCTTGTGGATCCATTTACATATCAATGCTCTACTTTGCATGTAAAAAAGGCACCATGGATGATGAGTAAAGTCAGCAAACACGCAACATTACGCTACGGTTCAAAGGTGCTCAGTGATGTTGAAGAGTATCCCGTGGAATGTTTGCTTTGTTTTTTCCTTGTAAGAGACGGCTCATTACTTCTTTAATACTTCTTGAATATTTGATGATTCCCTTGCCTTTCCCCCCCTATTAGTTTATTCAGTACAGATGAATTAGTCCTCCCCTCCCCCCTTTTTTCCTTTAATGGATTCTTTTCTTTATTTTGCTTTTGCGTCTACATTTTAATTCTGGCCAGCTACTTTTCTTCTTGAGTGCCAGGGATTCACACATTTATTTTTTCCTTTTTTTTTTTTTTTTTACTGTCTCTATACATGTATCTGATTCAACTTCACCATTAGTAGTTCCCTGTAATGTATTTGTTGTGACATCTTGCTCACATTTAATGAAATTAGTCACATTTTCTTCGAAGCTTGATTCTTGTTCCTAATTTTCTGATCTTATTTGAAGTTAAAGTGTCCAGTTTCTTTTCTTTAGACTTGGAGGGAAGTCAGCAGTTGTTATTTCCGACCTGCTTTCTTTGCTGGTCCATCTTTCCACTTGCTTCTTTAGCCTGTCTTTTTTATGACGGTTAAATGTTGCTGATACGGTTTTCTCTGGCTCCTTTCTGATTTCTTCCCCTCCTAAGAGAGCAATAATTAAAATCCAGCCTTGCTTTTCAGTGGCTAAGAAATATTCCAGCATGGTTTATTCCTCTAATGCTACTGTTTGTGAGTTATTTTTTTTTCTAGTTTTATGAATCTTTTTTTTTTTAATGGAAAATTACAAATGTGCACAAGAGACTATTGTGATGAACATTCAGATTCAACATTTATCAGCCCATGGCCTGTCTGGTTTCACCTATACCTCCCTGCCCAACTTCCCCAGGGTTATTTTAAAGATTTTAGAGCAAGCCCAAGCAGGGAGAGGAGGAGAGGGAGAGGGAGAGGGAGAAGCAGACTCCCCACTGAGCAGGGAGCCCAATGCGGGGATCGATCCCAGAACCCTGGGATTATGACCTGAGCCGAAGGCAGACGCTTAACGACTGAGCCACCTAGGCGCCCCCCCGCCAGGGTTATTTTAAAGCAAATCCCAGATACACCTATCATCGGAAAGGGTTTTTCAATGTCACTGGCAGGAGCTGCCCCACACCACACCACTCCCAGGTTGGTTTCCTTCGCTGGATAAGGAATTGCAGCGTGATGGGAGGCTGCAGCAATGCTCAGTGGCGGCCTCCTACCATGGCAGTTTGAGCCAGGACCCCACAGTTGCTAATGGAGCTTTCCTCAGATCAGTCTCCTTTAGTCTTTTAGGGCCCATTTTCTTAGCTTATCCAGTGTTTGAGAACCTACTATGTTTAAGGCACAGTATATTTTTCTTTTTTGTGAGAACAGCTTCTGTCCTGAAGTAGACCAGATTTCAGCTTGCATCAGAATCACCAGCTGCCTGTTAAAATACAGCTGGTTGTGCCCCACCCTCAGAGTTTCTGATTCTGATTCTGTAGCTCTGGGGTGGGACTTGAGAATGTGCATTTCTAATTAGCAACCCCCCCCCCAACCCCGCCGCCCCGGGAAGCCGGGAAGCCGACATGCCGCATCCAGGACCACACTTTGAGAACCACCCTTGTAGACGCAAGGAGCTCCTGCCATCTGGTGGACATGGAGGTCACTGCACCAAGTAGGGATTAGTGGGCCAGCCAGGGTTAGAAGCCCAGCAACCAAGATCGTGCTTTTTTTTTTTTTGTTCGAGTGGTTTGAAAGGATCAGTCATCTACAAAGATGGGATGTAGCTCCATTTCGGTGGTAGCAGCTGCTTCTGCTTCAGGACAGCTCCATGGTACAGCACTTACCTGCCCACAGAAAGATCAGCTCCAAGGACGCATTGGGGCTGGTGGACATTAATAGAGTTGATTGACTGATAGATGTGGAGCTGAGCTCAGAAAGGACAAATAGGCAAGACTTGTAAAGTCATGACAGTTTCACCTTAGGTTTCCTTTTCCAGGCAGCCTTCCTTGATTCACTCATTAAGTCCCACCAAAGTGTTAAAGTCTCAGTGTATTGTCTGTCCTAGAACAATTCCATAAAGACCGGTTTAAGAAGGGTGTGATTTAGACCAGAGAAATGACATAGAATTTGGTGGGATCTTGAGAAGGAAAGATGCTGGGGGGAGGTGGGCTGAGGGGGTTGCTCATGGTGCCTACTCCAGGGAAGACCACAGCTGCTGGCCCTGCTCCCTTCTCTTAGGCTGGGTACATTGTCACCTGGTGACAGGTCAGAGTGGTCCTCTTAGCTTCGGGTGTGGAGGCTCCATTCTGCCACTAGGGTCCTTCCTGGTGGGGGAGAGGTGTAATAGCTGGTTCTGTGACCTAGAATGAAAAGAGAGGGAGAAACTATTATGATTACTGTTTTCAGTTGGAGACTTAAGTTCCTGCTGGAGACAGGGCTGTAAATCCTCTTCCTACAATTTTTTTTTAAAGATTTTATTTATTTATTTGACAGAGAGAGAGGGAACACAAGCAAGGGGAGTGGGAGAGGGAGAAGCAGGCTTCCTGCAGAGCAGAGAGCCCGATGCAGGGCTTGATCCCAGGACTCTGGGATCATGACCTGAGCTGAAGGCAGATGCTTAACCGACTGAGCCACCCAGGCGCCCCTCTTCCTATGATTCTTCCAGAGTCTTTTGTCTAATTTATCCTGCTGCCCCGAAGTGTGCCTCTGCTATAAAGGGGCAGAGGAAGGCAACCTAGTACTTCATCATTTTTATGTTTTGTACGTTGCTGTCATTAGAGCACAGCCGTCCTTAGTGTTCGAGGTTTAGAATATTTGCTTGGGACAAAGTGCAAAACTCAGACATACTTCTGAACCAATCCAGAGCCAGTCTTTCTGAAAAGAATTCAGCCACTTAGGGGCTAATTATCAAGGGGATTATCTATGGCTTTAGTTTCTCGTCCTTTCCTCCAAGGCTGGTATTTTTTGAAGCATTTGGCTGTTAGTAGCTCCTGAGAGAGTGAGCTGGGACCTGGAGGGTACACCTGTCGCTTGAAAAGGGATAGAAGAGGAGGGGAGGCCCTGGGGAAGAAGGTGAAGTTAGGAGCTCATGGAGAGTTCTCCACACTGTGTGTGTTTCACTGATTCCTGTTTTTATTCATTTCATTTGCTTGCAATAATTAAGAAGTGCATGCAACTGGCTAATGAGAAAATGCTCTGATGTAACATAAGCTGTTTTTTTTAAAAGATTTTATTTATTTATTTGAGAGAGAAAAGGAGAGAGAGAGAGAGAGAACACAAGCAGAGAGGAAGGGCAGAGGGAGAGGGAGAAGCAGGTTCCCCACCAAGCCCGATGTGGGGCTTGATCCCAGGACTTTAGGATCATGACCTGAGCCGAAGGCAGACCTTTAACCAACTGAGCCACCCAGGCGCCCCATAACATAAGCTGTTTTTAATGACTTAGTCTAATTTTGATTTTATTGGCTTACCTTATTCTGTATTTGTTTCTCCCTGCAGATCTGTCTTGTGTGAGTTGTATGCCTTACCTTCTAGAACTTAATGCTTCTCACAATAAACTGACGACATTCTTCAATTTCAAGCCACCCAAAAATCTCAAGGTAGACTTGATCAATACATTCATTCATTAACTGGCTTGCAAAGTACAGTAACACGTAAAACAGTGCTTAAACAGATAATTCAGACACCCTAAGATATGGGAGTAAATAGTATAAATGTCTGAAATGAAATAAAAAGGGATTTGGGTATCACTGATGAAAAAGGGAGATGGTCTGTCTGCAGATAATCTTTTTAGGAAGCTTTGCTAGTAGTGTTCAGGCTGAGAAACTAACTTCCTTCTCTTTCCCACAGCTAAATACTAGTTATTATTGTATATTATTTGTATATTTGTAAGTATAGTACAACAATTTTATACCTGGAAAACCTGTAAAAATTTCTTTGGGGGCTCAAATTTTGCCCTATTTATCCAACCTTTACTTTCTTTTTTTTCCACAATGATTTCTGATCTTGCTTCTCTGAAGTTCCTTTTGCATCTGACACACAACTAAACTCTGTGAATGGTAGTTGATGGAACAGCGGGCTCTGGGCTGTGTCTCGTGCTTTAATGTGTGTATAGATTACCTGGGGTTCTTGTGAAACTAGGGATTCTTACCCAGGAGATCTGAAGTCAGGCCTGAGACTGTGGTTTCTAACAGCCTCCCAGGTGATGCTGCTGCTGGTGGTCCATGGGCCACATCGAAGCAGAGACGTTGTAGATTCATGGTTCCCAGACTCTTCTGCACATTGCAGTCACCTGGGGACTTTCAAAACCTACTCACTGCCAGAGAGTCTGATTCAAGTGGCCCCAGGTAAGGCCTGGATGTGGAATTTTTAAAAGACCCCCAGGTGGCTCTAATGTGCTGACAAATTTGGGAACTGTTGCTGTGAGCTTGGGATTAGTGTTCAGGTAGACTAATATATTTCATTAAATGTTTTTAGAATTGGACATCAGTTATTGCTTTTATTATCTATTTTGTCTTATTACAAACGAAATGAACTTAGAGCCCAGGTATTCTATTGGGGCTCGCACAAATATGAAAGTTTGTTTGAAATCAGGAATCTGACATCACCCATGCTGCTAGTTCTTAATTTTTCTTCTGTTCACCCCTTTTTTTCCTCAATAGTGGGGTAAAAATTTTCCCCTTTGAAATTATATTTATTGCCAGGGTGACGTTCCTTTGTCCAAATAAGCCATGCAAGATGCCTATTTGTACTCGGTGTGGGGCCACGTGGTCTCCAGGTGATCAGGAATTTTATTTGTGGAGCTGTTTCATCTCTCCCTGAGTTGCTGTCCCATTCTGCTTTGTCCTAAGCCCCAAGGAAATGAGTCATGGCAACCATGTAACCCCTTCCCTGGGAAAAACTTCCTTGGGATTTCTTCCATTCACCCTCCCCCCCGCCAGGAAGGCTTCGCCAATGAACAAAAACAATGCAGATACCCCATCTTTAAGGTTCCGAGCTCCCAGAGAGTTAAGAGCAAATCTATCGGTCACTGTAGAGAAGTGCCTGGAAAGAGCCAGACCGCCTGTGATGACGTGCTCCAAGCCCTTGTGAACCCTGTGTCAGCCTGAGGCAGTGACCCAGACCTGCTGGTGTTTTCAGGGCATTATCTTAAGCAATCCTCCCCATAGAACTGTGAGGCAGCTGCGATGGTCCCATTTCACAGATGAGGACTCCAGAGTATAGAAAGGGCAAATCATGTATGTCATCTCTGTTGGGAGGTAGCAGGCCTGGGATGGAACCCAATGTCTGCCACCCAAAGGCTATATCTTCCCAGGAAACCAGGCTTGTGTACACCGTCTCACCATCTCGAAAAGCTCAGCATCCTGTTCACTTATTATTCGTGAGCTTTGAGCTACCAGCCAGAGAAGACATACGTTTCCTAAAGCACAGGGGCTTGTTCTTACACACACTTTGTATTTCCCAGAATGCTTTGCTCTTAGTAGGTCCAGCAGGTTCATTTGGTAGACGGGACTCCCTGTAAGGCTTCAGGTCCAGTGGAACTCCCAGGGGAAGTCAGAGCACCATCAGAACCCTTTCAGGCCTCTCAACACACCTGGTATCACAGGGACCAGAGGGCACAGTATGGGCGTGTGGCCCAGAGAAGGGTAGAGTTAGAGAGGAGCAGACCCAGCCATGGCACAGGAACGGAAGGTGTTGATGAAAAAGTGTCAATTATAGGTAAGCCTAGATTGCTATGTTGACTTCCAGTCCATCATTATTACCTAGAAGGCAAAAGTGAATATGAAACTTCATTCCATCAAGCCAGACTGACTTCTTAGGTCAGCCATGGTCTGCGATTGACATAGTTGGAGTTTATATAGGCGTCAAGTTTTGTGTTCTGTTTGGTTGTTTTTGGACTAACAGTATTTTGTTTGCCACATTACTGTTTCTTCACATGGTTCACACACTTGTGTTTTACTGACATTGTGGTCCTGTTGCTATCTTGTAATCAACTTAATCCGTTTTCTTCTCTTCAGTATTTAAAGTTTTTAGTATTTAATACATTGATAAAATATTCTTAGTACATTTTTGGGGGTGGAATCACTGTTTTAAAGGGCACAAGAAGATAAGAATAGTGCTCATTAGATCATTGTTTGATAGTTTTCCAGAAAATTATTATATGTGCCCAGCAAGTTATCAATGCAGCGTTTTAAAGGTTTTTTTTTAATCCTTTTTGTTTATCTTTTGCTTGTGGGTGAATATTTAAAGTTATTTAATGTTGATTTTCTTTAGTCTCCTATTTTTGAGTAAGAACAACTGTTGTTGCTGGAAAGGCTTTCCTAAAATAGTCTGTTTTGAGAAAGGGTGTTAAGTGGATGAGATGTAGCCTGAGGGATGAATAAAAAAGATTTTTCTGGCACTTTGGAGGTGACACAGGAGAATATATTGAGAGAGAGGAGAAAAGCCAGAGAAAAGATAAGCACGGAAACTAAGTGAATGCCGCTTGTAGGACAGTAGAGAAAATAAAGGAAATGGTGGTAAAAGCAGAATTGAGGTGAATTCTGCGGGAAGATGAACAAAGTCTGAAGTGATTGCTGGAAATGGAGAGAGAGAAAGAGTAGGAATGGAAAGCATTTAGGGGGTGGGGGTGTCCACACCAGCTGCAGGGCAGGAGCCTCCTCCCCCATCTCCCTCAGACTGAACAGACAAGGGTCCAGACAGAACAGGATTAGATATGGGTGGCTATGTTAGCCTTGGCGTATTTTCAGTAATGACTTCTAACCCCACAGCCAGAAAGACCTTCTTCTGTGAGGAATTATGGTAGTTAAGCAGATGAAAAATAAACTTTGACATATTGTTCTCTTTTTCTCATCAGAAGGTGGATTTTTCCTACAATCAAATTTCTGAAATGTGTGATTTGTCGGCATACCAGGCTCTCACTAAGCTAATTTTGGACAGTATCCTTTGAATGAATAAAGGGGAAATTTGGGTAATAGGCCTGTTAATAACTGTGTACTTGGATGACTTGGAGTGGTACCAGATCAGCAATTTACTGAAGATGTGTGACTCATTTGAATGACTAAGAATTGATATTCACAAAATGAAGAAAGATATTTTATTTACCAAGGAGTAAGATTGTAAGTCAGAGCTTGCCAAGAGCATCTTACACCTGAAAAAGCAACATAAGACAGTCATTCTGATAAACATAGGCTTATTTTTAATTCTGGAACCAGATAAGTTCTGTTTTAATTGGCTCTCTTCTTCAAATTTACTTAAACTTGTGCCCTATTTTACATAAAGTCAGTCTCTGGAAATCCAGATATAACCAAAAGGAAAATAAGTGATTTTTTTTTTTATTTTACAAAAGATTTTATAGTAATCTCCCTTTAAATAGCAGGCTTCTCTGGCATGTTTAAAATGTACTTTCATTTTTTAAAAAAAGCAAAACCAGCCCCTTTTGATGAGGAACCAACTTCAGGAACATATCTACTGCATGAGTCAGGCTCCCATGCAGAGCATCTACCTTGAAGTACACACACTCCAACTTCGAAAGCCTAAAGGGTTAATTAGGGATCTGTGAGTTTAATGAGCTTGAGTCTCTTTACACCAGAGACTGATGTTTGCTGGGTGATAAGGGAGCAGCATCTTCTCTTTCTCAGTATCTCTCTGCCCACCTGAGGATTTTTCAAGGCAGAGTGGGGAATGAATTGATTGCCCTTGGGTGCCTCATTCCAGGGACAGGGCAGCAGTTAGAACACTACACTTGTAATGAGACTGAGATGTGGGGAGAACAGAAGGTATATTGTCTTGAAGATGTATTTTGTTGGGAAAAAACCTTTTTCATATATGATGAGAAATTTAGAACATAGCGCCACGCTTTTTAGAACCGGTGTGTGAAAATGCACCAATAGTGGACACTTAGCTGGTGCTCTTGAAGTGAGCAAGTTCTAAATGTATCCTAATGAGAAAATGATCAAAATTAAATGCTCTGATGGCAAACTAAAGTAGTACACGTTAGCCCAGCACCTGTCCATAGAACTTTTCACTTCATGCTTGATAGTCATACATACTGAATTTGCAAGGAGGTAGAGGCTGACTGCCCAGAAGCCACCTGACTCAGAAATCCACTCAGACCACCTAGAAGAACACTGCTCAGGGAAGATTAATGGCATCAGCATTAGCATTGCCTGGAACTTCTTAGAAATGCAGGCTCTGGGACTCTACCCCAGACCCCTGAAATGAGAACCTGCATTTTTAACAAGACCCCCAGGTGATGGGAGTACACGGTAAAGCTCAAGAAGCACTGGTCTAGAAGTCAGCTGCGCCCAAGACTCCTACCAGCCAGAAGGGAGGAATGAGCATCCAGAGCGCCATCTAATCTTCAGGGTACCCTGAATGAGGGCGGTCATGTGGCAGTCTGGGCTCTGTCTCCCAGAAAAATACTCTTCTGTGTGTAGCATGGGACCACCAGTGAAAACAACTCCACAGGATTTTGGACTCAGGACAGAGGGTGCAGTTTAAAACATTTCTGTCGTGGAAGACTTAAGTTCTATATAAATTTATTTTTTCCGTGTAAGAAACTGTTATGACTCTGTAAATGTCAAATATCATGAGGAAAGGAATTAGGGTTTTACTTTTTTTTTTAAATTTTTTTTGTTATGTTAATCACCGTATATTACATCATTAGTTTTTGATGTAGTGTTCCATGATTCATTGTTTGTGCATAACACCCAGTGCTCCGTGCAGAATGTGCCCTCTTTAATACCCATCACCAGGCTAACCCATCCCCCTACCCTCCTCCCCTCTAGAACCCTCAGTTTGTTTTTCAGAGTCCATCGTCTCTCATGGTTCGTCTCCCCCTCTGACTTAACTCCCCTTCATTCTTCCCCTCCTGCTATCATCTTCTTTTTCTTTTTTCTTAACATATGTTGCATTATTTGTTTCAGAAGTACAGATCTGTGATTCAACAGTCTTGCACAAGTCACAGCACTCACCATAGCACATACCCTCCCCAATGTTTATTACCCAGCCACCCTATCCCTCCCACCCCCCACCACTCCAGCAACACTCATTTTGTTTCCTGAGATTAAGAATTCCTCATATCAGTGAGGTCATATGATACATGTCTTTCTCTGATTGACTTTCACTCAGCATAACACCCTCCAGTTCCATCCACGTCGTTGCAAATGGCAAGATCTCATTCCTTTTGATGGCTGCATAATATTCTATGGTGTATATATACCACATATTCTTTATCCATTCATCTGTCGATGGACATCTTGGCTCTTTCCACAGTTTGGCTATTGTGGACATTGCTGCTATAAACATTGGGGTGCACATACCCCTTCGGATCCCTACCTTTGTATCTTTGTGGTAAATACCCAGTAGTGCAATTGTTGGGTCATATGGTAGCTCTATTTTCAACTCTTTGAGGAACCTCCATACTGTTTTCCAGAAGGGTTGCACCCGCTTGCATTCCCACCGACAGTGTAGGAGGGTTCCCCTTTCTCCACATCCCCGCCAACATCTGTCGTTTCCTGACTTGTTAATTTTAGCCATTCTGACTGGTGTGACGTGGTATCTCATTGAGGTTTTGATTTGGATTTCCCTGATGCCGAGTGATGTTGAGCACTTTTTCATGTGTCTGTTGGCCATTTGAATGTCTTCTTTGGAAAAATGTCTGTTCATGTCTTCTGCCCATTTCTTGATTGGATTATTCTTTGGGTGTTGAGTTTGATAAGTTCTTTATAGATTTTGGATACTAGCCCTTTATCTGATATGTCATTTGCAAATATTTTCTCCCATTCTGTCGGTTGTCTTTTGGTTTTGTGGACCATTTCTTTTGCTGTGCAAAAGCTTTTTATCGTGATGAAATCCCAATAGTTCATTTTTGCCCTTGCTTCCCTTGCCTTTGGCGATGTTTCTAGGAAGAAGTTGCTGCGGCTGAGGTCGAAGAGGTTGCTACCTGTGTTCTCCTTTAGGATTTTGATGGACTCCTGTCTCACGTTTAGATCCTTCAATCATTTGGAGTCTATTTTTGTGTGTGGTGTAAGGAAATGGTCCAGTTTCATTCTTCTGCATGTGGCTGTCCAATTTTCCCAACACCATTTATTGAAGAGACTGTCTTTTTGCCATTGGACATTCTTTCCTGCTTTGTCAAAGATTAAGTTGACCATAGAGTTGAGGGTCCATTTCTGGGCTCTCGATTCTGTTCCATTGATCGATGTGTCTGTTTTTGTGCCAGTACCATACTGTCTTGATGATGACAGCTTTGTAATAGAGCTGGAAGTCCGGAATTGTGATGCCGCCAGCTTTGCTTTTCTTTTTCAAGATTCCTCTGGCTATTCGGGGTCTCTTCTGGTTCCATACAAATTTTAGGATTCTTTGTTCCATTTCTTTGAAAAAAGTGGATGGTATTTTGATGGGGATTGCATTGAATGTGTAGATTGCTCTAGGTAGCATTGACATCTTCCCAATGTTGGTTCTCCCAATCCATGAGCATGGAACGTTTTTCCATTTCTTTTTGTCTTCTTCAATTTCTTTCATGAGTATTTTATAGTTTTCTGAGTACAGATCCTTTGCCTCTTTGGTTAAATTTATTCCTAGGTATCTTATGGTTTTGGGTGCAATTGTAAATGGGATCGACTCCTTGATTTGTCTCTCTTCTGTCTTGTTGTTGGTGCATAGGAATGCCACTGATTTCTGTGCATTGATTTTATATCCTGCTACTTTACTGAATTCCTTTATGGGTTCTAGCCATTTTGAGGTGGAGTCTTTTGGGTTTTCCACATACAGTATCATATCATCTGCAAAGAGTGAGAGTTTGACTTCCTCTTTGCCGATTTGGATGCCTTTGATTTCTTTTTCTTGTCTGATTGCTGTGGCTAGGACTTCTAATACTATGTTGAATAGCACTGGTGAGAGTGGACATCCCTGCCGCGTTCCTGACCGTAGGGGAAAAGCTCTCAGCTTTTCCCCATTGAGAATGATATTTGCTGTAGGTTTTTCATAGATGGCTTTTATGATATTGAGGTATGCACTATCCCTATACTCTGAAGAGTTTTGATCAAGAAAGGATGTTGTACTTTGTCAAATGCGTTTTCTGCATCTATGGAGAGGATCATATGATTCTCGTTCTTTCTTTTGTTACTGTATTGTATCACGTTGATTGATTTGTGGATGTTGAACCATCCTTGAAGCCCAGGGATAAATCCCACTTGGTCGTGGTGAATAATCCTTTTAATGTACTATTGGATCCTATTGGCTAGTATTTTGGTGAGAATTTTTGCATCCATGTTCATCAAAGATATTGGTCTGTAATTCTCCTTTTTGATGGGGTCTTTGTCTGGATTTGGGGTCAAGGTAATGGTGGCCTCATAAAATGAGTTTGGAAGTTTTCCTTCCATTTCTATTTTTTGGAACAGTTTCAGGAGAATAGGTATTAATTCTTCTTTAAATGTCTGATAGAATTCCCCTGGGAAGTCATCTGGCCCTGGGCTTTTGTTTGTTGGGAGATTTTTGATGACTCCTTCAATTTCCTTAGTGCCTATAGGTCTGTTCAGGTTTTCTATTTCTTCCTGGTTCAATTTTGGTAGTTGATACATCTCTAGGAATGCATCCATTTCTTCCAGGTTATCTAATTTGCTGGCATAGAGTTGCTCATAATATGTTCTTATAATTGTTTGTATTTCTTTGGTGTTGGTTGTGATCTCTCCTCTTTCATTCATGATTTTGTTGATTTGGGTCATTTCTCTTTTCTTTTTGATCAGTCTGGCCAGGGGTTTATCAATCTCGTTAATTCTTTCAAAGAACCAGCTCCTAGTTTCGTTGATCTGTTCTACTGTTCTTTTGGTTTCTAGTTCATTGATTTCTGCTCTGATCTTTATGATTTCTCTTCTCCTGCTGGCTTTAGGCTTTATTTGCTGTTCTTTCTCCAGCTCCTTTAGGTGTAGGGTTAGGTTGTGTATTTGAGACCTTTCTTGTTTCTTGAGAAAGGCTTGTATTGCTATATACTTTCCTCTCAGGACTGCCTTTGCTGTATCCCAAAGATTTTGAACAGTTGTGTTTTCATTTTCATTGGTTTCTGTGAATTTTTTTAATTCTTCTTTAATTTCCTGGTTGACCCCTTCATTCTTTAGTAGGATGCTCTTTAGCCTCCATGTATTTGAGTTCTTTCCGACTTTCCTCTTGTGATTGTGTTCTAGTTTCAAAGCATTGTGGTCTGAAAATATGCAGGGAATAATCCCAATCTTTTGGTACCGGTTGAGACCTGATTTGTGACCTAGGATGTGATCTATTCTGGAGAATGTTCCATGAGCACTAGAGAAGAATGTGTATTCCGTTGCTTTGGGATGGAATGTTCTGAATATGTCTGTGAAGTCCATTTGGTCCAGTGTGTCATTTAAAGTCTTTATTTCCTTGTTGATCTTTTGCTTAGATGATCTGTCCATTTCAGTCAGGGGGGTGATAAAGTCCCCCACTATTATTGTATTGTTGTCAATGTGTTTCTTCGCTTTTGTTATTAATTGCCTTATATAATCGGCTGCTCCCATGTTAGGGGCATAGATATTTACAATTGTTAGATCTTCTTGTTGGATAGACCCTTTAAGTAGGGTATATGTCCTTCCTCATCTCTTATTACCGTCTTTGATTTAAAATCTAATTTGTCTGCTATAAGGATTGCCACCCCTGCTTTCTTTTGGTGTCCATTAGCATGGTACATGGTTTTCCACCCCAACTTTTAATCTGGGGGTGTCTTTGGGTCTAAAATGAGTCTCTTGCAGACAGCATATCGATGGGTCTTGTTTTTTAATCCAATCTGATAGCCTGTGTCTTTTGATTGGGGCATTTAGCCCATTTACATTCAGGGTAACTATTAAAAGGTATGAATTTAGTGCCATTGTATTGCCTGTAAGGTGACTGTTACTGTATATTGTCTGTGTTCCTTTCTGATCTATGCTGCTTTTAGGCTCTCTCTTTGCTTAGAGGACCCCTTTCAATATTTCTTGGAGGGCTGGTTTCGTGTTTGCAAATTCCTTTAGTTTTTGTTTGTTCTGGAAGCTTTTTATCTCTCCTTCTATTTTCAATGACAGCCAAGCTGGATATAGTATTCTTGGCTGCATATTTTTCTCGTTTAGTGCTCTGAAGATATCTTGCCAGTCCTTTCTGGCCTGCCAGGTCTCTGTGGATAGGTCTGTTGCCAATCTAATATTTCTTTTTTTTTTTTTTAAAGATTTTATTTATTTATTTGAGAGAGAGAGAGAGAGAATGAGAGAGAGAGAGCACGAGAGGGAAGAGGGTCAGAGGGAGAAGCAGACTCCCTGCCGAGCAGGGAGCACAATGCGGGACTCGATCCCGGGACCCCAGGATCATGACCTGAGCCGAAGGCAGTCGCTTAACCAACTGAGCCACCCAGGCGCCCACCAATCTAATATTTCTACCATTGTAGGTTACATATCTCTTCTCCCGACCTGCTTTCAGGATTTTCTCTTTGTCTCTGAGACTCATAGTTTTACTATTAGATGTCGGGGTGTTGACCTATTATTATTGATTTTGAGAGGGGTTCTCTGTGCCTCCTGGATTTTGATGCCTGCTTCCTTCCTCACATTAGGGAAGTGCTCTGCTATTATTTGCTCCAATATACCTTCTGCCCCTCTCTCTCTTTCTTCTTCTTCTGGGATCCCAATTATTCTAATGTTGTTTCATCTTATTGTATCGCTTATCTCTCGAATTCTGGCCTCGTGATCCTGTAGTTGTTTCTCTCTCTTTTTCTCAGCCTCTTTATTTTCCATCATTTGGTCTTCTATATCACTGATTCTCTTTTCTGCCTCATTTATCCCAGCAGTTAGTGCCCCCATTTTTGATTGCACCTCATCAATAGCCTTTCTCATTTCGACTTGGTTAGATTTTAGTTCTTTTATTTCTCCAGAAAGAGTTTCTCTAATAACTTCCACGCTTTTTTCAAGCCCAGCTAGTATCTTTAAAGTCATGATTCTGAACTCTAGGTCTGACATCATACTAATGTCCGTATTGAGTAGGTCCCTGGCTGACGGTACTACCTCTTGTTCTTTTTGCTGAGGTGATTTTTTTCGTCTTGTCATTTTGTCCAGAGGAGACTAGATGAATGAGAGAACAAAATGCTAACAGGTTAACAACGTCCCCAGCAAATATACTGTATACAAATCAGAAAAGACCTGAAACCAGGGGAAAAGAAAGGGAAAGAAAGAAAAAAGAAAGAGAAAAAAAAGAAAAAAAAGATAAAAACAAAAACAGAACAATACAAAAAAAGCAGAATATGATCAAATATGATCAGGCTAGTTCATAGATCAGTGCCACACACTAGATTTTGGGCATATTTTGGTCTGTTAGAAAAAAGTGCCCCCTAAAATTTTAAAGGAAGAAAGACATATTTATGTACAAAATGAGGGTTGATACAGTGAAGGGATGGAAGATGACTGTAAAGATGAAAATTATAAAAGATTTTATAAAAGGAATTGATAAGTTGTTTGAAAAAAGAAAGAAGAAGATTTAAAAAAAAAAGAAAAGAAAAAAGGGAGAGAATGTGATCAGGCAGGAGACTAGAACAGCCATACACTAGTGATTTAGGGTATATTTTGATCTGTTAGAAGAAACTGTATCTCAAAATTTTAAAGAGAGAACAACTTATATATATATATATGCCAAAAATAAGGGTAACTACTATGAAGGGATAAAATATGACTCTAAAAATGAAAAATAAAAAATGTTTTTTTTTTTTTAAAAGGGATTGATAAGATGTTGGTTGAAAAAGGGAAAAAGAAAAATTAAAAAAAAGCTAAAAAAAATTAACTTTGATGAACTAATGAATCATGGTAAAAAAAAAAGCCATGAATTCTATGTGCAGTATTTCCCCTAGCGCTGGAGTTCTCCCGTTCTCCTTGATCGGTAAACTTGGTCTTGGCTTGCTGGCTGTTCGTGCTGATCTTCTGGGGGAGGGGCCTGTTGCCGTGGTTTCCAGATGTCTTTGCCGGAGGCTGAATTGCCCTGCCCTTGTCAGTCCGGGCTAAGCAAGGTGCTCGGGTTTGCTCTCAGGAGCTTTTGTTCCCTGCAAGCTCTCGGTACAGCTTTGGAGGACCAGGGCGAAAATGGTGGCCTCCCAATCTCCACCCGGAGGAGCTGAGAACTCGGGGCCCCACTCCTCAGTGCGCCCCCAGAGAAAAGTAGTCACTCCTGTCTCCCTGGTCTCCGGCCGCACTCCGTGCTCACCGGGCCTGTGACCAAGCGTTTGTATCTCTGGAACCCGACCCCGTGCGGAGTCTCCAAACCCAGCAGATCCCTGCGGTGTGTTCCCGTGCCGCTCCTCCCGGGGGAGAAAGGGGAGTCTCCCCGGCTCTGCCGCTTGCTGGGTCCCTGCTGGAGGAGCAGTGGCCCGACTGGGCCGCAGATCACAGTTTATGGCAACCCCGAGCTGAGAGCCGGCACCTCGGCTCTGTCTCTGCAGCCGGCTTCCCCGCTCCGATACTTGGGAGCTCTGCCACGTTCAGGCACCCCCGGCCTTTCTGTGACCCCAAGGGTCCTGAGACCACACTGTCCCGGGAGGATTCCACCCCACGCTTAGCCACTGCAGCGACGCCCCTCAGCAGAGCCAACTTCTAAAAGTTCCGATTTTGTGCTCTGCGGCTCTATCACTTGCCAGAAGCGACGGAAGGAGGCCCCCTCCCCCTCCGTCTATCCTCCCGAATATCACCTCGGATTCACTTCTCCGCACATCCTACCTTCCAGTAAGTGGTCGCTTCTCTGTTCAGAGAGTTGTTGCTACTCTCCTCTTCGATCTCCTGTTCAGTTCGTAAGTGTTCAGAATGGTTTGATCCCTATTCAGCTGAATTCCTGCGACCAGACGAAATCTAGGTCTCCTACTCCTCTGCCATCTTGCTCCGCCCCCCTACTTTTTTTTTTTTTAACCTGACTTTAGAGGTAGCAATTCTATCTTCTCTCCAAAGTATAAAAAGCTGTCATCATTACATCAGAACCAACTGAAATTCAGAACATGGACCCATAATTAAAAGGTAACATGGCAGCATTCCTCATCTGTGTTTTTTAAAATGTAAACACAGTAGCCAAAACAAGTTACCCTTCATAAACTCTTTTTTTTTAAAGATTTTATTTACTTATTTGACAGCACAAGCCAGGGGAGGGGCAGAGGGAGAGGGAGAAGCAGATGCCCCACCGGCCAGGGAGCCCAATGCGGGGCTCGATCCCAGGACCCTGGGATCATGTCCTGTCCCAAAGGCAGACGCTTAACTGACTGAGCCACCCAGGCACCCCTCCCCCTCATAAACTCTTAATGAAGTAAACTTCTTAGCTTACCATTTTGAAAACATAGTGGGCTGGTTTTTAAACAGTACTGAATATGCCACTTGCTCTGTTCAAGAGTATCACACATACTGTGTATAATTATGTTATTAGATTAGATTTTTGAAAAGACTTAAAAGCTTTGCAATAAAAAAAATTTTTAAACAAAATTTTTATGCCAGTACATTTGAAAACTTAGATGAAATGAATAAATTCCTAGAAAAATATGCACCAAGGGCGCCTGGGTGGCTCAGTTGGTTAAGCGACTGCCTTCGGCTCAGGTCATGATCCTGGAGTCCAGGGATCGAGTCCTGCATTGGGCTCCCTGCTCAGCAGTGAGTCTGCTGCTCCCTCGGACTCTCCCCCCTCTCATGCTCTCTCTCTCTCTCTCTCTCTCTCTATCTCATTCTCTCTCTCAAATAAATAAAATCTTAAAAAAAAAAAAAACAGAAAAAAAAATGCACCAAAATGCTGCTTTGGAAATAGAAACCCTGAGTAGTCCTGTAATTATAAATGCAGTTCTTATAAAGTTAATTAAATTAACATACTCGTATAAAAAAAAACCCCACCAGATCCAAACTTTTAAGAACAGATCTTCCAATAATGAACAAATTCTTTCAAAGATTAAGAATAGAAGGCATATTCACAATCCATTCTAATGAGATTACTTTGCTATCCAAAAGCATATAAGGAACAATAAGAGAAAGGAAAATGACAGACTCATTTCACTCTTGATCTAGATGTAAAAATCCTAAACCAGTATTGGCAAACTGAATCTAATAGTGTTTGAAAAAAGATAATATGCCATGACCCAAGTTTGGTTTATCTCATGAATGTAAGGATAGTTTAATATTAGAAAGTCAATACATGTCATTATGTTAACAGATTAAGAGGAATAAACCATATAATCAGTAGGTTTAGAAATGCAATAGATAGAATTTAATAAAATCTAATTTACAATAAAAACTATTAGTAAGCTAGTAATAAGGAATTTTCTCAACTTGATAAGATCTATAAAAATATTTGAAGCAGGCTTTATCCTAATTGAGGACATGTTCTAAGCATTCTTTAAAATTGGGAACAAGACAAAGATCTCTACCGTTGCCCCTTGTATTCATCATTGTTTTGGAGGTTTTAGCCAGCACTATAAAATGAGAAAAAAAAATTGAAACTGTAAAGATTGAAGGGAAAAGATAAATGTCATTTTTTTTGCAAATGATATCATTGTCCATAGAGAATATCAAAAATAACTTGCAATAAACTACTAGAAATGATAGTTTTGAGAGTTCAACAAAGTAGTTGGATATGACTTCAATAAACAGAAATCCATTGCATTTTTCTACATCATGAACAAGCAATTAGAAAACACAACTTAAAACAGAGACCCCATTTACAAGAGCAATAAAAATGAATCTTATTAACAATGAATGAGGCCTGTGGGAGGAATATAATGAAACTTTATCAAAGAGCGTTAAAGACCTAACTAAAGAGAAATATATTCCATGTTCCCAGACAGGAAAATGGGAGATGTATAAAAAGAGTTTTACAATCAAAAACTGATGATGTAATGTATGGTGATTAACATAACAATAAAAAATTTAAAGAAAAAAATAAAAACCTTAGGTACATTGAAAAAAAAAGGTTTTACAGAAAATTAGTCAGATAAGGCTAATGAACATATGACTAGATGTCAGCCTCATTTGTATTCGGAGAAATGCAACCCTAGACCACATGAGATCTGTATTACATCCATTCAATTGACAAAATTTAAGAAATCCAAAAATACCAAGTGTTGGAGAACATGTAGGTCAAGAGAATGTCTTTTTTTCTTCCTTTGGGTGTGAAATTAGTTCAACCACTTTGGAGAGCAATTTTATGTTCTTTTATAAAGTTGAACATCCAAATTCCTGTGGCCTAGCACTTCATTCCCACGTATGGGAAGTTTAGCATACGTGTATCTGGAGGCTTGTATAAGAATGCTCATAGCAACACTGCTTGTCATAGCAAAAATTGAAATAGCCCATATGCTCATTGATAAGAGAAAGTACAAACTACGTTATAATAGCGTATCATACAGTAGTGAAAATGAGTGAAATATATCTCCATGCAGCAGTAGGGATGCATCTTAATAAAACTAAATATAATTTTAGTATCAAACCAAAGGGGAAAAGGAAGAGGAAGTGGACAATTCAGCATAGTGGTCATCTCCGAGAGGGGCACATTGGATGCACCTGGAGGGGCATGCAGAGGTAGACGTTAGTTACTGCTCACATTCTTCTTGGGCTGGAGGCGGGGGCCATTTCAAGAGTGTTCATTAGATTTTTAAAAATAAGCATACGTAGGCCGTGTATGGGCAAATGGTGTATCTGTGTCCATTAAAAATGTTTTAAATCTGAAAACTACTGATTTCTTTGAAAATAGTTATTTACCAAGCTTCAAACGAGCTTGTATCAGAATCCCCTGGAGGGTTTGTTAAAACACCTCTTACTGGCCTCCACCCTCAGAACTTCTGGTGGAGTAGGTCTGGGGTGGGACCTGAGAATTTGCATTTTAAACAAGCTCCCGTGTGATGCCGATATTGCTGGTCTGAGAAGTGCCCTTGAAGATCCCCAGCTTTAAGCTAGCCGGTCTTCTCTGTTGTACCTTGCTGGGGATCCTTTCCTAATCTGATGCCATTCCATGTGTCCTTTTTAGGGGTTTGGTGGTTATCTTTTTTGTGCTTTTTATATTTGTTCAAGTTTTCCTTAGTGGGCGTATGTCTTTTCTATTTGAGGGAAACAAGTGCACTTTTGTTTAAAATATAATTAAATAAAATTGTAATTATCAACACTAAAAAGCACTCCTTTAAAATAAACACAAATCAGTTAATCAACCTGGTGATGCTGACATTGTGATTGTAGTTTAGTGCCTCAAAATGGACTGGCTGACTATAAGAAATCAAGTTTTTGGTTTATCTTATGCTATTTTGTCGTTCCATATGTGGATAACTGATTAATTGATAATCATCCTAAATCACAAGCTGATAAACTTTGTCAAGGATAAGTCAGTGTATTTCTTAAGAAGGAATTCTGTGTATTCTTTACCTGTAAATATTGACAGATTGATTGTTCATTGGAATTTGTTTTATGATTATAGAATCATGGAGTTTTTAAAAAGTGATTCACAGAATTTTAATATCCAGACTGGACTTTAGAGATTATCTACTAACTGTTCTTTTATGGAAGAGGAGCTTAGGACCCAGGGAGGCTCCGTAACTTGTCCAAGATCATTTGGTCATTGGTTGAACTGAGATTAGTCCTCTAAATTCCATTGTTTTCCCCATGCTGCAATTCATTGAGTAATTACTACTTTTATCACCTAGCCATTTAAAGTGTATGTGTGTTTCATTTCTTAGAGATTCACTCCCATAGTGAAGAACATTTTTCACTGGTAAGGTGATATAGATCTTTCAGGATTGGTTTTGATTAAAGCTATCATTGCGGTTCTCTCTACTAAGAGAATTGTGATGGATTTCCTGCTTATTTCTCAGTAACTGTTTTCTATAACACCCGAACCATATTTTATGATTGTAGACAAATGAATAAGAGCGAAAACCGAACTAGTGAATAATTCATGTCAAGGTCTGCAAACTGCTGACAGCATCACCAAAATGTAAAAATATGTTGTGGGGCTTTTCCCTCACTGTAAAGTTATGCTTATGTGCCTTTGGGTTCCTTCACTCAGTTTCTGAGGATCTAAAATTCCACCATAAAAGATTTATTCACAGAAATGTAAAACTTTAGAGCTGGAATGCAGTATGATGATTTTGAGTTCTTTGTCTCCTTCTTCTGATAGCCGCATTTTGAAAATTAAAACGTACCTAAGAGGGTTAACCCAGTAAGCTAATTCATTGTAATAGCTTAGTGACTTATCAGATTCTATTTCTTCTATTGGAAAGTCCCACGACCTATATGAAAGAATGCAAAAGAATAACGTTCAGAGGAAGGACAAGTAACATTTCATGCAGGTTCTTAAAATAAGAAAATGCGAGATGAGGGAGATAAAGGTATTCCCAAAAGCGAGCTGCGAACTCAGGGCTCTGTATGGCCCAGTCCTGCATATTGACCATTATCAGTACTCATGGTCACAGATGATGTGACCTTGGGAGTATGGAGGCAGGCTGTGGCTGGGGGGTGGGGGGGTGGGAGGGAGGTGTTGGGCCACTGTAAAAAGTACTCTTCACTCAAGAACCCGATTAATTTATAATCATTGAAATCCCTCAAAATTTAAGGAGGAGTGAAGAGTTGGGAAATAAACAGTTTTTCTGAAATGAACTTATATCTCAGCCGAGATGTGCAGTCCGTTCCTCAAGCCTTTGCCCCCAGTGCTGTGAGAGACTGCAGAGGTAGCTGCAGAAGCCAGGACTACCATTGCAGTGAGCCCTCTGTATTCTTCTTCCTTTGGGCTCTTGCGAGGCTGATTTCATGAAACCTGACTTGCCGTATTAGTCAAAGCAGGAGAGTGAGCCAGATGTACCGAGAGAACTGGGGTTAGCCTTGGATGTCTTGGAAAATTACTGCATACACAATAAACAAGCTTGCCTTTTCACTTCCCACTAGCTCTTGATAGTTTCAGGATTCCTATTTCCTCGTTTTCTGATCCTTGCTCCCTTCCCATGCAAGGGCTTCCTGACTCAGGGCCCACAAGCATTTGTTTTACTCTTCCCTGTAGAGTATCTTCATTTTGGTTGGAGCAGACCTATCAGGACACTAATGCCCCAACATAGGACTTAAAGATTATTGCATCCTCTGCTAACTTGAGACAGACGGCCATTTGAAGTTTTCCTTGCCTAATTTTTCTTGCCAAAGATTGCCACTCCAAGGACATTTCATTTCATCTATAGCTCTGTGAAAATTTAATCTCCGTTTCCCACATTTCACATCCCTTGTTACAATCCGTATCTGCAAAGATCTTGTCTTCATTCTCGTTCGAGAATGATTATTTAAACAGCCCAGGGGAAACAGAAGCAGAAAGAGTGTGGCGTTTGTGAACCTAAATGTTTCTTTGTAAAGCTCTTCTGGCAGGAAGCTTTATGAAAGTACATTCGAAAATGCATATTTGATGACCAGTGAAACTATGCTTCAGCCCAAGGGTCACATCTGGAACCAATGAAGAAAAATTAGGAATGTCTGGTTCATTTGGCAACATTTTCTCCTCATTGCTTCTAGTTTCCTAATTTACCTCTTTCTCTGGCCTACGTCTTTTCGGAATAGATGCTGGCCTTCAATCTTCCATTTTGTGCTGTTGGCCGACAGGTAGAGGTTGTGATTCCTTGACCTCACGTGCTTGTAATGTGTTAATGATAACTGCCTTATAATTGCGAGGAACTTTATGGCTTGTGAACCTCATTCCGAAGATTTTTTCCATGATCAGACTTTCAGTTTTCATGACAACCTGTTGTTTGTTATTCCCACTTTACCAGTGAAAAATCTGAACAGAGAGAAGTTAAGTCACATAATGAGTAACTCGTGGAGTTAGGAGAACTACAAAGAATTATGAGGCAAAATACCTATTTTTTGTGATCCTTAATGATCCCTTCCATCCCCTTTTAAAAATTCTTTGATTCTATGATTAATGGAAGGAGATAGGCGGGGGGTTGGAAGTTGACCAGAAAAGGCTCCGGGGAAGAAATGGTCTGTCCAGAGTAAGTATCAAGAATTGAAGTTGCTGTGACAAATTTACAATTACAGCATGGCAAGTTGCTTCCAAATTGGCTCCAGCATAATGAAGCCCTAGTCATAGGAAACAAAGTGTTCTGCAGAACCTTTAAAATGCTTGCTAAACTGATAGGTGAAGAATGGCATCTTGATTTGCATTCTCCTGATTAAGGGTGAAGCAGAGTCTTTAAATATGTTTATTAGCTACTTGGATTTGCTCTTTTGGGAATTTTCTCCCTATGTTCTTTCTCATTTTCTATTGGGTGGTTTGGTCTTTATTCTTTCTTTCTATTAAGTTATTGTCATTCTTTATGTATTCTAGATAGTAATCCTTCATCTACTATTTGTTGCAAATACGTTCTCCCAGCCTATCATTTGTACGTACTTAATTAAGAGCGACAGAAATAAGAATATGAGGCTATTTTTCAAAAAAGAAATAATTAAGTTGATTTAATGTAAATGTTAAAGAAAGAAGTGGAATTTGAAATTGAGTCCTGAGGAATAGGCAGGGTTTAGGAAGGGTAGGAAAGCAACATGAAAACAAGACACACTGCTAAGTAAGAAAGTTCTTGGTATGTTCCAGAACTGGCGAGAAGACTGACCTGGTAGAATTAGGGAATTCTCACTGGGTTATAATGGAGATGAAACAGGAGAGATAGGCTTTGCTTAAAGTCAGGGGCTTCAGATGCCAGAGTGAGAAATTTGGAATTTGTCCTGTGAGAATTTTTTGATTGAAACATGATATTCAATCAATATTTTGAAAAAAATTAACCTGACTACAGTGTGTCAGGTGATTTAGGCAGGAAGAAATGGTTGTTAGAGGTACCCATCAGTGCTAAAGCTGAATTAAGTTGGCAGTGGAGTGAACGGGAAGGAAGGGAATAATTAAAGAGATGTTTAAAGCAAAAAATGCCAACTCTTGCTGATTGATTGGATGCCCTGAAGATTACAAGTGGCTGAGAGAACCATGATGTCTTCAAGCAATACTTGGGAGGGAAAACTGAACTGTGGTGGGCAAATGATATTAAATCCCAAAAATTTGCCAAAGAAATTGAGACCAGAGAGAGGAGAATAGAATTGGTGATGTTGGGACTGCAGTTTTAGGTGACTGTAAGGATGGAACACAGAAGAAATTTAAATTTTAAAATGACTAGAAACTCAACATGAGGAAATGAAGATGGAGTTTAGGCCTCATTTATTTTAAAGGGAGAAGAGAAACCAATATAGACAGAAAAGGCTGTTCCTCTCTATATCAGGGTATTGGTTCTTTACCACCTATCTGCCACAGGTGACATCTCCCTGGCTGTTCCCCTGGTTCTGAGGGTAATAAAGCTTGGTGCATGTTGCTTGCACAGGTGACCCTGTATTGGGAGGTCTCACCTGTGGGAAAGTTTGTGAGTTTCTTGTGAAGACCCTTAAGGAACCAAGGAAAAACACTGCCAAGGAGGCAGCTTCCAAAGCACCCTGAAATGTTTTTCCTCACTGATTAAATGAGTCACATATGAATGCAAAGTGAACTGAGCATACTCAAAAGCTATGTCTTTAAAAAAATTTAAGCAGTGCCAGTATTAACTTCTATAATGAAAAAAATATATTTCAAGATTTAGTGTCCATCCTGTATCGGGCATGTATTAGTGCTTTATTAATGCCGTTGTCTGATTTTTCTAGTGATGATCTGACACTGACTATTTTTTTCTTCAAAAAAAATTTTTTTGTTAAAGATTTTATTTATTAGAGAGAGAGTGTGTGTGCATAAGCAGGGGGTGGAGGGAGAGGGATAAGCAGACTCGGTGCTGAGTGTGGAGACTGAAGTGGGGCTCAGTATCGTAATTCTGAGATCATGATCTGAGCGGAAATCAAGAGCCGGATGCTTAACCGACTGAGCCACCTGGGCGCCCCTCTTCAAAATGTTTCTCATATCATTTTCCTTAAACATAGTCATGGTGCATAGGCAACAAGATAGAGGAGATCCGTGGGCTAGAGCTGTGTAGTGGCCTAACATACCTGAGTCTGGCCAAGAACAAGATCACGTCAATTAACGGCTTAGGCATGCTGCCAATCAAAATCCTTTGTCTGGTGAGTCTAACCAAAAGTTACTCTTTTTTTTTTTTTTCATTTTTTAAGATTTGATTATTTGACAGAAAGAGAGAGAGCAAAAGCATAAGCAGGGGGAGCAGCAGGCAGTGGGAGAGGGAGAAGCAGACTCCCCACTGAGCAGGGAGCCTGATGTGGGGCTCGATCCCTGGACCCTGGGATCATGACCTGAGCCAAAGGCAGACGCTTAATTACTGAGCCACCCAAGTGCCCCTCTTCCTACGATTCTTCCAGAGTCTTTGTCTAATTTATCCTGCTGCCCCAAAGTGTGCCTCTGCTGTAAAGGGGCAGAGGAAGGCAACCCTGAGAAAGAAAGGAATACTTTTAACAACTATGAAAAATACATTTCATAATGTCTCACTGATGAAATAACATTTAAGCATAATATTTACTGCTGTTTACCCTTTATTGTTCTCAAGTGAACCATAAGATGTTCTCTGGGCCTGAACTTTGGCAGCCCTTTTATATTAATATATGCTAGTTTCCCATTCTAGAAAACCAGAATTGATGCTGAGAATAAAGGAACAATTCCAATCAGAAACTTGAAGTTTTTAAATTTTTTTCCCATAGAGAGAACTTTTCTTAAGCTCTATGATGTGTGCTGTGACTATGAATAAACATGCAGATAATTTATTAAAAAGTCAGCAGAATTATAATAGTTCCAAAGATATATACAGTGTTTTTGAAATAACAGTATAGCTCACTAATTTAAAAGTTGATAATACAGTTTGTAGATTATTCAGGATTCTTCTTCCATTCCTCCTCTCTCCTATGTCTTACCCTTGGATGGCTTTGCTATTTTTTATTATATCTGTCACAAGGTGGGCAGGGAGGATTTTAAGCCATGAGGCTGGTAGCTTATTAATTTCTTATGTGAACCATCCAATAGGAGAGTGTTGAACTGCTTTTTGAAATGACATCTTGGGGTTATCTGCAGATTTTTGACATAATATACTATTCCTGCCTTATTTAACTACAGATAGTGGAAGGTTGGCTAGTGTTAATTTTTCTTTCCCTGAGCTTAGAGCTTGAAGTGGTTTTTCAAGAGACTCCCCTCCTTACAGCAAGTTAGGTGAGGGCAAAGTACTGGTTCCAGTACCAAGGACAGACCATGGGCGTGGAGAGGTCTAATAATGTCCTTAAGATTTCATGTTTTCTGCACACCGGGGCATGTTAGCAAAGCGTAAAAGAAAATGAATTTGTAAAGTTGGTGGACAAATTTAAAAATTATCAAAGAAAGTCACATTCAAAAAATTATGATAATTTAAAGGAGTGCTGGCAATATCTACTACTCAGTTGGTACCTTGTTAGAACCTTATCCTTTTCTTTACATCTCTTTGTATTGGTGCTCTCTTTAACTTTAAGTGGAGCATGGTATGTGGAAAGAGATGGGGGGTGTGCTTAGAGGGAGGAGAACTGAATTCATGATTAAGAAGATTAACACATAGCACTTTAAACAAGAGTTTGTTTCGATAACTAAACAATCCATGTTGACAGTTCCACCTCAAGCAGCTTTTAGAAAAAGCATAAAAGTCTTATTTTTTCTACAAATAAATTAGGGGGATTATTCCCAGTCCCTGCCCCCATCACCCAAGATGAATCAGAAAATACGGACCATGCCATCATTCATTTCCCCTTAAAGTTTTTGAGAATAGTAACGGTTTCTTTCACAAATGTTAATGAAATATAGAAGATAAAATGATACACATTTGCTTCAATAGTTAATGCTTTTATGTTTTAGTTTGTGGAATTAGAAAACCAGCTGCTTTACTACTGAAATAATTCATTTTACATTTTTTTAGAGAAAAGAGAATAATTCGCTATACAAACCAGTTAATTCTCTACCATCAGCTTTTACAATAAATGTAAGGAGGTAATGTGGTTTACTCATGGGCTATTCTGTCAACCACTTCTTTGAACAAGTAAGGACAATGCATTCCACACTGTAAAATTCATTTTGTCTTAGTAAGAGCCATTTATTTCTTCCTTTCCAAATTGGGGAGATGAAGAATATTTCTCATTTCATCTCTTTAAGAAAATAGCTTCTCTCTAAAGGCCCCCTTTTCCCTGTTGATCACAATTTTACAAAAAGGAAAGCAGAACCGTTCTTGCTGAAACTGGATGTCCACTTTGAGGGGCAATGTATCCGTGTTTCAGCATTGGATAAAGGGTTTGACTAGATGACTTTCAACTCAGAAATTATGTGATTCTGAATATTTCACTGCTCTGCTTTCCTTTATGACCATAGGCTAGCTAATTAAACGTTTCTATGCCTCACTCTACTCTTAGGCATCTACCACTTTGAAAGCCATCAGAGATGCTGTAAAGATTTATTACAGTCTATCTTCCATAGTTCTAGCACTTCAGAGTCCTTTGGGAAGAAATGTATTGTATATAAATTTTATATGTGGGCATATTTTAAATAGGATATTGAGGTCTTATTTCAATAAGTTAAATTAGTAGGGCTATTATGTTAACTTTAGTGCAGTTTTTTCTTTTACTTTTCTATTACACTTTTTAGAACATTTTTGAACTCTGAATAGTAGGAAATTTGACTTCGGCAAATGGGGGTTATGAGTATTTTTCCCTTCTGATTATGGAATTGTTCAAACATATATTTTTAAAAAGGGAATAGTTTAATGAGCCCCCATGTATTATCACCCAGCTTTGCAGATTATCAACATTCTATTAATGTATTTTTAAAGGCCACAGAATTAAACTAATGACTGCAAATCTTGCTCATTATTGAAGTGAAATCCTATGAAAGATAGGATGAAAATGAGCTCTTGCTATTAAAATGTACCAGGAAACATATATCAGGAAAAATATTGTAGATGGAGAGCATGCTATAATTTAATTTTTCAGTTAAGTGCTTATTAAAAGTAGTAAAAGTTTAAAGATGGGCGTTTTATGTCATTAATTGAAACCTCAAAATTGTCTTTATGACTCCCAACTTAAACTAAAAGTGTAATTTTACTGTGGCATGTTCTTACACTTCAAGGCTAAGAAACCCAAGGAATTATATGTTGGAAAATGCACAAGAAAATGCAGATTATTGTTGCCACTATAATTTGTTATTATGCGTCCATGGGGGTTGGGAAAGAGGATCTCTGAATCTTTGTTTTATGCTTATTGTCTGAGAAGATGCTTATGTGTGAATTATTGAAGAACTCAGTTATCTATTGTTGAATAACAAGCCACCCCAAGTGTGGTGCACAGAGAAGTATTATTCACTAACCATTTTTTTGGCTAGCCGTTCTGCAATCTGAGCTGGGTTCAGCAGGGTGGTTCTTCTGCTGCTCTTGCCTCATTCAGCTGGCAGATTGGCTGGGGGCTGCGCTCAGCGGGGATGCTGAAATGGCTAGATTTTTCCTCTCTCTCTTTAGTGTCAGGGCCCCTCTCCGTGTGACCTCTTCTTCTCCATGTGACCTCTCCACAAATCCTCTCCCAACAGAGTAGCTAGAGTCCTTACATGGCAGCTCAGGGCTCCAGGATACAAGAAGGGAAGCTGCCAGGCCTTCTCAATTCTTAGACTTGGAACTGGCACACTTCTGCCATATTCTTTTCTTAAGGCAAGTCATAGGTCCAGCCTAGATTCAAGAGGAGGGACCTGCTCAAGAGCATAAATAACTCAAGCCATGGATCAGACTACCACGGCCCTTGTGATATGAAGTGATTATATTTAGAATATTCCTGAAAACCAAGTATATGTGGGAATCACACTATACTTGTAATAATCACACGTGGTGTAACATGATGGCGCTGAAAGAATTGCAATTTTAAATATTTTTTCTGAAGATGAACACAGAGGTATGCTATTATTAGGATTTAGGTAAATAATGTTAAAAGCTTACACTACCTAGCTTCTGTCTGTCCTACTGATTCGAACATTCATCTCGCAAGAACTTTAGTGAACATATGACATTCTGAATCTTCCAGCTGAAAAACTGGGAGTTCTTTCTGGGGCATATGTATATGTGTTTATCAAGGTGATCAGTGGAAATGGGAGGGTGCGGGGCAACAAGAATGGCTTGCTGATTTTAGGAGATTGGGGCAGAATCCAGAATGAAAACTTGGCCTTACACTTTTTCCTACTAGAAGCTTTTAAGACATTGGTTGTATTTTACCAATTGTAGAGCAATAACCAGATTGAGAAGATCACGGGTTTGGAGGACCTAAAAGCCTTGCAGATTGTGGATCTGTCCCATAATCAGATCAGCAGCCTCCAGGGCTTAGAGAACCATGACCTCTTGGAAGTCATCAACCTGGAGGATAATAAGGTAACGTCACATGTCACCTCTCCTGGTTTCAGTGTCTGTGTAAGAGGACATACCAAGTCCCATTACTGGTTTCTCAAGGGCTGTCACTTGAAATGCCAGCTTAGAAACATTATTCTAGAAAATTTCCAGGAGCAGTCATTGCAGAAGGACTGTTTTGTTTGTTTGTAATTAATACAATTCTTAATTTTTGGAAATCTGATTATTCCTAATTACATTGTTTTAAGGGTTTAAATTGCAACCAAGTGGACATGACTTTCTGAAGTAGATGTGTTCATGTAAAATTTTGTGTAGAAAGGTGACCTTGGGAGTGTCTGAAATGTCAGAGCAGGGAAATGGGAGACATGAGAAGAGCCTCAGGCTGGTGTTGCCTGTGCCTATCATTTAAGGAGAAGAGGCACAGGGAGTGAATTCCTATATTCTATTGGTAACAAAAGTGTATGTTCCTAATCTGTAGAAGTTGGGGATTGGACTGACTCAAATTTTCTATATATGGTTTAATACACACTTTGTTTCATAAACTATATAAATTGGTGTCCACTCTTAATTATACTTTATTTTCAATGAAGCACTTATACTCATAATCATGGTATATCTGACTACTTAAGCAATAATGTCTATAAAACAATTGTATTCTTACTGAGTACTTTATCACATTTTTTGGAAAGACTCATAAGGAAGTTGACTGTTTATTTCTTCTTGAAAATGCAAACTTGGCTGGCCCTGAAAGAGACATTGGTCTTACCTGGGGTGAGATGTGATGCTGTGGAGACATTTCTCTGTTCAGGTGTGATGGTGCTTATCAGTTATGTCTGATGACTCTTTCTCCAGTGAACTTGCATCACCTATTTATCTAAACATCAAGAAAAGGCCATCTTTAGGTCTGGGGAAAAGTAGATTTTTAATCACAGACAAAACTGTTCACCCTTATTTTTACTTGATTTGTATATTAAATTGTTTTGTCAGCTCCTAAGTTCATTTAACTTTTGCTCCCTGTGCCATGTGTCTTATGAAGTCAGCACAGTCTCTGTTTCTTTTAGTGTCTTTTCATGAAATTGCCATGAAAATGGTTCTCACGTATATCCAGGGAGTGTTGAAAAGGTATGGAATGCATCCATTGAGTCCCAACTGAATGCATCTCAGAATTCAGGAAAGGGAATAGTGGTTAATGGTAATAATAGTAATAATTACAGTCATAAGATCATCTAGAGATATTTGTTGAGTACCCGTGCACAAAGCACTGTTCTAAGCACTTCACATCTATCATCTCATTTGATCCTCATTATAACCCTACTATTGCCATATTTTATAGATGAAGAAACTGGGGCACAGAGAGGTTAAGTGTAACATGCCCAGAGTTCTACGTCTAGCAAATAGCAGAGTCAGGATGCAAATATAGAATGGTTTGCCTCCAGACTCCGTGTTCTCAACACTGAAGGATAATACAGTAATTATCCTTCAGAAAAGCGTATAGTGTAATGCTCTAGAAGAGTGCTTTCTGATAGAAATATAATGCAAGCCATAAATGTGAGCCATATATGCAGTTTTAAGTTTTCTAGTAGGCACAATAAAAAAGTGAAAACAAACAAGGAAAAGTAATTGTAATAATATATTTTATTTAGCCCAGTACGTCCAAAATATCATCATGTCAACATGTAATCTATAGAAAAATCATTGATGAGGCACTTTATAACCTCTTGCCCATACTAAGTTTTTGACATCTGGTATGTATTTTATACTTACACACATTTCAGTTCATCCTAGCCCTATTCCAAATGTTAAGTAGCCGCATGTGGCTAGTAACTACCATATTGGATAGTGCTGCTCTAGAAAGTGCTGCTCATGAATAAATATATCGTTCTCTTCCATTTCAAGAGACATTTCAAGTTACATTTGAAAACATTTAAGAAAAAAAAAGAGGGCTATCATTAAGTAAGTAAAGGAGTTTATAGTTTTCAAATGTTCAAGAGACTCCATTAAAGAAAAAGTGGCCATGTGTCCCAAAGCAGGGAATCCTTCGGGAACAATTGAGTCCATAACAATAACATAATTCCCTGGCTCCCCACTGGGCAGGTTGGGGAGCAACCAACAGTACTTTGAAATGTTCTTTGTGCCTTCCAAAGATTTCCTCAGAGATTTCCCCAGTACTACTGAGAATACCATGTCAGGTATGGAAAATTTGTCATTTAACAGAAACATAACTTAGCTGCTGCTCCTCATATGATTAATTTGATATTTTATCATTTGCACTTTCATCGGTATTATTTACTTGGTTTTAGCTGCTGACACATTGCTGTACCCTCACGTGATCATTTCAACATCTCTTTTAAGTTCCTTTGCAAATGTTTCCCATCAGCTGGTGATTTGGGGGCCCTTATCACTCTCTAGAGTCCTTGTTAGAGTGGATGTCATAAAACTTATCCCCCAAATGTTAACTCTGTTAACTTCAGTCCTTTCTTCTAGAAACATGACATTGGTTGGGGAGTTACTTAGAGAATGCTTTTCCTTCTTTTAGTGTCATTATATCATAAATCAATCAGCCAATCAATCAGTCAAAGAAAAAGTTTTCACAGGCCGCTTTAGGTGTGGATGCTGGGGCTTGGAGAGCATAGCCTACGAGGAAATGGCAAAATGAGAGTCAACTAAACTGCTCTCCCTAGTAATTCGAAGTTGACAGGCTGCTAGGGGTTGGGAGTAACCCACAGGGGCAGAGGAGGTTTGCAAAGAGGGGCACACGGAATCTGGGGATCAGCTGTGCTGGCGTGACATTCTTAGCTGATGTTCCTTTAAGAATAGAAACTTTCTGGCAGTGTTTTACTCTAAGTCATTCGGGGTGCTGTACCCCTACATCCACTGTAATGAATGATCTGTGATGCACACAGCCTTGGGTTTGGCATTTGAGAAGACATGCGGGTGGGTCTGCTGTGGGTTGAGGTCTTCAGGAGAGGGAGAGGGGGCCGATGCAGGACAGCCAGTATCTGTGGAATGTGTCTAATTCAGCAGATGTGGGATCTTGAAGCCGGGCTAGCCCATACTTGCTTGGCTCTGCCCTTAACAGCCTCTTCCTACCTTTGGAAGGACTAGGGGGGAAGGGCAGCTGGATCCCTCTCATGTGACTCTCAAAAGACCAGGTGATCCCAGCTGACATTTTAGTTACAATTTTTTGTAGTCCGTGATCATGCTATTCATGTTGTTTGTAACATTTCAAGATCTTTCCATGTCAGTTACCAGAGATGTCACCATCTTCTAAAGTAAGTGCATAGTGTTCCTATCATGGGACTGTACTGTGTGACTCATTAAACTCATCACATAATGATGGGTTTTTTTCAGAATTTAGGAATTTTTAAACTTTTACTAAAAATGTTAGCCCAGACATTCTTTATCTAATGTTTGCCAGTCTGATGATCTCTTCAGTGTAAACCTCTTGAGGGTGGGGAAGCTGGTTCATAGCTTATGCACACATAACATATCAGCTTGCCCCTTAGGAAAAACATGCCAGTTTCCACCCTCACCAGCAGTGCGTGCCAGTGCATGCACGTGGCCAGGACTTGGCGGTGAGACATGTTCACCACAGGAAAACATCCCCTGCTTGCATTTGTGTCGGGTCCAAGCACAGGAGCTGTATGCTAGAGGAAAATCAATCCATGGCTCTGACTAAGCAGTGTGAAGCGAGTTGACTTTTCCACCTTCCTGAATCACACAATATTTAAAAAAAATGATCTTTTTATCTTGCAGAGGATCGAAATGCCCCTCTAATGGATCTAGTCATTGTGTTGAAAGAGCAGTGTCTGATAGCATAGCATTGCTATAAGCAGATTAATGCTTATTAATAAGCATATAGAACTAATGCCAGGTTCTTTGCAGTGACTCAGAATTTACCTTTTATATTATGTCTTTGAAAATGGCATCCCTTGAATATGGTGCATGTGTTGTTCCCCTGATTTAACGCTGGGAATAGTTTAATTTTAGCTGCATTTTGTGTTTGGATAACTCAGGAATTATCGGTGACTACCTTTGGAGAGCTTTCACAATGCACACAGAAATGACTTGGGGAGAAACAGAAATGAAGAAGTGCTTTTTAATTTTTTTGCAGAAGTTTAGTATCCACATCTTAAATAAAATTATAATTATGCTAACTACAGGAAATTTAAGTAAAACTGTTTGTCCTTAGTGGGAAATCCAGGCATTCTGCAACCCAAGCTCTCTCCTTGGTCAAATTAAGGAACTGTCAAGCAGCCTTTTTTCCCCTCATTTTTTAAAGTTGTGACACATAACCTACACAGAAAAGAGTATAAAACATAAGCGTGCAGTTTAAACAAAAAATTTTAAGGTGAATGCCCGTGTCAAGAAGTGTGTCGTATCATTTCTGTTTTTATCTTTCCTTAAACTAATTATCTTTTATTAAAAAAACAAAAGAGCTACACATGCACGTGTGGTAAGAAGTCTTCATCGGTGACAAGCAGCCAGGCTAGCAGAGGCAGCCCTGGGGAGGCAGACTGGGGAGCAGGAGGGCTAGGAAGGCTTAGGGTTGAGGAGAGAGAACCAGGGAGCCCCCACCTGCATTTTTTTTGTCCTATTTCTCTGATTCTGCATACTAAGTTATTTCTGCCTTAAAATAAATAAAATATTTATTAATAAAAAATAAAATATTTATTAATTAATTAAAATAAATATGGCTGAGATGAGGAATAGTTCAGAGAACTATTTTTTAGCCAGAGAAGAAAAAAAGAAAATGT
Organism: Eumetopias jubatus; assembly: GCF_037043125.1. Taxonomy (NCBI): domain Eukaryota; kingdom Metazoa; phylum Chordata; class Mammalia; order Carnivora; family Otariidae; genus Eumetopias; species Eumetopias jubatus. The sequence goes on from NW_028274820.1 coordinate 89,731,874, forward strand.
GGCTATGTGTGTTCACATTTAGTGAAGGAGCATGCAGTAATTCCCTTGTTCTGCATTCGGAATGCTCCTGAGAAGGCTAGATATGCAACAGAGCAGTTTCTAAAATAAGCTGAAGTTAGAGGATCCATACCAGCTCCTCTTATAGTACTTTATATTATTGGTTGTACAGTTAATCTATTGATAATACTTTGTTTCTTTGATTAAACAGATTGCTGAGCTGGGTGAAATAGAATACATTGAAAATCTACCTCTCCTCCGGGTTCTCAATTTTCTAAGAAATCCAATTCAGGTGAGAGAGATTTATGGGCAGAGAGGGGGTGAGGACCTTCTTGGAATTCTTCAAGGAACACTTTTGATAAAGAGCATCAGGGCTGTGCATGCACTGTATTTACCTTCATTCTCGATCTCTAAGGGAGGTTTGGCCATTGAGGAGGTTTAGGCCAAGGAGCAGCTATTCACGCCATCAGTGAGAGTGGAGCCCGGAGTTCCCTGCCCCGGGTGGTCACGTGTGACTCATCCCCGCTGGTAATAAAGATCACGTGACACAGCTACTGCGACTGGAGCAATGTCCTTTTACGTTAGAGAAGGTGCCATGCTGGAGGTGTGGACAGACTCTGGTTCATGTCGTATAACAGGGGAAAGAAAGTCTAGGATCAGATACCTATAGTAATCTGTCTGGATATAGTTGGGAAATTGATGGTGTTGTAAAAACGATTATAGAAAGAAAGCCTCCATTTCCTATGGATTCTTCGCTTCTGATACTAAAAAATCCACTGTTTTTCAAGCCTCTCTCTTTCCTACCATTGATAGATCCTCTCTCCTGGCTTCTCTCCCTCCCTCTTTTTCCATTTGTCCTTCATTCCACTTTGCTACCTATACCCTTCCCTTCCTTTTCCAGAGACTCTTGAATTTAAATGTATCTCTGAGTACCTTTTTGTGTGTGTGTAGATGAACATGTCTGGACAAGCAAAAAGAAAAAAAAAAGCAAAAGCAAAAATGAAAAACAAGATTAAAAAATAAATCCAATCCTTGGTATGGAAATAGTGGCCAGCAACTTAAAAGCATCTCTGGTAAGAAAGGAGCAGGGCTTACAAAGCAACCATGAGCACCGCCCCCTCTTTTAGAGCCATGGGGAGTGTTTGTGCATGCCCATAAATAACCACAAACCCTATCACACACATTAACTCACTTATATACACAGCACCCCCCAACTCACGCATCACAGGACAAAAAAGATACCTTTGTATATTCATTTCATGTGCACTCTTATCTATGAAATGCATCACCCACTAATACCTTTCTCTTCAAAGATGTCACTTCTTAATACAAAACTTTAATTATATTTCTAAAAGCCAGATAATCCTAACATAGCAGATGGTTGGGAGTAATAAGGAATTTGTTCTATAAATGAATATTATTTATTATTGTAAAATAAATTCACAATGGTACAAATTAATTCAAACAAATACAAAATAAATGACAAACAAGTCATAAATAATGTTCATTATTTGCAATAATGAAACTCTTTGGAGTTAGAAGAAAAAGGATTTGAATCACTGGCCATGGAATCTTAGGTGAAATGCTTCACGACTCTGAGGCTTAGTTAGTTTCTCTTTAGAAATGAAGATGATCATACTTGTCCTGTGTCACAGAGAGATTAACAAGATCACACGTTTGAAGAGCTTTGTAAGCTACAAGGCACAGTCTGCGTGTGAGTTAATATGAGGGGACTGCTAAGCGTGAAACTGCAGACACCTTGAGGGTGTGTGTATGTGGGTAGGGTAGAAGCTGAAACACCTACGTGTGAGAGTAGCATGCTAGTGCTTGGTCATGAAGGCAATTGAATATTCCTCTTGATATTTTAAATAGGAAAAATCTGAATATTGGTTCTTCGTGATTTTTATGCTCCTACGACTAACAGAATTAGATCAGAAGAGAATTAAAGTGGAAGAAAAGGTATGTAATCATATTATTCCATGTGTTTGTGAGTTAAGGTGCTCAAGGGCTTTGCTGTCTGCTGTGGGACGGACGTAATCAATAAATGGCACACGTGATAATATGGGAATTAACTACTTATTTAGGGAGTGCTTCCTTACTCTGTGGTTTAACCCCCTGCAAAGCTGAGCATCAGCACGGATGCAGCGAAGATGCTGCTCTCGCACAGTCAACAGGCCGGCAGTGGGGATGGAAGCCGTGCTCCATGGGTCCAGGCAGCAGCGGGATGGCAGTCTATTAACTTGGATGACTATCATAATTGAGGGTGTGTGATTCTCACTGTGTTGCTCTAAACATTCATTTAATAATGAAATTTATTATTATGTCACTCTACATTTACAATCAAAAGGTACTCAAATCACTCTCCTGGTATTTTAAGCCCTTAATTCTGCTCTTTAAAAGTCATGATCCCCGGGGCACCTGGGTGGCTCAGTCATTAAGTGTCTGCCTTCAGCTCAGGTCATGATCCCAGGGTTCTGGGATCGAGCCCCGCATCGGGCTCTCCGCTCACCGGGAAGCCTGCTTCTCCTTCTCCCACTCTCCCGGCTTGTGTTCCTGCTCTCGCTATCTCTCTCTCTCTCTCTGTCAAATAAATAAATAATCTTTTAAAAAATAATAAAAAATAAAATAAAATCACGATCCTCCTGGACACACGGTTCCAGAGTAACCGGACCTGACACACTAGCACGTGCCTCCCCGCCACCATGCTGGGGGTGCTACTTTGTCTTGCTTTAGTGACTGGGCACAGCTGAAATCTCCACTAACAAGGGATTTCTTGCACTAAATGCCGATTTGAGATGAGCATGAAAGCAGATATAAGTATGTAGAGGGGCAGGTATTCCATTTCATACATGCGTTTTGGAAATCGCTGTTAAAAATAGTTACAGATGTTAGTGCGTTGTTATTCTCAAACTCAGAGGCACTTGCTAGATTTTCTCTTTAATGTTTTGTGAAGGGAATGCAATTCAAAAGCCTTCATTAAGTAAAGATGGGGTTCGCGAAGATCATGTGTGTAGAGGGGTGACAAGGACACATGGATAGAGAAGGCTACGTCACGAGGGAAAGATCCCTATCTTTGAACACAGGGAGCTCTGCTGAAAGAGGTGGAGGTTTGGATAGAATTTGAGATCATTGGAATCGCTCCTGGTTGAGATGGCATGAGGAACACATCCTCGTGGTATCAATGACCTGGAATCTAGAACTATGTATTTTATTCCTTCCTCTCATACTCAAGAGTGGGAATGTTTACTATATTAAAAGTAATCTTGGGCTTTAGAGGTTTTGTGTTTGCTTCTTCTCTTCCAAACCCGGGAGCATAAAGAAGTAGGGGACCCAGCGTCTCCAGCTCCATATTTTAAGATAATCATCCTTATTTAGGTTTTAGGAAAGTGAGAGTAGACACAAAGACTGAGCACAAAGGTCCATGAGCATGCATTAAATTATTTTCTGTACCTGGTTGCCTGTTTGGAATGTTTCACTCAAGAAAAATCTAAGACTTGTCTTCTTTTAAGAAATGAAGCGTGTTTTCCTCTTGCATTTCTAATTCTGGCAAAGGTTGCTGCCGTGAATAGATACGACCCTCCCCCAGAAGTGGTCGCAGCCCAAGATCACCTGACCCATGTTGTCAACAGTGTGATGCAGCCGCAGAGGATCTTTGACAGGTATTTGTGAGGGATCCCCAGGGTAGAACTCAGGGTGGCGAGCACAGGACAACCTCATCATCTGCCTAGCACTGTTTTGTCTTTATTTGTCTTTATTTGGCTGTCTCAGTTTTAGCGATTATCATCACATGCTTGAGTGTGGGGTTTATTCATTGGTGGTTTCCCAGGTGTGGAGATGAGTGGATTCATCTTCCCTTTTCCATCCAGCCCCTTGAATGGTGACTAGCCTCTGACATAGGACAGTGAAACACAATGTTTAAAAATGTGTCAGCTTTCCTGCTGTAGGATAGAGCCATAGACCTTTGCCTCATTAACAAAGAATTATGATGATTTCTGTCCACTGTAAATTTTTCATTAGCTGTAAGTAAATGCTCGATAGCCCTGCCAAAGAGCATGAATGCAGCTTATGAGAGAGTCCATAGAAGGAAGCCCAGCTAGCCCAAGGGAAACCTGAAATAGTCTTTATACTGATTGCACTGAGCCCGTGAGTCACCCAGCTTAGTTGAACACATGAACCGAGTCTCTCACCTCTAAGTTCAAAGACAGATTTACCACAGTTTCTCCATTTCTTTTTAAACAATCTGTTGGAGCAGATGGCCTTTTATGCTATAAGTATATTGCAGAAATTCTATCAATACCCAAAGGCATTTAAAAAATACTTGTAAAATCTCTTCGTTATAAATGGCTTCCCTTCTTTATGTGGTGTTTGCTTCTGTAGTTCACATCTCCCCACAGAGAACACAATGTTTTATTTTGCATCCAGGACATGATTTTTTACATATAATTTAATAATACAGACATTGACAGTTTTATATATTTATGGTCGCCCTCTAGGTGGAATGATTTATCATTTATTTGCATACATCTAGAAAAGCACATTTGATTTAAAAGAAGGGCATTTATAGCCTCATTGTATTTCTTTCCTAGTTTATGAGATTGCTAGTTGTTTCATGCTTTAGGGTACATTTATATAAAAATATGTATCAAAGAAATTTACAGCACTGTCTGAAAAACACGTATTTCATCATCATTTGCGGCTATCGAGTAGACAAGAGCAAAGTGGCCAACCAGCCCCAGATGCTCCAGAATGGAGCAGTGTTCGCTGTGAGAAGCTCACAGAGATAGGGGCAAGCCTACCATTGCCCTTCCCAAGCTGGGCCAGTAGGGAACCCTCACTCTTGACCTTGGCGCTCTTATGCTGCATATTGGGGAACACCCTGCAACTAGGGTGAGGATAAAATACTAAAATTACATGGCAGAATCTTGACTCTGGCCTGGTAATCATGGATAGCTTTCTTGCTCTCCTGTATGACAAGGTCCTCCAGGTTCATCTTCTACAAGCCCTGTCCAAACTCTGGAATCAACCACTTCTCCAAGAAGCCCTGGTTTGTTTTAGTGAGAAATGGTAGTTCCCAGTCACAATCTGGCTGCTAGAGGTTATCCTTGCTACTGAGTTGGTCCTTGTTGTTAGGAGTTTTAGTGGACAGAGCTAGGAATGTATTTCCTTCCTCCCTTCCTTCCGTCCACCCACCCACCCATGTACCCAACCACCCATTGGTCTATTCTGTCTATCGTGTTTATCTATTTATATGTCTCTATCTACATCTATTCAATCTGTTTATATCTAGTCTATATCTAGGTGATCTATATCTATTTATAGGTAGATGATAAAAGATCTCCTGAATTCATGTTGATACTTTCAATTCAATTTCAAGACGATGGTTGAGCTTTTACTTATCCTCCTCTCTATTACATCTGTGTCCTCCCTCCCACATCAAAAACACAGAGGAAGATGGATTTAGAATATCCCATAATTACTTTTTTCAAATCCCTTATTGCAACATAGCAGTATCAGTGCTAATACTACCACCACCATGATTACTGAAAACACTAAAATCCTGTTTCGCCTATACTCTTCACCACACCCCCCCATTTTTTATTGTGGTAAAGTATATATAACATAAAATTTGCCATTTTAACCATTTTAGAGTGTACAGTTGAGTGGCATTAATTATATTTACACTGTTGTGGCAACCATCACCACCACCTGTTTCCGAAATTTTTCATCCATCCCCCCCACCCCCAAACAAAAGCTGTAACTAAGCAGTGACTGCCCACTGCCTGCTACTCCCAGTCCCTGGAGACTTCACATATCCTTTCTATCCCTGTGAATTTGCCTATTGTATACATTTTATGTGTCAATCACCCACATTAAAAATAGTGTACCATATTTATACTGTCAGAACGTGTATCCATCACACACCGTACTTCCTCCTTTGCTGTCATTTGGTCTTAGTTCTGTGGATAAATGCATATTTATGGCTCCCAACCAGCCCTTGTATCCATGTCTCCTGAGTTAATTGGGTGTGTGGAGCTTTTTCTCCAGGAGACTCCTTAGGATGGGCTATGGGATCAGTATCCCATGACCTCTTGCATGTTGATAATATTCTCTGTCCTTTATACTTGAAAGTCATTTTTGTTATATTTGAAATCTGTGGCTCAAACTTTTTTCCTTGACTATATAAAGGATGTTACTCTTTTTTGGGGGGGTGCAAAACATCTATCAAAATCTGATAGACAATTTTCTTTCCCTTATAAGTCATGTGTTCTCTTTTTCTAGCTGAATGGTTTTTTTTTTTTCTTTTAAGTCCAGTCATTTTACTAGACTATATCTTAATATTAGTCATTCTGAGCTACTACTCTCAGGTATGCTGTGTACTATTTCAATGCCTAGTTTTACTTTTTTATTTTAGGAAAGTTTTCTTGAATTACAGTCTTTAATATTTGTTCTGTTCCTTTGCTTTGGTTTTCTCCTTCAGAAAGAAGATCTCCTTTGCCTATATTCAATATTTGTCACTTTCAATTTTTTTCTCTTTAATCATTTAAAAAATTTTACTTTCAGATAATTTTATTTTTTATTTTATTTTTATTTAAATTCAATTAGCCCACATATAGTACATCATTAGTTTTTGGCGTAGTGTTCAATGATTCATAAGTTGCATATAACTTTGAGATAATTTTAGATTCACATGCAGTTATAAGAGATAATACAGAGAAATTCTAGATGTTTCCCCCCGTGGTGATACCTTGCCTAACTAAGTAGAATATCAAAACCAGGAAATTGACATTGATACAACCCACCAACCTGATCAGATATGACCAGCTTTGCATGTACTCGTGTATGCATTTAGTTCTATGCAATTTTGTCACATGTATAGATCATATGAGCACCACTACAGAAGACTTTTGTCACAGGAATCCCTGCACTTCCCTTTTAGAGCCATAGCCACCTCTTTCCTCTTCAACTCCCCTAATCCCTGGCAACCAGTAGTCTAGTCTCCATCTCTATCGTGTTGTCATTTCAAGAATATTATACAAATGGCATCATATAGTGTATAACCTTTTAGAATTGGCTTTTTTTTTTAACTTAGTCTTATTCCCTGGAGATGCATCCAAGTTGTTGGATATACCAACAATTCATTCCTTTTTTTGCTGAGTAGTATTCCTTGTATGGATGCACCAGGTTAGTTTAACTATTCATCTCTTTTTAAAAATTTTATTGTTATGGTAATCACCATACATTACATCATTAGTTTTTGATGTAGTGTTCCATGATTCATTGTTTGCATATAACACCCAGTGCTCCATGCAGAACGTGCCCTCTTTAATACCCATCACCAGGCTAACCCATCCCCCCACCCCCCTCCCCTCTAGAACCCTCAGTTTGTTTCTCGGAGTCCGTAGTCTCTCATGGTTCGTCTCCCCCTCCGATTTCCCCCCCTGCATTTTTCCCTTCCTGCTATGGGGAGGGTTTGTGCTATGGTGAGTGCTGTGAATTGTGTAAAACGGTTGAATCACAGACCTGTACCTCTGAAACAAATAGTACATTATAAGATAACTATTCATCTCTTGAAAGACTTCTGAGCTGATTCTGTTTGGGGGCTATTACAAATCCAGCTATTATGGCTATTGATGTACAGATTTTTGCTCATGTACAGTTTCAGCCTGCTTGCTTTTTCCAGTGGATACCCCTTGACTCTGCTGGGGTTCCCTTGTCCTCAGGCCTGTCACTTGCTGCCCCAAACCGCCCCCCCCCCCCCCCGCCCCACACGGATTCCAGCACTGGGCAAGCCTTGTGGGTTTATGGTTCATGGAGATACTTTCTCACCTGCTTTTGTTACACATGTTATCCATGGGCTTTTGCTCTTAATTTTTTCTGTTTTTTCTGTGGATGCCACCACCACCTCCATTCTTCATCATAGAATCTATACCTTAGCATGTATTTTTAAAATATGTTTTATTCTGGATTTCTATAGTTGTGGCACGAGTAGAATTCACACACTCCAGCCAGCATGCTTTCACTCCTTAGTCCAGTCTTTCAGGCCCAGAAGCCATGCCTAGATTCCTATATTAGCTCTTAGCTATTAGCTGTTCCTTTGAGCAAGTTAATCAACCTCTCTGTACTTCAGTTTCTTTGTGTATGCAATGGGGATAATGATAGATAATGATAGAAACATCTTCATCTGCTTCCTGTAGTAATTAAATGAGGTAATGCCCGTCAGATTCCTAGAATAGTTCCTGGCATATAGTGATTGCTCAGGTAAATTTTATAATTATTACCATTTTCATTGCATATCTGTGTTCTAATTTAGTGGGTATGGATGTTAAAACTTACCTCTCAGAGAGCATTCTTCCTTCTTCCGTTTTGAAGTTCTTGGGGAAATACTTTATCAACCAAGAACTAACACATCTTTCCATATTTTTCCTTTTAAAAATGTCATTAAAGTAAATTTACATACATTTGGACTTGACTTGTTATCTACACTTTGAATATTATTTTTGGCCTATCATCATCAACTTGCTCTGGAAAGTAGGACCAGCCTCCTGTCCTGGGCCTGCAGGTAGCATGTGCTCAGTCATGAACTTAGGTGTGACTGTGGTGTAGACCCTGACTTGGGAGTGACTGTGGTGTAGTCCCTGCCCGCTGGGCGTGTATGTGACTAGGACCGGCCATCACTGCCTGCCCTTTGTTCCAGCACTCTCCCCCGCCTGGACGCCCCTTATCCCATGTTGGTGCTAGCTGGTCCTGAAGCCTGTGGGAAACGAGAACTGGCTCACCGCCTCTGCAGAGAGTTCAGCACGTACTTCCGATACGGGTAAGTGTGTTCATGTAAGGCTGTACATTGTCGGCTGTGGCTGTTAATTGTAAGCAAGCTCAAAAAGGTGCAGATAAGGCTCATCAGCTTCTTTGCTCTTTATTACGCTGTGATAGATACCCTGTACTTTATTTATTTGTTGTACTTTATTCCTCCAAATGTTTACCTTCCTTCACTGACAGCTCACATCACTTTCCAAGGGTTGAAGATCCACGTATTTTTAGGGAAGAGTGATGGCATCGCAGCCCCGGCTCATCCTGTGGCCACGGGATGCCACAGCACGGATAGTGCAGTGACAGGGGGCAGGCTTGGTGCTCAGAGGACCCGTGAGCTCCTCTCCCTTCCTCCGCTGGACTCATGCCGACTGCACCTCCGCTTCCTCATCTCCATGTGGGGTGTCCTCTTTCGAGGCCTATTTCAGGAGGAAGGAAAGAGAAATGATGGCAAACGTTTTCCCTTTCCTTTCCTTTCCCTCAGGCTAGCATTCAGTGCACTCCCATTTTCTGGAGCAAACGTTTTGCTGTGTGATTCCCTCATGGTCCAGTTAAAATAGAAGAGAATATCAAAAATATGAGGACCATTCAAAAAAAATCTTCAGCTGGACTTACAGACTACTTAAAGGTTTCTGGGAGTCAGAGTTAAGAGTCACCACTGTGGTCTTTTAAACTGGTTTCCTCTTAATTTTTACCTATGGCAAAGCAATTACCTTTAGATTAGTAATGTTTGTCAGTGACCGGGGGAGGGGACTGCAAAGCTATTTCAGACAGCAAGAAAAATAAATGCAAATTATTTTCTAATGCCTTTCCTTCCCTTAAGCTATACATGTTCAAACAATGTAAATACTATTTGAAACAGGTCCATTTACTTAGATATCTAAAATTACATCCCTCATTTGAATAACTCTGGGATCCAAATATATAGAATGATTTATTTACTAATATATTTTAAGCCCCCTGAAGTAACAAAATAAATTAAAACTTAACATTAGAATAAAAAAGTACAGAGTGCCATTTTGCCTGTATAGGGGTGCTGACCCTGTTTTATTTATTTTTATTTTTATTTTTTTTTAAAGATTTTATTTATTTATTTGAGAGAGAGAATGAGATAGAGAGACAGCATGAGAGGGGAGAGGGTCAGAGGGAGAAGCAGACTCCCTGCCGAGCAGGGAGCCCGATGCGGGACCCGATCCCGGGACTCCAGGATCATGACCTGAGCCGAAGGCAGTCGCTTAACCAACTGAGCCACCCAGGCGCCCGCTGACCCTGTTTTAAAAGATAAGTAGAACACAATGAATGGAAGGTCAAAGTCGGGCAGAGAGGTGTATCCCAACTATAGTGCCAGTGTAAACCTAGAACCTTCTAGCAAACCAGAATGCCGGGAACCAAGGCTTTCTCTGATTAGAATTCCTTTTAATTATGTTGTAAAGGTTGAGAGCCAGGTCCTTCAGATGTGTTTGTGATACACGTTACGGAGGCATGAGGGATCAGATGTGTTCTCAGAGGTGTTTATTAACTCATCACTAAGACTGTGAGTCAGTCTGCCTCTCTTTTCTCACCTGGATGGGCCTTCTTATTATTCATTTTTATTAAATCCCGGTTCCCCCCATTAGAATGCTTATCCATCATGCTTGTGATCGATTTATTTAGTGTATGTCTTCCCTACTCATCTGTAAGCCCAAGGAGGGTATGGACCAATGTCAGCTTTGCCTACTGTTCGGTTCTCGGAGTTCAGCAGATGACCAGGCACTTAATACCTACATGAGAAATACTTGTTAACCAAGTGACAGATTGAGTGAGTGCATGGGATGAAAGAATTAAAGGCATTATAAGCCACATTCCGTGGGAAATTACTGTGACAAGAAACACAGGTGATTTTCCACAACCACCACTGATGGATATCCGGGGACATGAATGGATTCATTCATTTGTTGACCAGTTCTTTCCCTAAATATTTATTGAATTCCTCCCATGTGCTAAGCCCTGAAGATACAGCAAGAACAAGATTGACAGTGTCCTTGCTTTAATGAGATTTGTAATCTAGTGGGGAACTCAGACCTTTAATTAGTGTCGTGCGTAGTTTGTGTGGAGGCACAAGGCAGCAAAACAGAACCTTAAGACTAGCTTCGTGCCCACAGGGTTACTGCTGCTGTTGTCTCTCTCTTCCGGACGGAATTAGTGGGATGTGTGGAAAGACACTCCTAACTGCCTACTCACTCACCCACCTCCCTCGCAGACTCTGAAGCACTGGCCCGCCGCACACTGGCGTCCCCGTGGAGGCAGAGATCAGGGCTTGCTCAGTGGCGCATCATTCTAAAAATTCCATCAAGGCATGGATCAAAGATCATATCATTGGGTTAAAAAAAAGGTATTAGGTAGTAATTTCATCTGTGGAGAAGGTAAGGTAGTACTACTTTCTATGCAGCAACTTTCTAATTAAAACAAATGATAAAACCAAAGCACATCCTCAGAGGCAAGTCATTGCTCTTGTTTAGATTTTTTAATTCCTTATCCAACATAATTTTTGTTGATTTTTAATTAAATGGGGGGGAAGGCATGAAAACAGTTTCATCATGAAACATACAAGTATGTACAAAGGCACTTTCTCTGCCATTTACTTGTATCTTCTTTCCCATCTATTTCATTTTCTCATGGTATTCTGTTTTCCCTTTTTTAAATTACATTGACCCATGATTGAGACATTCAGTGAAATTCTCACACACTAAGTTGTATATCCGGATGTATCAGTATTAAAAGCATAACATGGTGGTCTAACAAGTATTGGAATGGCTGAGAGATCTTGTTCTTGTTTTAGGTTTTGATTTTTCTATTCTTGGTTTTAGAAATAGGTTGGCTGTTCTTTCTTTACCTCTATTAGTTCTACGTGGAGATAGGAATTTACTGCCTTCAAAGTCTATTTCCAACCTTAATATTATCACACAAATCAGTGGCTCCCTGGCAGAGTAATGAATAATGGGAGAAACATAAAACAATGCTGGTATATCTGTCCAACTTCCAGATTTAAGGCCTTGAGAGTGAGCTGAATAGTCACAAAAGGAAGACTTTATTTTTCTTTCCAAGATCTCCATTTTACAGCAGTCTCTCTTTTTATAACCTTTTTTTTGATGTCGACTACTAAACATCTTTACTTTTAGTACGATAATACAGTAAAGTAACAGACCACAGCTCTTGAGCTAAATGAGATGTATGAGCTGCAGCTACCTTCATGCAGTCTCATAATCTAAGGTCTGTTTATCCAGATGTGACAAACCAGTAGGATGGTTCATTTGTTCACCTAATCAGTGTTTATTGAGCACCAGCCCTGTGCTAGCAGAAACCGTAGAACAAAGCGGGCGTGGGTCTTGTCCTGGGAGCTTACCATCTGGTATTGGATTCAGGCAGGTCAGTGCTGGCTGACAGGATGGTTTGATGGGTGCTGTGCTGAGGGGAGTAAAGAGCCTCTGGGACAGAAGATGTGGAAGACACATGGGATGTGGAACTTGAGCAGGAGCATCTTCCAGGAGGAAGGAACGACAGGCAGGTCTGATGAGCTGCAGGTACAGGCCGGAGTACCCGAAGTATGCAAGAAGATGGCAGAAGATAAGACCAGCGACAGACGGGAGTCTGAGCGTAAAGGATTTGTAAGCAGGGAGTGTCCCGAGGACTGCTGCATTCCAGAAAGTGTGCCCTGTGGGAAGCTCGGCGGGGGGAGGGGGCACCGGAGCCGGGGGCCAGCTGGGGTACAGTCACAGCTCACGGAGGCATAAGTTAGAAAGCGGCGTGCCGTTATTGGAAAGTGGACAGGGCAGTGGCTTCCTGGAATGGGTTACTCAGACGTGCTACTGGAATCTTATGTGTTGATGATCTCTTTAAATGCCCAGCAGTTAATTGATGTATATTTGCGTTAAGGGTTAGGACCAATTTAATTTTCCTACCGAATGCCCTAGGAAAATCTGGGCTCTTGTGAATAGCCTTTGAAAGTGTTCACTTACTAACAATATGGCGTGCTATGTGCTTGAATTTATTTATTTTTAATTTTTTATTTATCTTTTATTTTTTTCCCCGTGTGATTGAATTTTTTTTTATTACGTTCAGCTAGCCAGCATCTAGCACATCATTAGTTTCTGACGTCGTGTTCAACGACTCATTAGTTGCGCAGAACACCCAGTGCTCATCACAACACGTGCTTGAATTTAGATGTGCTCACAGCTAAGCCTCTGCCTAAATATTTGCAGTAACAAGAAGTTTGTTATTTCCTGAGGCAATCTGGTCCAGAATGGAAATTCTAAAACTGCATGCTTCTGAATCAAACTCAAAAAATTTCTGCTCCTCATCCAGCTGCTAGCTCTTCTCAGACATCTTTTCTTCCTATTACATTTCCCTGAATATTTTGCCATTCCACTGTTTGGTCTGACCTTGCGGATTCCTTCCCCTCCTGATCATCTCCTCTTCTCCATAGACTTGATTTGTTAGGATCCTCCAGGACAGCTGGCCCATGAACCGGCGTTTTGAATGTCTAAACTCACTCTTAGACTCTCAGGCCCAGTGTTGTAGTCTGGCGTTCATCTCTGACTCACTTCTTTGGTGTGGTTCCCATTGCAAACCATGAGTTAACTAATTCACCATGACTTAACTAGTAAATTAATTAGTAAATAAGAAACTCACGGAAATCTAAATTACAAATGGAATTGTACTGAGACCAGGGAGAAGAAGGACACCGAAGGTGATGGCCCAAGCAGATTTCTTTGTCTAAAATTTGGCATCATTATTTTTCTAAGTTTAGTGAAACACTGCTTTCACTATGCAGTGTTTCCTTTTTAAGACATTCACATTTGGGCAGCATACTCCACAGCGAACATTTCTGCATGTGAAAATTGGATGACAGGATTCAAAAACCCACAGGTCGTCTTAGGTCCTTCGTAATGGAAGGTTCTGCAGCGGATACAGGCTCTGTCAGCCGCATTCTCCACCTCACTGAAGCCTTCTATTTACCTGCCTAGAAGCTTCAAATTACTTCTTTGCTTTGTCTTCCTTTTAGAAATACTGAAAAAATTCCTGCCGCTCAATTCCTTTGTTGGAAAATGCAGATCCAACACTGCGTGTAAAGGCTATGCTAAGGCTGTACAGCGCAGGATGCCAAGTCACTGAATTATCTTTCCCGCCTGTCAAGGACACCACTAGACAGAGGGTCCCAGGGCCCTGCCAAGGTGTGTGAAGAAATGCCAGTGTATTCACACAACAGAACAAATATCATGTGTTTTGACAGTCTTTTCTTAGAATATACTCTCCTTCCTGGGTCTATAATTTAAATACAATGTTAAGAACTTAAAATTTACTAGTCTAGTTAATTCTTGATGATAATGGAAGGGGAACAGCGGTACAAATTATAGAACTTGGACTCTGTAACGGAGAGGCTTTTGAGGTTACACCTCTGTGCTCTTGGCGCGATAGTAAAACACGGAGTCCTCCTGGCGTTGCTATTTAGGGCGTTGCTACTTAGTCACCTTACTTAATTGCTGTGCCTCAGTTTCATCATCTGTAAAATGGAAACAGCAATACTCGCCTCATGGTTTTTTGTGAGGAAGGAATGAAATAACATGTCAAATGTCTAGCTATTCTCATCTTCTCCTTTAAAAACCACAGTATACTACAAAGATCAGTTTGCATTGCATTCCCAAAACTTAACACTAGGAAGTCAGAATGGTATGAAATCAAGAGTCGTGGGCTAGTTGGGACCCCATTGTCTATTTCTGGGACTGACACTGGTCGGTCGGCTCTGTGGCCTTAGACTAGCCATCTTTATTGTCCTCCACCAAATGGAGTTGGTCACACCTGTTACCCACTTCACAGGTGTCATTTACTGGTTCATGTTACAGATAACTAGCGGCTGCCTGCGTGGGGGCCAGGCGTGGGGAATACAGTAGCAAGTAAGATGAACAAGATAAAGTCCTCTCCTCATGAGTTGTACGTCCTGCTGGGGAAGACAGGGAAAACCCTGATATGTGGATAAAGGAAGGCAGTTTTGGTGATAGTAAGTGGGGGCATGGGGACGGGGAGGGGATGCTGTCACATACAGTGATCAGAAAGGGTCTCTCTGGTTGAGCTGAGAACTCCGTTCATGGCTTCCCATGGGAGGCTCATACCTGGTGTTTATAAGCACTGGCAGCACTGAGGAGGTGGGGTCCTGAGCAAGGAACTGGGATGCAATCGGTGGCAGGCACTGAGGCTATGAGCATGTAAAGAAGAGGTGTATAATCAGCAATAGGAGGTCAAGAAAGGCTTTTAGGCAGGGAGAGGGGGGAGGGGGACACTTAACTTGCGTCCTGGAAGACAGCTGGGCCAGCCAGGTGAGAGAGGAGGGGCGTGGGGAAATGCCCACAGAGCAGAGAGGACACGAAGACTCTTGGGTGGAAATATATGAGTAATGAACTGAAGTAGTAGTGTGTGAGGAGGTGGTTCAGAGGTGATCAATAACAGTGGGTCAAGATTTGGTGTGGATAATCCTGAATTTGTGTAATCCTTGTAGAGTGTAGCAGCTGAATGTAGTCTAGCACTTCAAAACCACAGTGTTTTCAGAACTACATTGCCTCACAATTCATGATTCGTGGATGAATTTCAACTTTTTAAAACCTACTTTTACCCAAACCTTTTCCATTTTGAATCCCAAGCTGCTGGAAGTAGACCAGTTATCTACTGTGTTTTCAGGGCCTGCCACACCACAAGACCGCCTTACTTTGGAGAAGGGGATCGAGTCGATTATCATTTTATCTCTCAGGAAGTTTTTGATGAAATGCTAAACATGGTAAGAACATTTTCCTTTGTTTGTATTACACAAGAAACCACGTCCTCTGGTAGCAATATTAGGAACTAGTGATAACAAAGAGAAAAATGTTGTTTATTGCGAGAGAAGTGTTCTTGGGTTGTTTTTTCTTAAGCCAGGTATACATCCTTGTTGACATGCAGCTTTATTTTAGGATCTTGGAGAGAATGTTGTAAATTTTCAGTAAAGCTCAATGAGTAGACGTTTCAAGAAAATGGAAATAAGAGCGCTACGAAAAGTTCTTGTGATCTGTGTTTATCATGTGCTGCTGTCATTAATCAGACTTTACTCAAGATAGGCAACTCTCACAAACAGAGCTGATGTGCGAAGCTTATGAACTGAGCCTCCCTTGGTGTTGGAGTTTTCTGTCCAGAGACCACTTCTGTTTGCTTTCACTGGTGCTTTCTTTTCTTTTTAAGATTTTATATTTATTTATGAGAGAGAGAGAGAGCAGGGGGAAGAGCAGAGGGAGAGGGACAAGCAGACTCTACGCTGAGTGCAGAGCCTGATGCGGGGCTCGATCTCAGGACCCTGAGATCATGACCTGAGCTGAAACCAAGAGTTGGACCCTCAGCCGACTGAACCACCCAGGCACCCCATCACTGGTGCTTTCTACCCGTTGTGGCTAAGCATCATTTCATCATGGTGTGTTTCATACAGTTGCCTGTCCTGGACACATATATAGCCTTAACCTTCCACATTATACATCAGTGCAGGTAACTGTGGTACGATTAAGCATGGGATCTGCAGTTTCTATGAGTTTAATCTTGAAGGGCCAGCTTTACACATAGTGCGTGTTTTCTCTTACGTTCACAGAGAAACCCAAGTGAGAAAGTCCTGTAATCCCTAGGCCGTTTCCCCTCTAACCTTGTCAAAAGAACATCTTGGAGATTCTTTATAATCTTCTCTCCTAGGGCTGTATTTTGGTAGTTCATTTGAATGTGTCCAGAGTACTTTGGGATTTTTATATTTCTAAAAGCCTTAATAGAGATAGGAAGCATTATCTTGATATTAGTAAGAAGGATTCCTGTAGGACTGTTTGAGTTGAAAGACAGCTAGTTCCCGAAATTCATGTTAATTTCTCTTGTTAGAGTCTGAGGCATTTTTTTCTTGGTTCAGTTCATCTGTTCTCAGTACCCCATATGCTCCCCTGACGTTCCATACCTTATTGGATCAGTAGTAACTAAGTCTGGTTCAATTCCTAGTCTAAGAAATCGCTGTACTTACATACCATATTTGGTTTTACAATTTGACTCCCTCTACAAAATCCTTGTACGGGTGCGTAGTACTTGTTTTTACTGCTTCTTCTAACTTATGTTACTTCAGTATAATGTCATTTTCTTCAACTTGAATTTTGCTTCTGAGCTCCTTTTCCTTAAAGCGAGCTAGAGACTGTTTCTAAGAGGCAGACCTAGGGGGGCGCCTGGGAGGCTCAGTCGTTAAGCATCTGCATTCAGCTCAGGTCGTGGTCCCAGGGTCCGGGGATCGAGCCCCACGTGGGTCTCTCTACTCAGCGGGAAGCCTGCTTCTCCCTCTCCCACTCCCCCTGCTTGTGTTCCCTCTCTCGCTGTGTCTCTGTCAAATAAATAAAATTAAAAAAAAAAAAAGAGGCAAACCTAGAGGTTATAACTCATGACATATTGTCAGCGTCTCCAGTCACACCAACACACTCAGCCGTCTGTATATACAACCCCCCTCCCCGGAACACCCACCCAGACCGCCTGCCACCCCTCCTTGGCAGTCTACCCTGACGTACCCAGGCCCTGGACACCTCCTGTGGACAGTCACATCCACCCACTCCTCCATTCCCTCATCACCAACACGTGGAATTGCCACCCCACCACATGCCTACAGACACATGAACTTTTCTTAAGGACATAAATGCAGTCACTTCCCTGAAGATATTCTTCCTCTCTTATTGAAGTAAGATCACAGATCTGGAGGCTCCTGAAATATGATTATTGCTGTTCACTAAGAAATCCACAAGCAGGAAGGTGTATCCCCAGCCAGAAGCTGGAGGACTACTTAATCTCAGTTCTTTAAAAAAAGGTTAACAAAGCCTGTTTTATATATAAAAGCACAATGTCAGATTCTTCCCAGCTCTGCATTCTCCCAGGAAATATCTTTGGGGTCCACAGAGGGAGGCCCTTGTGTGCACCTGTGTACACACAAGTAAACAGATGCATAGTATATATCTGAAACGTGATTCAAGAGTACATTTTGAGGGGCACCTGGGTGGCTCAGGCCTGACTCTTGATTGTGGCTTAGGTCATGATCTTAAATGTCCGACTCTTGATTGTGGCTTAGGTCATGATCTCTGGATTGTGAGATTGAGCTCCGTGTCAGGCTCCACACGGGGCATGGAGCCTGCTTAAGGTTCTCTCTCTCCCTTTGCCCCTCGCCCACCTCCAAAAAAAAATACATTTTGAAAACAGGGTGAGTCACAGTAAACAAGATAAAGTATATACCTGATGGGAGATTCGGTATCTTATCTACCTATATAGATGCAATATATATATATAAAAGATGTCCTAGTATTTCCTCCAAAGAACAAAGAAGGTATGACATTGAAGGAGTAAAATATTAGGATATTTATTGTTGAGTTTTTAACGTTCAGAATGCATGATATAAACTTCTTTGGATTGCAAGGTGTGTAGGTTTTCCCCATCACTCCTAGCAGTCACATTCACTAGAGACCCACTGCACCACAGCAGATATTTTGTGTCTCATGGACTTCCGGGCCCCCTGTCCCGGGACAGATAGCCTGTTCCCGATCCCCAAATCTCCAGGACGTCTGGGGCCAGGAGGCAGAAGTAGCATAAAGGACTCCTAATTGCTACTGTTCTTAATGATGATGCCGCCATCTGATGGGATTCAGTTGATGGGATTCAGCCTTACAAGTTTTCATTTCATCATTTCTTTCAAAATCCCATGCATGAGGAGCCACAGTTGCCAAGATCATCCATATTTTTATTCCTTCTTTTGCAATCAGCTTTCCAGTTTAGATGAGACCTAGTAGCTTAATAAATATAACATTATCAAAGAAAAGGTCAACTTCGAGAGGCATGTTTTAACTTGGACTGTTTTGCAAGGGAGTACAGCCTTGGGAAGAACTGGGCTTCCAGAATGTATAGAAGGCAGTATTTAAACCTCAGATGACTACAGGGCACACAGAAATTCTGTTGAAAAACACTTGGGGCAGTGTCAATAAAAAGCTGTGTTTTATAAGGAAAAACAGAATTGGGTCTGTTTTTCACGGCTTATCTCAGGATGCAAAGGTTTTTGGATGTCCCTGTAATTATTGGCCTTCAGGCTTATCTGGGAGCGCAGGGCTTTTTCTGGGGTACCTGTCCTGCCAGCATAGCCGGCATGGTTGAGGCAAAGGGCGAGCTGTTGGTTTTGCTTTCTCAGTAATGACCGTTTATGGCACAGGTTTGGCAAGGAAGCAGGTAAACAAGCAAAATGATCTGTTCTACCAGAAGCTTCAGTGCCTTCACTCGCCCCACGTGTTTTGTCAGCAGACTCCAGGAGCTCCAAAAACTTAAATTTTTTTTTTTTTTGCCAGCTGAGACTTCTGAATAAATTTCTCTACCACATTTTGATATTAAGTTTCATAAGCCCATCATCAGCCTTCGATTTGTAAGTTTCATGAAAGCATACAAAAGTAAGACGTCAAATAATTTCATTTATGTTAACTTTCGTTATGGCAGCTGTTATATGAAAATCTCTGTACTTCTCAAATTTCAGGGGAAATTCATTCTCACATTTAATTATGGTAATCACCATTATGGATTAAATAGGGACACCATAGAAGCTATCGCCAGAGACGGTTTAGCAAGTTGTATTCACATGGAAATAGAAGTAAGTGTTTTCTCATTCAGTCAATTTATTTTTAATGCATGTGTGTGTGTGTGTGTGTGTGTGAGTCGGTATATATATACTTGGGGCTGAGGAGGGGATACGAATGCAGGTAGCACACTGCCAGGCACAGGGGGAAGCTTATCGTTCCTATTGGCGGGGGGGGGGGGGCAGACATGAACACTTAAATGACAGGAGTTACTCTATAAGACATGGCTTGCACATACCCTTGGGACAGAAGTGCTCCTCGGGATTTACTTTCTAAGTTAATTTCCTCACCAAATTATCCCTTTTAGGGCATGGTCTCTGTTTATATAAAGTGATATTAGGTAAAGGTCCTTCTCACAGGCTGTGGAGCTGGTGCGTGGCCCCCTCAGGACCTGCCTGGGCAGCTCCGCGCAGCCGCCCTTGTTCTCTGCTTCCTCGGGGGAGACGTGTGCGCTCTGCCCTCATTGACCCCCCGCTTGCTCGCTGGTTGCAATCCTTTTCCGCTCTGAGCGATTTAGACTTGCAGAATTCAGGAGACTTCCCTCTCTGCCCCCATATCCCATCCTCCCCAGTGACCTTCTGTAATGAGAATATGCAGAAGTTTCTCTCCAATCCAGATCCAGAGTTAAACCATGACTATCCTACTTATCTGTTTTAAAAATAGATAGCTTTATTAAGTATGTGAAGTCTTTAAAGATAGTTGATCGTCTTTTTAAGGTACCTTCACCGAGCAGTCTAACAGTTTTGTAGTCAGAAAAAAAAGTTAGAAAAATGATTCCATTAGGTCAAACTTAACAGAAAACAGAATCTGGGCTGGCCAGATATTCCTTTACTATCGACTCTGAAACTTCTTTAAAACTTGTTTCCTTTGTAACTGGGCAGAGAAGGAGACTGATTCCTTTTTGGCTCCTTGGATTGGGGTGTTGCCTCACTTCAGTGAGACTGGTCATATTTCTTCCAGCTCTTCAGTTTTTCTAACTTCAAAATCCTGCAGTTCTCATCTTTCCACAACTGATTGCGTTTGCATCTTTAAGGAGGTTTTCTGTGTTTCTATGTTAATAACCAAAAATATCTTCCTCGGACAAGGCAGAAACTCTCCAGCTCCTTGTGCTTACCTTCTTCCGGTTCACTGGTTCTCTGAGTGCTGGCTCCTGTCTCCTTTTTCCTCCCTGAGAACTTTCTCCTACTCATTTTCAAGAGGTTGACTCTATAAACCAGGCTTGATGTCCCTGATTCTCCCAAGCGAAAGCATTTCTCCGAACTGCTCTAGTCATTGACACTTTTAGAAATTACTTTTTTAAAAGATCCCATATTTCAACTCCCACTCCCCCCACTGAATGTTTAAAACAAAGATTTTGAATGTTGAACTAAACTACTGATGATGGGATTGAGGAGGAAGGAGCTTTAGAGTTCATTTGGAAGGGCTCTTGCATTTCAGCTAGGAGGAAATTAGTGCTCGGGGAGCAATTGTGGGGTTTGCTCGTGGTCTGCAGGAGCTGGGGAGCCACAGTTATTCACCACCCAGCCCTCCTGATCCACAGACCACCACCGCCCTGCTCCTTGGCATGAGCTCCTGGCAGCTTGGCTGTCCCTTGCTCTGGGTAGAAGCTGTGAGATGTAATAGGAACCAGCCAACCAGGTTGCTGGTTTAGGAATAGGCCCGGTCCCAAGGAGATGACAAAGGGGTAACAGAGGAACCTTTTTTCTCTGGTAAGATCTTTATCTCCTGGAGCTGCAAGGGTGCTCTTTGAAATGTAGACTTGAAATTACTTCTGAGTGGGGTACCTGGCTGGCTCAGTCTGTAGAGCATGCAACTCTTGATCTCTGGGTTGTAAGTTTGAGCCCCACATTGGGTATAGAGATTCCTTAAAAACAAAATCTGAAAAAAAAAAAAAAAATCAGTTTTCAGTACTAAAGATGCAGCACTACTGTGAATGTACCTGTTTGTATCTGGCAATTTTCTTTTTGTTTTTCTTTTCTTTTCTTTTCTTTTTTTTTTTTTTAGAGCATGAGCGGGGGAGTGGGGAGAGAGGGAGAGAGAATCTCAAGCAGGCCCCATGCCCAGTGCGGAGCCCAAAACGGGGCTCGATCTCATGATCCTGAGATCATGACCTGAGCTAAAATCAAGAGTCAGACACCTAACTGACTGAGCCACCCAGGGACCCCTAGCAATTTTCTTTTTTAACCATCATGTTTATTAGAGTAGTTAGTTAGAGGATAACCAGGTAGTTCTTTTACTCCCAATAACAATATTTGATGAACAAAGGGAAGTAATCCAACTTTGAGATATTTGCAGGAAAATAATAGCTAATTATCCAAATAAATCTTTTAATACAAGACTACTTATTACACCTATGTTGTCAGATGTCTCCAACATGATTTCTAAATTGTGTATCTGGTTCTAATTTATTACCTTTTCTTTAAACAAATAGGGTGTAAGAAGTTTGAAATTTTCCTATTTTGAGCCTCGATATATCCTGGTGGTGCCCATGAACAAGGAAAAATATGAGGAATATTTGCGGAGAAAAGGATTATTTAGTCGTGTAGAGATTGAATTTGCTGTCTCTAGAGTGGACCTTTATATTGAAATCAACCAGAAATTTCCAGGATATTTTGATGCAATCATCAATGCAGGTCAGTAACCTTCAGCAAAGTTTTATTTTTGAAGTGTAAGGTCACTGGGGGAAAATCCTCTCTAACAGACATTCTTAACTGTTGGCTGACTGCAGTTTCTTGTGGTTGTAGGACTGGGGTCCCTGCTTCTTTTGTTGGCTCTCTGCCAGGGGCTGCCCTCTGTCCTACGGGCTGCTGCCAGGTCCTGTGCATGTGGCCCTTCTGTCTTCAAGCTGGTGACAGCACATCACATTCTCCTCATGCTTCAAGTCTCTGCTTTCCTCTTCTACCAGAAAACTCTCTTCCTTTATGGGGCTCCTGTGATCATGTGTAGGCCCACCTGGGTAGTCTACCTTCTGACTGGCCCAAACTCAACTGATGAATATCCTTCATTACATTTGCAAAAATCCCTTTTGCCATTTAACATGACATAATCACAGGAGTCACACCCCCTCACATTCACAGGTTCTGCCCACACTGAAGAGAGGCAGTTATATGAGGGTGAAGTGTCATGAGGGTCTTAGAATTCTGCCTACCACAATAGTCATAACATTAGATGTAGCTTAAAAAATCATTACCACCAACAGTTGCAAATTGGCTATATTTTGGTATGATTCTGTTGCCTTAAAGTACCTTTTCTCATTTACTGTAGATGATCTGGAAGTTGCCTACCAAAAGCTGAGTCATCTCATCAGAGAATACCTTGGGTTGTCTGAGGAAACATCCAAGAATCTGGCTCCAACTGCAGGTACTACCCTCTCCCTTTTGTGCCAGGAAAACAAGTCTGTGAATTGCTATTTAGGTACTCATTGAGCAGGCTCAAGCTGGTTCTCGTTAATCCCTGTCCTTCCTCCTGTGTGATGGTCCCCACAAGTGAGCTGCGTGAATCAGCCCCCTGGACCTGTCCCTCTCCTTGTCTGGGTGGCCTTAGTGGCACTCACAGGACTGTCCTTCAGGGACATGCTGGCTGGTGCCTCCTTGGAGGTTTCTGGTAAATAAGGGCCAGCCTCCTGGTTCAGATCTCAGCCTTCTAGAAGTTTGGCTCCCTTAGGGAGCTGAAGTGGTGTTCTGCTTTGTATTTGTCTTTAGCATTGTTTTAATCCAACAGGTTTCTTTCTCCTTTTCTTTGCATTGCCACCGTCCTCCAAGTGTGGTGCCATTGAGGCTAGTAGAAGAGCGTGGTCAGAGGGTATGAACCTGGTTGTGGCCCTCCCGCTCCCTTGGGCAAGCTGCTTTGCTGTTTGGAGCTTCAGTGGACTGTCTTGCTAGATGGAGTTAATGCTCTGCATTAAAGGAGATTTAATGCCTCATGGAGTATCTGCAGCAAACGACATGGGCTGTAGAGCCATGTATCTCCTTGGAATCCAGGAATTCTAAAGCCCTAACTTAGAATTTTGGTACCTGAGTATTTTGAGATGCATTTAGAAGGTTCTCCCCAATCCACTTCACTCCCACTGAGATGGCTAACTATGAAAAAAAGACAGAAAATAAGTGTTGGCAAGGATGTAGAGAAGTTGGGAAGGTAAAATGGTATAGCTCTGATGGAAAACAGTATAATGTTCCTCAAAAAATTAGAAATAGAATTACCATATGATCTAGCAATTCCACCTCAGGGTATCTCCCCAGAAGAATTGAAAGCAGGGACTTGCATAGGCCCTTGTACACCAGTGAATGCAGCATTATTCACAGTAGCTGAGAAGTGGAAGCAATCCAAATGTTCGTCAACAGACAAATGAATAAACTAAATGTGGTTTATAAATACAGTGGAATGTTATTCAGCCCTAAACAGGAAGGGAATTCTGACACACGCTACATCGTGGATGAACCTTGAGAACATTCTGCTAAGTGAAATAAGCCAGTCACAAAAACACAAATACTGTCTGATGCCACTTTTACGAAGTACCTAGAGTAGTCAAATCCATAAGGAGAGCAAAATGCCAGAGGCTGGGGGAGGGAGAGGAACGGAGTGTTGTTGCTTAACAACTACAGAGTTTCACTATTACAAGATGAAAAGAGCTCATGGACTTGGTTGCACAACACCGTGAATATACGTAACACAACTGAACTGTACACTTAAAAATGGTTAAGATGGCAAACTTTATGTTATGTGTATTTTTACCACCCTAATGAAGAAAAAGGTCCCCTCCGGTGGGCTGAACTGCTGTCACATATCATATTGTAAAACGTTGACGTGAGACCCTGGCTTACTGTGTGTTCGTGTGCTTTTAGCCTTTGTGACTCTTGGCCCAAGTAGGATTTCACTGGCCAAGTTGAGGCAGGCCTGGCCATGATTTTGCCAGAGTTCAAACTGATAGTGCCCTTTTGCAATTTTACACATTCTTTTCAGGTCAGGTACCCTTGGAATTCTGGAACGAGGTCAGTGTGAAACTGGTAACAACCAACAGATAACAGAGTGAGGCTGTCCTTCTAGGTATGTCTTCTAGGAGACAGGTGACCAGGGTATGACTTCCTGCCTTCAGAGGACCAGAAGAAAGTGTGCCCTGTGCACAAACAGGCATTCATGGAGGACTGGAGGACTGTGCCCAGTCTACAAAGGGGGGACATTCAATGACGAGTGTGCCCGTGTGTTTATCCAGCACTGCTCCCATTGGTTCTTTAGAAAGCCGTCTGTGCCTGGCAGGGTGCACCGTATATCTCATGAGGCTTTGGTAGCTGGATAGAAGTGTCTCATGAGGAAATCTGACTCTCTTTGCTTTTAATCTTTGCTAACCCAGCAACTTCTGATGTTTAATTTGGTCTCCTGGGTGGAGCTGTCCCACTGGGGGCGCTCTCCTATGTTAGAACACCCTGCCCTGATCCCTGAGCCAGGCCCATCTCCCACTGTAAGTTAATAAGTTGGTGTTCTGGCTTTTAAATCAGCCCCTCGTGGATTTAGATGAGCGTGAGTCAGTCCCCTGAGCCTGACCATTTCTGAGGAACGGAGAGAAGCATGTTTGTCAGTCCGTAGCACAGAGGGCTCCTCTGAGATGTAGCGCTTGAGCAGGACTCTGCCTCTAAGCCAGTGGGGCTCCAGCCCTCCATCTTTCCATATTGTGCAACCACCAGGACGCTGACTATTGGGTGCAGTTGCCATTTGGTGAATTAGTAGACCAGATAATGTGTGCATAGGAAAACAGACTCCCATTTTAAAAAGGTATAATAAAACTTCATTTATTTGGACCAATTAGGTTCGGCTTGTCGGATTTAATGGAAAGTATGAATT